>NC_087269.1:30844797-31152728 GCF_015220805.1 Pogoniulus pusillus
GCTGGAACTGCTGACAGGTAGCAAACTCTCTCAGACACTTATTCATATCCGCCCATAAATGTTTAATCCGCTCTTTCAACCCTGCCTTCCTGGAAGAGGAACATAATGGATGGAGGGAAGTGGTAAAGGGTGCAAGAAGGTAACAGAGGGTGGTGGAGAGCAGGAAAAAGTGCTCAGATGAGCACTTGATCAGGATTATAGAGACAGACAGATGACTGGATTTCTAAAGGTCAGTGCTCCACTGTTTCCCAGCCAGAAGGCATCCCAGAAACTACTTGGTAGTTATAAGAGGAAAGGTTTCACCTCTGGCATCACTAACATCTCAATTAGAAGTCTGCTTTAATGATCAGTCTGTTTCAAGAGAAAGTCTTAATCCTGCTTGATATGTCAGGGCTCTTTGACAGACTGCTGTGGCTGAAGGTGTCAGAAGAGGGGAGGGATGCAGATGGGGCATCAGTCTTGTTGTCTCTTTGGAGCAGAGATCCCTTTGGGGTGGGAAACACAGCGTGTCCTGTGCAGCCTGAGTATGAGCATCCTTTTGGCTCTGTGGTAAGAAACAGCTGGGTCCCCAGGAAAACAGATGCTTAGTGGGCAGAAGGATGAGGGACAAGGAAGCCAAATCCACCCCTGATGAGACTTTGCTGGCTGCAGGGAACATACAAAACAGGGAGGGTGCAAAATGAATGTGTGAAAGATGAGCACAGATCAACATCACAGAAAGGAGTACTGGGCTAAAGTGAGGAAAAGCCTGAAACTTGCCATGGTGCATGGAGAGAGGTTGGCTCTTGGGATTCCCAGAGGGGATGGAGCAGAGGAAAAGCTCTGAGGGCTACCAAAGTCTGGCAAGGGGTGATAACCTGCAGTATGGATGCCATGGTAGGGCAGGTCCTTCCCTCAGCCCCAGTGGTGGTGGCATATGGCAGAGGCAGTTCCTGTCTCCTCTCCCAAGAGCAAGCAGCTAAGTCTGGGTGGGAAGGTCCATCCAGACATCTATGGCACATTCCTGACTCTGCAGTTTGTGTAGCAAGAATGATGGTGCAGCAAGTGAGCCACTGCAGGAGGGATGCTGCCATCTATGATCTGCATCCCAAACCACGGTCCCAAATACTGAGAATGGCAGTACTGGGAGCTCACCATCGCAAAAGCTCCATCTGTCCCTGTGCAGGGAGCAGAGCAGCTCAGAAAAAAACCCTCTGGCAAGCCAGAACAGGTATCCTTCAGGTACTTGCAGACAGCAATGAGCCCCCTTTTCTGCAGGCTGCACACCCCCAGCTCCCTCAGCCTCTCCTCACAGGGCTGTGCTCCAGGCCACTCACCAGCTTTGTTACCCTTCTCTGGACACTTTCCAGTACCTCAACATCTCTCTTGAATTGAGGGGCCCAGAACTGGACACAGCACTCAAGGTGTGGCCTGACCAGTGCTGAGTACAGGGGAAGAAGAACCTCCCTTGTCCTGCTGGCCACACTGTTCCTGATGCAGGCCGGGTTGCCATTGGCTCTTTTGGCCATCTGGGCACACTGCTGGCTCATGTTCAGCTATATCTACCAGTAATCCCAGGTCCCTTTCTTGCCATTTTGTAAAGCAAAAGCAAGAGCAGGAAGCTCTGACAAATTGTGTGAGCAAATAAGTTGTTCTATTTTTCTCAGTGATTTAATTTCACTTTTCTTGGATGCCCACCCAGACACAAAGATGTGCCCAGGGGGATTCAAAAGGGAAAGGATTAAGAGAGTGTCCTCCCTTTGGGTGAGTCAAGGGGGTTTGGTGATGTGTTGCTAATTACTCAAGCTCCTCAGGTCTCACAGAGCTTTAAAATGCATATAAACATCCAACGTACAATTAGACTAAATCATTAATTAACCCCAAATGAACTGCAGTGAGCACGTGTGCTATCACCCATGGAAATAGTCCTACTCATTCAGTGAGACTCTCAGGGTGGCCAAAGGTTGTCAGCCTTGGTTTTAGCTTCAATTTAGGAACTGTGGTTGTTGAGGGTACAAGGCAATTACTGCCTGCATCTCCAGCCAGCTCATGTTCAGACTGACAGTGTTCATTCTTTCAAGCTTCAGACGTGGCTGTTCTTTTTTTAAGCATGGGAAGCCTCAAGGAATTAAGCTGGGTTAAAAAAAAAAAAGAGGAACAATCAAATGTTTTTCTGCAAGGATGTATTTTCTGCTGTGGGTAGAGTGGCGATTTGGGGGCCAGACTCTTGTCAGCAGTGCCCAGGAACATCACTCAAGGGGCAATGGGCATAAACTGGAACCCAGGAGGTTCCATCTAAAAGGGAGGAGAAATTTGTTTGGAGTGAGCCTGCTGGAGGCCTGGACCACTGAGGTTTGTAGCAAAGGCTGTTCTCCAACACAAGAGAACAGCCTTTACTGCAAGCCCTTGCTGCAAGCCCTTAGTGTTGCAGACCTTGGAGTTGGGAATGTGCAGATTCAGGCATTATTTTGACTACAACCTAAAGACCTTGTAGAAAAGTTGAAAAAATTCCAAGGTGCTGCCAGTGGTTTTGCTGGGGACAAGATTAATGTTTGCTGCATTTGCTGTATCCTTTTAACTGCTGCTTTCCTCCTCCTGCCAGCAAATAAATCTGCCTGTTTAGTTAAACAAACTGACTCTGATAGAAACCAAGCCTGAGAAATATATTAACAATAATGCCCTGTTCTTAAAATAGAAAGGCAATAGTGGAGAGCCCCCCAGGCCTTGGCTTGCACTGGGCAATGCTCACTCCAGTGCTATTGCTCTGAACATTCTTGATGAAGAAATACAGGTTGCAGCAAAAGAGAAACAGTCCAAGGAGTGCCTGTGCTGGAGAGTTTCAGCTAAGGATGCATTATTGCAAGGGTAAGACAGGCTCACCTCCTGAACCAAACTGGAGATCAGAAGAGCCCAGAAGAAGAGAAGAATGAAGAAACTTAGCAGATGATCCAGACCTTGGGTGTGAGCTTGCTTCACCCTCAATACCTGCCTTTATCGCCCTTTTCCTGTGCCTTGGTGGCACTGTGTGAGGCAGTGGGTGCACATGGAGCAGGCAGCACTGCACTGAGCTGTGGAGGACTTTCCCCAAGTGGAGAGGCCATCAGCACAGTCTTTTCTTCAGAGAAAGAAGGGGGTTATCCCAAGCACAGAGTAGTTGTTGTTTGGAAAGACCCAAGGAAAAAAACACATGCTGTTTTGGAAGTGGGCACCTACTCAGCTGCAGATGATCTGCTAGAGGCACTAGAGGTTGAAGACTCTGTTCTGGGTGGCTCTCCTGTGCTGAGGGAGAATGTGTCTGTGAGACCTTGCTGCTACCTGTAGCTAGATCACAGTATCATCAGGATTGGAAGAGACCTCATAGATCATCAAGCCAACCCTTTACCACAGAGCTCAAGGCTAGACCAAGTACCACATCCAATCCTGCCTTGAACAGCTCCAGGGACCTCTTCCATGCTCTTTCAGCTAATTCTGGGAAGCCTTTGGGAAACCTTCCTGCTCTCCCTGCACCAGAAGTGGGTGGCTTGAGGCTGGCAGGGCAAAGTGCCGCTGGGGTCCTCACTGCCTTCCCCTAACATAGTTTTAGCTCTGCTGGTATTGTGGATGCTTTGGGCTGACCTTTACTGCACACCTCAGACTGTAGGACCTTGCTCTGAGGCACAGTCCTGAGGATGTTTCCTCGACCTCTCTGCATAGTGGTGGCTGCTGCCACGCCAAGGCACTCCTTCCATCCAGGCTCCTTTTTGGGATGCAGCAAGCTTTTGGCAGTCAAACACCTGACAGCCTCCCTTTGCCTTTTATGGCTGAGTGCTCCATTAATATTCAACGACACACAGGGAAAAGCCTTAAACCCACAAGGAGCTGAGATGCCTCGTTTAAACTGGAGCTTGACATTCAGACCTTGCCCTCCTCTTGTGTTGCCAGACCTCCTGAAGGGCACTGACTGCCCAGATGGCACAAGCCGGGTGTGGGGGAGCACAGGGGACCCCATCTGCCCCTGCAGCTGGTTATGGCCTTTTTTGGAAGAGCTGGGCTGGCTGGGCACGGTGCCTTGGGCTTCAGAGGGTTCCTCCAGCCCACATTCCATGCTAATTTTAAACAGTTTCTTGAGTGGCTGGAGAGGGAGCCCGGAGAAGAATGGTCTTGATTTATTAGCCCTTCCCTCCTGACAGCTTTTGTTTGAATGTCTTGGGGCACAAGTAAAACCAGAGTGGGATTCTCAGCCTGGAGCCTCAGGTGTTTATCTACACCACTGTGTGTTGTGCATTTTGTGCAGAATCAGCAGGTTTTCCCTCAAAGATGTCCTGGGTCTGAGATGTTATGAGAGTTTGGATCTCAGAATCACAGACTGGGTTAGACCACCTGCAGTCAGCAGGAACATCTGCATCTAGAGCAGGTTGCTCAGAGCCCCAAACAACCTGACCTGCAACGGTTCCAGGGATGGAGCACCTCCCACCTCTCTGGGCAGCCTGGGGCAGGCTCTCATCACGCTCAGAGTAAAACATTTCTCCCTTCTCTTCTGTCTGAATCTCCCTCTTTCAGTTTAAATTGTCACTCTTTTTCCTGTCACAACAGGTCCTGCTCAGAAGTCTGTCCTCAGCTTTCTAATTGTCCCATTTAAGCACTGTAAGACCACCAGAAGATCTTCCTGGAGCCTTCTCCTAACATCTTCTCTTGGATTCCTGCCTGAGCTACACGAGGAAAATGCGTTGGCATGGATGGATGCTGGCCTGACCATGGCTGGTGCCACCCTGCAGACACCAGTGCCCTAGACATGACCAAGCAGTGCTCACTCAGGGTTTCATGCTCAGTGATGGTCCTGGCCACCTTCCTGCAGAGCTATGCCATGAAGGGCACTCTCCCTTCACTGTCAGGAGTGACTCTCTGACATCCACTCTCACCCAAGATCCAATGCCTGTCTGTCTGTTCTGAACTGCTGGCCATCTGGCAGAGTTGGCCTCCCTTGGATGGACTGGTGGGCATCAGGTAGGCAGGGAAAGGCAGGGCAGAGCTCACAGTCCAGATAACAAGACTGAGAACTGCCAGAAACCACAGCCTGGGGAGTAAAAGGGAAAGATACGTTGTGAACCTGTGAAGATCTGACTGCAGGAGACAGAACTGTCCTCAGGCACTTGGATGTTGTAAAGGGGCAGGGCACAGTCTACTCTTTGTAGTAATTAGAACAAGCAGTAGCATGCTTAAGGTGAGGCAAGAAAGGTTGGGGTTAGGCACAAGGAAAACTGCTGGTGGTACCTTCAGCTGGGTCTAGTCCAGATCACTGGAGATTCTCAAGAGCAAGCTCAACACCCACATGCCAGGGGAAACAGGAGGAGCTGGTTCTGCTCAGTGGGGCAAGCATGGGCTGGAAGATCCCTTGGCTGCACCATTACCTTGCTTGTAGCAGTCATGAGCTAACCACACCGCAGCGGCCAGAGCCCCACTGCCCGTAGAGTCACCCCAACACCAGAACAGATGTGGGTCTGGAGAAGCAAGAAGCTCCACCACCTCACTGGCTATTGCAACACTTTCTCAGTACCTTGACATAGTAACTAGACTCACTAGTGGTGTCCCTCAGGGATCTGTGCTGGGCCCCATCCTCCTTAACATCTTCATAGATGATCTGGATGAGGGCATGGAGTCAGTCATCAGCAAGTTTGCAGATGACACTAAGCTGGGGGCAGATGTTGCTGAGTTGGAGGGCAGAAGGGCTCTGCAGCAGGTCCTTGACCACCTGGACAGATGGGCAGAGTCCAATGGGATGGCATTCAATAGCTCCAAGTGCAGGGTGCTGCACTTTGGCCACAACAACCCCATGCAGAGATACAGGCTGGGGTCGGAGTGGCTGGAGAGCAGCCAGACAGAGAGGGATCTGGGGGTACTGATTGATACCTGCCTGAACATGAGCCAGCAGTGTGCCCAGGTGGCCAAGAGAGCCAGTGGCATCCTGGCCTGCATCAGGAATGGTGTGGGCAGCAGGAGCAGGGAGGTCATTCTGCCCCTGTACTCTGCACTGCTTAGACCACACCTTGAGTGCTGTGTTCAGTTCTGGGCCCCCCAGTTTAGGAGGGACATTGAGATGCTTGAGCGTGTCCAGAGAAGGGCAACGAGGCTGGTGAGAGGCCTTGAGCACAGCCCTATGAGGAGAGGCTGAGGGAGCTGGGATTGTTTAGCCTGGAGAAGAGGAGGCTCAGGGGTGACCTTATTGCTGTCTACAACTACCTGAGGGGAGGTTGTGGCCAGGGGGAGGTTGCTCTCTTCTCTCAGGTGGCCAGCACCAGAACGAGAGGACACAGCCTCAGGCTGTGCCAGGGAAAATTTAGGCTGGAGGTGAGGAGAAAGTTCTTCACTGAGAGAGTCATTGGACACTGGAATGGGCTGCCCGGGGAGGTGGTGGAGTCGCCGTCCCTGGAGCTGTTCAAGGCAGGATTGGATGTGGCACTTGGTGCCATGGTCTAGCCTTGAGAATTGTGGTAAAGGGTTGGACTTGATGATCTGTGAGGTCTCTTCTAAACCTGATGATACTGTGATACTGTGATACTGTGAGTTTATCAAGCTCAAGTTGCAGCATAAAGTCCACAAAGGTGGTACTTGTGTGCAGAGCATCCCAAAGGGAAACAAATGTTTCCTTCCAGATTTTCCTGCTTATTTACCAAGAGAGATGGGGAGGGACTTTTTAGGCTGTCAGGTAGTGATAGGACTAGGGGGAATGGAGCAAAGCTAGAAATGGGTAGATTCAGGCTGAATGTTAGGAAGTTCTTCACCATGAGGGTGGTGAGAGCCTGGAATGGGTTGCCCAGGGAGGTGAGTGAAGTCTTATCTATTAAGGTGTTGAAGGCCAGGTTGGGTGAGGCTCTAGACAGCCTGATCTAGTGTGAGGTGTCCCTGCCCATGGCAAAGGGGTTGGAACTAGATGATCCTTGTGGTCCCTTCTAACCCTGACTGGTTCTATGATTCTGTGATTTCATGTCTATATGTTGTGTGGACTTTGCTCTTACAGCCAAAATCACAGAATCATTAAAGCTGGAGAAGACCTCTAAGATCACCAGGTCCAACCTTTTACCCAATACCTCCATGACCACTAAAATACGTCCCCAAATGCCACATCTACTTGTTTGGACACTTCCAGGGATGGTGACTCCACCACCTCCTGGGGCAGCCTGTTCCAATGCCTGACCACTCTTGCAGGAAAGAAATGTTTCCTAATTTCCTATGTCTTCCTAAGATCCAAAATGACACAGTGCTCTTATGGAAGGGAGAGTAAAGCTCTGATCATGCCTTGGCTGCTCTTGCCCTTGTTATGAATACAGTGGGAAAAGCTGGTCAGTGCTTCTGCTCTGTCCCCCAGCCTTGTATCTCATACTCCTGCAAGCAAGTCCAATGTTCCCCAGTGCTCAGTGGCAGTGGGCACAGCAGCTCAGGGCTGGAGGCACTGCAGTGACCACCAAACAGCTTGGACATTAACCCACTCTTGTTACTCTTAAAGAGCTAATGGCTTCTCTGAGGTGTTTTGTGCTCAGGGATGAAGAATTAAGCAAGGCTTTAAGGTTTAAGGGGAAGTTGTTTGTTTGTTTTAGATTTTCCAATCCAGCTGCCAAATAGTTTCTGGCTCAGTCTTCAAAACAAATTAATTCTGCTGTGATCAACTGATTTAAATAAATATTGGTTGGACTTCTGAAGTATGAACCCACGAGGAAAGTGGGGCTGGAAAACCTTCAGTTGCCTGTTTGCTCCAAGGTGGAGCTTTGAGTCCTGCCCTGGAGCACAGCCCTCAGCCACAGTCCTGGCAGGAGGGAGGAATGAGGAAAGGAGATGGAGCTGGTGGAACAGTGAGGGTCCCTAAAGAGCACTGCTCACAGCAACCACTTCTGGCATCTTCTTGATGGCAAGTGGCTTCATTTCTGCAAGTCATGAGCAGGGTTTTCCAGTTTGGCCACTGGGAAAGCCTGGGCATTGCCTGGTGCTTTGCTGTGTGCTACTCTGAAGTTCTGTGGGGCTTGGGGTCCTCTTTGCCAGGGCAGGTTGGTGCTGCTTTTCTTGGTGGCAGCTCTGGGTGGAGATGGTGTTCCTCTTAGCTTACCAGGGCTCCTCTCCTGACCCACATAATCACCCCTGGTTTACATTACTGTGGACTAGAAATGGAGCATGTAAGCTGCAGAATAAGTACTGATAGGAAAGGAAAGTCCCAGTTAGCTCTCACTAAAGTTATTGCTGATTAATCAAGGTCTTGAATTCTGAGATACACAATTAAGAGTTTAAGCAAGAGCCTAAAACATTGCAACATGCCAATATCTACTGGCCTCCAGACATCTCCCTGTGCCCCCCTTCAGGACACCTGCACAAATGCAATATCTCTCTCCCACTGCTTTGCCTCTACATCCCTTCCTTTCCCACACCAAGTCCAAATGCTGATGCCCTCTACAGCCCTAGCACAGCCCCTCAGGACTCACTCACCATCAGGATACCAAATTCTGAATACTGCTGGCATACAGCTCTAGACCCTATCACCTCTTTATTTCAGGGTTAAAGAATGGTCATCATTTCTTATGGCAGGGGGGGTTGGACTAGATGATCTTTCAAGGTCCCTTCCAGCCCCTGGCATTGATTCTGTGATTCTGTGATTCTCCTGAACTTCCCTTTATGCTCCAAGACAATCCCTTGCAACCGTTTGCAGGAAGCTCCTTTGAGCTGTGGCAGATCCTGAGTCTGGCAGGAGAAGGGCAGCTTGCATTGTGTTCAGGTGGGACACTGACAGGCAAAGCACTGCACAAAGTGCTTATCAGCTCCACGAGTTCTTTAGTCCAGAGCCTCTTCTGGTCACCTTCATGCAGAGTGGCTCTGCCTGAATTTCAGGTGTCCTGTCTGGAGGTGACAAGGAGTACATGGTGATGCTACTGGCAGATGTTTCTCTTCATTCCTCCCTGACTCTCCAGGTATTTTATTCCCTTTTCCTGCAGGCCTTGGTTTCACTGTTGGCTTTTGTTCCCCTCAAATGGACATTTTAATGAATGATTTAAAGGTTTTTTTTCCCCTCCTTCCCACATTTCTGCTGAGCCATTGCCTTTTCTCACCCGCTGGGCTCCAACTGTCACCAACATGACACCTTCTCTTGCATTTCCAGTTTGAGAAAGGGACTTTGGAGTGTTGGTTGATGAGAAGCTCACCATGAGCCAGCAGTGCCCTCATGCAGCCCAGAAGGCAAAAGTTGTCCTGGGCTGCGTTAGGAGGAGTGTGGCCAGCAGAGCAAGAGAGAGCATTCTGCCCCTCTACTCTGCCCTGATGACACCCCACCTTGAATACTGCATCCAGTTCTGGTGCCCCCAGCATAAGAAGGACACAGAGCTGTTGGAACAAGTCCAGAGGAGGCCCACAAAGATGAGCCAAGTGCTGGAGCACCTCTGCTATGAGGACAGTCTGAAGGAGCTGGGGTTGTTCAGCCTAGAGAAGAGAAGACTCTGGAGGACCTCAGAGCTGCCTTCCAAAACCTGAAAGGATCCTACAGAGAGAGACTTTTCATAAGGGTGTCTAGCAATGGGACAAGGAGGAGTAGTGTGAAGCTCAGTAGTTTTGCACTGGATCTTAGGAAGAAGTTCTTCATTATGAGGCTGGTGACACTCAGGAATAGGCTGCCCAGGGAAGCTGTGGATTCCTCCTCCCTGGGAGCATTCAAGGCCAGGCTGGAGGAGGCCCTGAGCAGCCAAGTCTAGTTGAGAGGTGTTCCATGGCAGGGAGGTTGGAGTAGATGATCTCTGAGGTCCCTTCCAACCTAAGCCATTCTATGAAAAGCAAGTTTGTTCCAGTCCTTCTCTCTCTCTCTGGGAAGGACTTAACCTCTCTTCACAGAGGCTGGGTTTTGTGTGGCACATTTCCCTGCAGGGCTGCTGTTATTGCATCGTTCCCCAGTCACCCCTGTCGGGCTGCACAACTGGTTAACATCCAGCTCCACCGAGCTGAGGAGCACCGTGAGCTCCAGGCAGCCCTCCATGCAGGAAACAAGCTCCTGTCACCACCCCATGACAAATGAACTCTAGCTCTTGCAATGCCCCTGAGCCTCGCTCAAGTTTCTCCCTTTTCCCTGCCACACTTTCATGCTTTCTGAAGCCATTCCAGCCCTCTGAAGGCATTTCCGCTGACTTCAAGGCTGTAAATAGGAAAGAGTCTGTGGGAAATGCTGCTGAAACTTCCCCAGGGCTGTAGCCAAGCAGCCTCTGACCATTCCAGTGTCTGCATGCCAGAACCTAGGACAATCTGAGCTGCCTGCAAGCAGAAATGATTCCACCATCACCCCACCCTGTGTCTCTTCGCGTAATTTGCTTTTGTCTCACACTCTAAATGCCCTCAAAACAGTGACAAGAGCTGTATCTGGGTACGGGTGGGAGGCGGGGAGAGGGGATTGAAGGAGACAAGAAGTTTAGCCTGATGCTCTTCCATCAGCCCATTAAACCGCTCTCACAGACCGCAGCAGCGTTATCCCGCGGCACTGTAGATTGAAACTCCTAATCTGCCCTGAGCTGCTGCAGCTTTAAGGCTTTAATCCACCCCGTGCTCTCCTCCAGGCACTTCTCTCTCCTGATCCCATTGTTGCTTGATTAAAAACAGTTCCAAACAATCAAGAAGCTGAAAAAGAGGGAATCAGAGAGTCCTGGGGAGAGACAATTTCCACAGATGGGGTTGCATTTAAAAGGGCTTCACACCTTTCACTGGAGCCACAGTGCCACCCCTTAGGGACAGGGAGCGTGGGGTGACTTTTCTCAGTGTAAATTGGTGTTGTTCCTTCACCACGTGGCTCATCATCTCCCTTATTATAAGGGTGGAACAAGGCAAGGGTGGAAAATAATCCCCTGCAGAAGCAGGTCTCTGCATGTATGACTTCAGTCTTGCTGCCAGCACTGCTGACTTAGCCCAAGCACTTAAACAACTAAGTAGCAGCAAGATTTTTTAACTTGATGGCTACTTCTTTAGGTCTGGTGGAGACCTCCATGGGGCCCGTGTTGGTCACCAGAAGAAACAACTGGTTTGGCCGTGGAGGGGCTGACACCAGCCAGGGTCTGTGAGGGGCTCGGCTGCAGCCTGGGGCCAAGGTGAAGCTGCAGCGTTTGGAGATCTAATTGAGGCCATCAGCTTTTAACCCACCTGAGGATCTCAGCTGGGCCACCAGCCTGGCAAACACCCAGCTCTGCAGAACAGGGAGCATGGAGAAGGCTTCTCACCACCCTGCAGGGCTTGGAATGATGATGTATAAAAATGATGACGTGCAAAGCCTATGCTTTATTTCCTCAGGCTGTGCCATTGCTGAAGGCACCTTGCAGGATTCCTCTGCGTCTCCTTCACACTCTTCCCTTTCTCCCCACACTGCTCCCTGTGTTTCAGGGCTAGGCTTCCAGCTTGAGGAGCACTTCACACCAGTCAGGCTTTCCTCCTTCATGGTGAAAATGTGGATGCCTGATGATTGCTCAGCCCCGTGCCCATTGCTCCCTGGCAGGCTGTGTCACTGCGTGGTGACACAGTGAGAGAGGCACAATGTCTGTGGCACCCATGGGGCTGTCCAGGCAGAAACAGGGCTCAGCTGGTTGATGCCCCTGTGGTGACTCCCTTAGATGAGCAGATTAATTGGCATAGAATCCCAGAATTCCCAAATCCCAGGATGGTGAGGGTTGGAAGGCACTACTGGAGATCATCCAGTCCAAACCTCCTGCCACAGCAGCGGCACTCACAGCAGCTTGCTCAGATTGCAATGTCCAGGTGGGTTTGGAAGCTCTCCAGAGAAGGACACTCCACAACCTCTCTGGGCAGCCTGCTTTAGGGCTCCAGCACCCTCACACCACACAAGTTTCTCTTCATGTTCACATGGAACCTTTGGGATTTCAGTTCGTACTCATTGTCCCTTGTCCTGTCACAGGGCACTGACAAGGGTCTGGCCCCATCCTCTTGTGCCCCACAGGTCCTTTAGCCTTGTTGAGCATTGATCAGATCTCCTCTCAGGCTGCTCTTCTGCAGGCTCAGCAGCCCCAGGTCTCTCAATCTTTCCTCCTCACAGCATCTTTGGAGCTGCTTCTGGGCTCTACTCCAGTAGAGTACTGCTGGAGTACTCCAGTAGGTCCCTGTCTCTCTTGAACTGAGTAGCCCAGACCTGGATCTAGGACTCCATCCGTGGCCTCTCGAGGGGAGAACAGAGGCTCTAGCAGAAGGGAGTTTATGGGTGTTACCCTTTGTTGTTCAAAGCACTGCAGCCCTTTTGTGCCCAGTTACATCACAGTGTCCTCCAGTAGCTGACAATTAACCTCCACGTGTAGCACCCAGAACTCATTTTCTCCTCCCTAGCAGAAAAATCAATTAGTGGCTCTCATTGTGCAGTAAATGTCAATTGTGCTAACATTACAGAATCAGAAACATGTAGCTATGGAGACTCTCAAGGCAGGGCTTGTTTCAAGGATAAATTATGACAAGAAGGTTTTTCAATGGCTGTTTTCAAACAATAACTGGACATTTTAGCAGCTTCATTTCTTAGAGGGAAGCTAATTGTATGTTTTAATTGTTGATGCTGCAGGTTCTTGAGGCACATTGATCAGTACTGACTGAGAGGAAAAGGGGATTTTATAGAATCATAGAATTGATCAGGGTTGGAAAGCGACCACAAGGATCAGCCAGTTCCAACCCCACTGCCATGGGCAGGGACACCCTACCTGAGAGCAGGCTGCACACAGCCTCATCCAGCCTGGCCTTAAACACCTCCAGCCATGGGGCCTCAACCACCTCCTTGGGCAACCCATTCCAGCCTCTCACCACTCTCATGGTGAAAAACTCCCACCTCACATCCAGCCTGAAGCTCCCCACCTCCAGCTTTGCTCCATTCCCCCTAGTCCTGGCACTCCCTGACAGCCTAAAAAGTCCCTCCCCAGCTTTTTTGGAGGCCCCTTTCAGATAGTGGAAGGCCACAAGGTCACTTGGGAGCCTCCTCTTCTCCAGACTGAACAGCCCCAACTCTCTCAGTCTGTCCTCATAGCAAAGCTGCTCCAGCCCTCGTGGCCCTTCTCTGGACACACTCCAGCGTCTCCACATCCCTCTTGTAATGTGGGCTCCAGAACTGGATGCAGTACTCCAGGTGGGGTCTCAGCAGAGCAGAGTAGAGGGGGAGAATCACCTCCCTTGCCCTGCTGGCCACACATTTTATCAATGCTGCCATCCAAAGGGTCATCATCATGGTCTGTTATCACTTAAAACTGTCTGCTAAGACAATATCTTCTGTACTGCAGTGGGGACCACCCCTGCTGCTAATCATGGTATGAGTTGTGGTTTACAGTTATGCAAACAAACATCAAATGTTTGAAAGGAAAACTCAGTCAATAGCTCTCTCCATGAGCTGGGCTGTGCTCTGCTCCAGAAGCATTTCCAGGTCTCCAGCATCTCCACATGCAGAGATGTGGTGCTGAGGGACCAGCCTTGGTAGAGTTACAGAATGGTTGGACTCAATGATCTTAAAGGTTTTTACCTACCACAACCTTCTGTGATTCTATGAGTCTATGCAGCCAAGCACAGGCTTGATGAACCTCAGTGGTGTGAGCAAGGAGAGATGGGCAGAGACAGGGAGGGAGCCAAGGCCAGCAGCTCCTCAAGGTGGGCAGCTGGAGGGCAGAACATGATAGAAGAATCACGGAATGAATTGGGTTGGGAAAGGCCTCTAAAGCTCTTCTGGTCCAATCCCCCTGTAATCAGCAGAGACATCTGCAACTAGAGAAGGTTGCTCATGGCCCCAAACAACCTGACCTGCAATGGCTGCAGGGCTGAGGCATCTCCCAGCTCTCTGGGAAAGCTGGGCCAGGCTCCCAGCACTCTCAGTGGCAAACATTTCTTCCTTCCCACCAGAATGACTCCCCCACTTTGAGTTTAAGCCATCACCCCTTGTCCATGTCACAACAAGCTCTGCTCAAAATTCTGTTCCCAGATCAGCCCCTTTAAGCACTGAAAGGCCACCAGGATTCCCCAGAGCCTTCTCTGGGCTGAAACAATGGAGATGCTCCTAGAGTGACCTCCCTGCATCCCCAGCAGCAGGTCTGGAAGATGCTCTGTTCTTTTCCCAGGACAGGCAGTGCCTGTGGAGAACAGGGGAGCAGTTCCACTGGGAATGCACAGAGGTGCCAGCTGTGGAACATCTCTCACCAACCTCCTTTTATGATCAGGTTACCCACCTGGTGAATGTGGGGCAGGCTGTGGATGTAGTCTACCTGGACTGCAGCAAAGCCTTTGACACTGTCTGCCACAAGAAGCTCCTAGCTACACTGTCAGCTCATGGCTTGGACAGATTCACTCTGTGCTGGGTCAAGAACTGGCTGGATGGCAGAGCCCAGAGAGTGGTGGTGAATGGTGCCACATCCACCTGGCAGCTGTCACTAGTGGTGTTCCCCAGGGATCAGTGCTGAGCCCAGTCCTGTTCAATATCTTTATTGATGATCTGGATCAGGGGACTGAGTCCAGCATCAGTAAGTTTGCAGATGACACCAGTCAAGGTGCAGGTGTTGATCTGTTGAAAGGAGAGCCCTGCAGAGGGACCTTGCCAGGCTGGATGGGTGGGCAGAGGCCAATGGGATGAGATTTAACAAGGCCAAGTGCAGGGTTCTGCACTTTGGCCACAACAACCACAAGCAGTGCTACAGGCTGGGGACAAAGTGGCTGGAGAGCAGCCAGGCAGAGAGGGACCTGGGGGTACTGGTAGGGAGTAGCTGAAGATGAGCCAGCAGTGTGCCCAGGTGGCCAAGAGAGCCAATGGCATCCTGGCCTGCATCAGGAACAGTGTGACCAGCAGGACAAGGGAGGTTATTCTGCCCCTTTACTCAGCACTGCTCAGGCCACACCTTGAGTGCTGTGTCCAGTTCTGGGCTCCTCAGTTCAAGAGAGATGCTGAGGTGCTGGAACGTGTCCAGAGAAAGGCAACAAAGCTGGTGAGGGGCCTGGAACACAAACCCTGTGGGGAGAGTCTGAGGGAGCTGGGGGTGTGCAGCCTGCAGAAGAGGAGGCTCAGGGGGAACCTCATTGCTGCCTACAACTACCTGAAGGGAGGCTGTAGCCAGGTGGGGTTGGTCTCTTCTGCCAGGCAAGCAGCAATAGAACAAGGGGACACAGTCTCAAGTTGTACTGGGGGAGGTCTAGGCTGGATGTTAGGAGGAAGTTGTTGGCAGAGAGAGTGATTGGCATTGGAATGGGCTGCCCAGGGAGGTGGTGGAGTTGCTGTGCCTGTTGGTGTTGAAGCAAAGCCTGGCTGAGGCACTTAGTGCCATGGTTTAGTTGACTGGATACGGTTGGGTGATAGGTTGGACTGGATGATCTTGGAGGTCTCTTCCAACCTGGCTGGTTCTATGATTCTTGGATGTTTCCCTGGAGCAGACACCACAGGGTGGGTGGGACATGGCCTGGATGTTTGCCCTGCTGCAGCTTCATGCAGGCTGGCTGCACAGCACAGCTGCTGCCCTCCTCCGTAGCTGTTGTGGGGCTGGGGTGAGCTCAGTGTGGGAGAGGGGGATTCCGCCCTGTGTCATGCCATCTGCATCCTCACACCTGGGAGGAACCACAGGGAGATTTTGGTGAAAGCTGGGCTGATAGGATTGGCAATCTGTTGCCAAGTCCATCTTTGTAGCACGAAGTGGAACAGACAGAGCTCACCCTCAGCTGTTTGTGTGCTCATAACACAGTCCTGTGAGAATCAGACTTTAGAGTCACAGTGGAGCAGATTGACACTCACTGCCCAAAGCCTGCTGCTGGCAGTTCAACAGGATCTAAGAAAACCCTTGGAGAGGAAATATGGCTGCAGCTCCTTTCTAAACAGAAGAAAAAAAGAAGGAAATCTTTCTTAGGGTTATTTTTTCCTGTGGACATGAGGTGGGCACAGAGGGCGTGGGGCCATGCTCTGTGTTTTCAAACATCCTCAGCATCCTTCCACCACAGCTCCCTGACCACCCAAGGGATGTTGCTCCTCCTGGTTCCTTCTTTGCCGTACAACTCCCTGGTGCAGATCCAGATCGTTCATTGATTTGGGGAGAGTCAGTGAGTCCCCACTTCCCACAGCAAAAAAGCAGCACAAAAGAGGATAAAAAATACCCCAGCCACTGGGGGTGGGGGGAGAGAGCAGCACAGGGGAGAAGGGGTCAGTGCAGCTCCTTGGCAGGGTGGCCAGGGTGGGCACAGACACATGGGACTGAGCCTGGGAGACCTCGGGCACAGAATGCTGGAGCACTGCTGAGGATGGGTGCAGGGCACAGTGCCTTGGTGCCACCCTCTAACCACTGTGCTGGGCACCAGAGCCAGCAGAGAATGAACACAGTGCAGTTTGTTTTCTTGTCTGCGTTGGTTTAGATAAACTTCTGCCTCCTACACCAGCCTTCGGAAACCAAGGCAAGACAATGAGCAGGCAGCAGCCCAGCGCAGGCAGTGGCTGCTCAGCCTCAGGCTCCCTCTGCCTGCTGAGAAACAAAGGAGCTCTCCGGGAAGAGCTGATTCCTGCCCCAGCACGGCCTCTTCTCAGCAGCTCTGGGCTGGTGTCACAGGGTGGGAAATGCTGTCCCACTTCAGACAGCTTCACAAGGTGTCAGTGTTCCAGAAGCAATCTCCAGAAATCAAGCAAGGTGGTGGCCAGAGCCTCAGCTTGGGTCACACAAACATCACTGTACAGTTTTGACCAGATAAGCAAATGCTGGGACGTGTTCCACAAGCAGCAAACATCAACAATCTGAGTTGGTCATTGCCAGGTGATGGTGATGATTTCTGATGGTGACTCTGTCAGAACCCCTGGGCACAGCCACAGCAGGAGAGATGCCATCTGAGTAGCTGTGGCCAGCACGTTTCGGTGCCAGCCCAAACCTCCCTGCTGTGGATTGATGCGTCCCATGCAGAGTACTAATTGCAGTCACTTAGCTCCAGACCTTGAGCTGTCCACAGTGCTCAGAAGGGCCACGGGCAGGAGGGCTGGAGCAGAGGAGAACTTCTGTCCTAGAAGGGAGTGATAAAGGGGTTACAGCCCATGGTCCCCCTGAGAAGTCCTGTCTCAAGGCCTGACAGGTCACCTCCACTCCCTCTTTCAGCAGCAGTAGATGCCACCAAACTGGAAGATAGAAGGATAAAGGAAGGTCCTGTTAGTGAACTAAAAACTGGCAAAACAATGACAGGGAAGCAGATTGAAACAGGATCCACCAAGGCTGTAAAAAGGCAACAGGATTTACTGGGACAGACACTTGTTCATTTTAAATGAAGCAATGGAGCAGAGGAAAGAAAATTCCCTTCCACAAAGCACCACAGTTTCCAAACTACCCAAACCCTCCTGGTCTGTCCAAACTAATGATCCTGGAGCCTGCAGTGGAATGCCTTATGTGCAGAAAGTGAGCCCTCCGTGCTCAGGGTGGTGGCTCAAGCAGCAGATGTGCTAACAAAGTTCCCACAGCTGGAACTCAGCTACACAAACAGTCCAGACCAAGGTGCTTCTGCACTCACTTGCCATCCTTATGAGGAAAGGCTGAGAGAGATGAGTGTGTCCAGCCTTGAGAAGGCTTAGGGGAGACCTCATTACCATGGACCAGGACATAAAGGCTGGCTACCAGGAGGATGGAGACTTACTTTTCCCAAGGAGTCCCATGGAAAAGACAAGGGGTGATGGGGACAAGTTACTGGTGGGTGGATTCCCTTTAGACTCCAGAAGAAAATATTTCCCCATGAGGACAATTGGACACTGGAATTATCCCCCAAGGAAGCTGGTGGAGTCCCCTACATTGGGCAGTTTGGAGACTCAGCTTGATAGGGTGCTGGGCCAGCTCATTCCAACCTAGAAACTCTGGACAGAATGAGCCTTGGGGTCCCTTCCAAGCTGGCCTTCTGTGATTCTGTGACCCTGTTGAGTATGGAGCATGCCTACCAACTGCCTGGCTTTGTGAGCACTGCAGTGAGCAAGCACCAAGATATCTTTCCCTTTCCTTTCTGCCCAGCCCAGTCCAGCTCCAAGCATCCTGGGCTCATGGCCACGGGAGGGCTGGTGGCTGGCTGCCCACAGCACAGAGGAGCTGATGTTCATTCCTCAGATGCTGGCTTAATCCCAGCTGTCAGCTGCTGCTCTCACAGCATTCAAAGGTGTGTGTGTGTGTGTGTTATGTTTCAGAAGAGCTGCTGGTCACTGGGCACAGACACCCATCACTGAGCCATGGCACCCAGACCTGAGCTGCTGCACTACCCAGCTCTGCATGGCTGCGGTGCCCCAGCTGGCACTGGTTTTGCCTGTGAGATGGCTATTGGAGTTGCACGTGCCAGAAGCAGAGAGGAGGACATGGAGCTGTTGGAGCAGGTTCAGAGGAGGTCATGAAGATGATCAGAGGGCTGGAGCACTTCTGCTTTCAGAACAGGTTGCTTTTCAGAACAGGTTGTTCCACCTGGAGAAGATAAGATTCCAGGGTGACCTTAGAGCAGCCTTCTGATACCTGAAGGGGAATACAGGAGGGCTATTGAGGGAGCTGTTACAGAGGCATGGAGTGACAGGAGGAGGTACCACAGCTTCAAACTAGAAGAAGGTGGATTGAAACAAGATATGAGAAAGAAATTCCTCCCCACAAGGGTGGCGAGTCATGGGAACAGGTTGTCCAGAGAAGTTGGGGAATCCCCAAGGCTGGAAGTGTTCAAAATGAGGTTGTATGGGGCCTTGAGCAACCTGGTCTGGTAGGAGATGTCCCTGGCCACAGCTGAGAGTTGGAATTAGATGACCTTTAAGGTCTTTTCAACCCAAACCATTCTATGAGTGAAGAGGAGGGACCTGCTGCTGGATGTGTGGGTGACTCCCCTTTTCTGGGGCAGTGGTATTTTTGCAGCCCCAGAAGCTCCTTCTGCTGAGAAGAAGGCTCTGTTTTAAACAGGGTAATTTGCTAGACTAATGAGAGGTCTGTAATTTCCATCTGCTCCAGACTGCTGTCCCAGCGAGCCCACATGGTCACCTCATTACCTGGATTGTGCCCTTTTGTGCACAGCTTTTCTGAGGAGATCAGAACAGTCCCAGCAACAGTGCTAAATATAAAACCACACTAAGCTCCCAGTGTCCAGGACATCCACCAGGGCCTCCCAGCTAAACTGCTCCACACCCAGTACCCATTCATATCATTGCTTCCCAGCTCACCCCCTCGTCCAAACATGGACATGGAAGGCACCAAGAGCTGCAGGGGAGTTGAACAACACAGCAGAATGGCTGTGGAGATGGAAGAGGAGCCCAGGGGTAACATGGCAACAACTCATGAGTAGGTACACCAGGTGGGAATGCCAGAGAGCAGATCTGTGGTCTTGTGAGTGGGCAGAAGCTGGAAGGCCAAAAAGATGATGAGGGGACCAGAGGAGGAAAGGCTGGGAGCCTTGGGGCTATTTAGCCTGGAGAAGAGCATCCTGAGAGGTGATCTGATTAGTGATCAACAAGAGATAAAGGATCTGAGGGGGCAAGAGGATGGGGTCAGACTCTTGTCAATGGTGTCCATCCATAGGACAAGAGGCAACACAGAATCATGGAATCAGCCAGGTTGGAAGAGACCTCCAAAATCATCCAGTCCAACCTAGCACCCAGCCCTATCCAGTCAACTAGACCATGGCACTAAGTGCCTCATTCAGGCTTTTCTTGAACACTTCCATGGATGGAGACTCCACCACCTCCCTGGGCAGCCCATTCCAATGCCAATCACTATTTCTATGAAGAACTTTTTCCTAACATCCAGCCTAAACCTGCCCTGGCACAGCTTGAGACTGTGTCCTCCTGCTCTGGCACTGGGTGCCTCAGAAAAGAGACCAACCCCACTTGGCTACGACTTTCCTTCAGGTAGTTGTAAAGAGCAATCAGGTGTCCCCTGGAACTCCTCTTCTCCAGGCTGAGCAAACCCAGCTCACTCATCTGCTCCTCACAGGGCTTATGCTTGTGACGGAGCAGAAAGTCAAAAGGTGTTCACACAACAGATCTCTGATGCTCCTCATGCTGTCTCCTACCTCCCCTCCTCAGATTAATGCTAGGAAGGGTCCCATGGTGAGAACTTCTATTTTTTCCAGATTAAGTCCAAGCTGGATGGGGCTTTGGCCAGGCTGATCTAGGGTAGGCTGTCCCTGCCCATGACAGGGGAATTGGAACTAGATGATCTTTGTGGTTCTTTCCAACCCTGACTGATTCAATGATTCTATACGCAGGGCTGGAGCACCTCTGCTGTGAGGACAGGCTGAGGGAGCTGGGGTTGTTCAGCCTGGAGAAAAGAAGGCACCAGGGAGACCTAATAGCAGCCTTCTGGTACCTGAAGGGGTCAGCAAGAAGGCTGCAGAGGGTCTGTTTGCAAAGGCCTGCAGTGATAGCACAAGTGGCAATGGTTTTAAATTAGAGAAGAGCAGGTTTAGATTGGAAGTCAGGAACAAGTTCTTTACCATGAGGTTGGTGAAACACTGCAACAGGTTGCCCAGGGTGGTGGTTGAGTCCCCAGTCCTGGAGATATTCAAGGTGAGGCTCAACAGGGCTCAGAGCAACCTGATCTAGTGGAGGATGTCCCTGCTGACTGCTGACAAGATGACCTTTGGAGGCCCCATCCAACCCAAACCATTCTATGCTTCTGCCCACAGGGAGTTTAATCCAGTGTCATGAAAGACTTGCACCTCACTACCCCCATCTGGGTGCTTGGCGTCTGTGCTGCATTTCTGCAAGCAGAGCAGAAATAAAGTTCACTTTCAGTCTCATTTCAGTTGTGAGCTCTAACAAATGTGTCTGGCAGGAGCCTAGCGGAGGTGATGGATGCACCCAGCAGGGTTCTATCACTTCTTTAAAACACTCCTGGTGAGCATTTAATTCTGCTGCTCATTAAAGCCTTGCCCTTGTGAGATGTCACCCATAAAAATGATCCATGGAATAAACGTGATGCCAGAGGCTGAAGGGGCAGTGCTGCTTCTCCTGCAGCCAGTGCTGCTTCTCCTGCAGGTTAATGACAGTTCTCCCTTTGTCCCTTCAGCCCTGCTGTGATGGATTCATGAATTCATAGAATGGTTTGGGTTAGAAGCACAATTAAAATTCACCCAGTTCCAACCCCCCTGCCATGGGGATACCTTCCACTAGGTCAGCTTGCTCAAGTCCTCATCCAGCCTGGCTTGGACACTCCAGGGAAGGGGCATCAACAACCTCCCTGGGCAACCTGTTCCAGTGTCTCAAAACCCTCTCTGTAAAGAATTTTTTCCTAATCTCCAGTGTAAATCTCCCCTCATCACGATTCAGTCCATTCTCTCTTGTCTTACCACCACCAGGCTTTCTCTCTCTTGTTTTTCCTGTCCTCCTGTACAATCAAATGTTTCCAGTCCTGGGAAGAGAATAACCAAGTGCTGGACACAGATAAAGCACATCATGTGCCCCATGAATGTGGTGCTGAGGGACATGGTTCAGTGGCAGTGGCTTAGCAGCAGTGGTGGGTTGTGAGCTCTAAACAAGCAGCTGGACTTAGAATCATAGAATCATAGAATCAACCAGGTTGGAAGAGACCTCCAAGATCATCCAGTCCAACCTAGCACCCAGCCCTAGCCAATCAACCAGACCATGGCACTAAGTGCCTCATCCAGTCTTTTCCTGAACACCTCCAGGGATGGTGCCTCCACCACCTCCCTGGGCAGCTCATTCCAATGTCAATCACTCTCTGTGAAAGAATTTGCTTCTAACATCCAGCCTAGACCTCCCCTGGCACAACTTGAGACTGTGCCCCTTGTTCTCTTACTGGCTGTGTGAGACCAACCCCACCTGGCTACAGCCTCCCTTCAGGTACTTGTAGACAGCAATGAGGTCATCCCTGAGCCTCCTCTTCTGCAGGTTGCACACCCCCAGCTCCCTCAGCCTCTCCTCACAGGGCTGTGCTCCAGGCCTCTCACCAGCTTTGTTGCCCTTTTCTGGACACCTTCCAGACCCTCAGCATCTCTCTTGAATTGAGTAGACCAGCACTGAACACAGCACTCAAGGTGTGGCCTGACCAGTGCTGAGCACAGGGGCAGAATAATCTCCCTTGTCCTACTGGCCACACTCTTCCTGAGGCAGGCCACGATGTCATTGGTTCTCTTGGCCACCTGGGCACACTGCTGTCCCTCAGCATCACCTCTGCCTCTTTGAAACATCCCTGGGGATGGGAATTCAACCATCTCCCTGAATAATCTGGGCTAGTCTTTACGAACCCTTTCAATGAAGAAGTTTTCTCTCATGTTCAACCTAAAAATCCCCTGAGGCAACTTCAGGCCAGTGTCTCTTGTCCTGTCACTTGTTCCCTGGGAGAAGAGACCAATGCCCACCTGACTCCAGCCTCTTTTCAGGGAGTTGTGAAGAGCCAGAAGGTCTTTCCTCATCCTCCTTTTGTCCAGTCTAAACAATCCCAGGTCCCGCAGCTGCTCCTCACCAGAGCTGTTCTCCAGACCTTTCACCAGCTTTGTTACCCTTCCGTGGACCTGCTCCAGCCCCTCAGTGTCCTTCTTAGAGTGCAAGGCCCAAAACTGAACTCAATATTCAAGGTGTGACCTCACCAGTGCTGAGTACAGGGGGACAATCCCTGCCCTGGTCCTGCTGGTCACACTATTGCTGATCCAAGCCTGGATGCTGCTGTGTTTCTTGACTACCAGAAGAAGCTTCCTGCATCCATCCCCAGGAGCTCATGTTCCTGGCCTAGGCTGCTCTCTCTGTCTGGCAACAGCAAGGTCTAAGGTTGGCCATATGTGACCAGCAGCACATGCTGGTGCCAGCCAGGCTCTGGCTGTTCCCTTGCTCTGCTGGTCCTAGCAGGCAGTGTGACTGCAGTAAATCATGTGTGTGCCACAGACCTTAGCAGCACGGCGCAGCCTGCTCACCTTTCTCACCAGTTATGGCTTCTGCATCACTAACAAGAGGAGTTGGCCTGAAATTGTGCCCAGAGAGGGTTAGGTTGGACACAAGGAAAAGTTCCTCTGCTTCAAGAGTGGTCAGGCATTGGAATAGGCTGCCCAGGAAGGTGGCAGAGCCACCATCCCTGGAGGTGTTCAAGAGACACACATGGACACAGCACTTTGTGACACAGTTTGGTGGCCATGGTGATGTTAGTTTAAGAGTTGGACTCCATGATCTTAGAGGGCTTTTCCAACCCAAACAATTCTGCAATTCTATGGTTAATGGTGCTACAGAAATCCCACCTACATGAGTCAGGCCATGCTCATGGAGCAAAGAGCCTGTCCTCTGCTGCCCCAGCTCTGGAAGGCAAAATCTGCCCCAGCTCAGAACTTTCAAAGCCACTAAGCCTCCTCATGCAGCAGGTCATCCCGGTCAGAACTTGCCTCATACCCCATACACAGATGGCTGTCCTTCAGGTCCTGCACCAGCCCCTGCATAAGTCTGTCTGTCCTTCAGCTCTTACACAAGGCTGTCTGCCTTTCCACTGTCATTGCCTGGCAGCTCTGAAGGCAGAGTTTGGAGTTGGTGGGCTGGTGTTGGAATTCACCCTTGATAAGCAACTCTTTTATCTGGAAAAGAAATAAATTCCTCATCAAGCTAGGCTGAAGGCTGGAGGCAGGAGCTGGTTCTGTGCCTGAGCTTTGTGAAGGACCCAGCAGCACCCACAGCACAAAGGACCACGAGCTCTCTCAGAAGGGTGTCAGGTCCAACTCCCCTCCTGGCTCAGTGGCCCTCCATGGGCCAGTGGCCACCATCAGCAGCAAAAGGCAGGAGCTGGCAGGAGGGGAGGGTAAATGAAAGCAGGGACTGGGGACCTGAGCTGACAAATGCTGTGTCCTATTCTGTCTGGACACTGGCAGGGTCAGTGACCCCCAGCACTGGAGGGTCTTTCTGACCCACCCAGGAACTGCTGATATGGTCAGCAAGCTGCTCTTAGAAAGCAACATGAGTGACCATGGAAGCCAAAGGCTGCTCTTACAGCTAGAGAAGAGCTTTGCTGTCCTCCAAGCTCTGCACAGAGCATGCAGCTGTGTTGCTTGCCTGAGAAGCACTGCATGGAATCTCACTGAAGCTCTGTGGTCCTGCATGTCAGAGAGGCACAAAATGACACACCTGTTTCTGAATCCAAGGGCACGGTGAGCAGAAAGCAAGGGCCCTTGTGCCCTGTCACTCGTGGACAACACAGCCACACAGTGGGTGAGCCTCTCCCAGGAGGACCCTTGCAGCAGGACCTGCTCTGTGTTTGAACCTCCCCACTGCCGCTCCCAAGTGCTTTGGAGTTTATTTTTGCTCCTCTGGGCTTCCCAGAGCAAGACACAGCAGTTACACACATAGCTGTGGGTACATGGGCAGGGAAGGGGTCTGCACATAAAGGCATGTCCTGAGCTGCACCCTGTAATTTCCTTCAGACTGCGGTGGTGGGAGAGGCTCGGGGTGGAGATCCATAATAAGCAGGTTCCAGGCTCTCCTTCTCCTGGAAAAACTAATTTTTGACTGTCTGCTCTACCCTGAGGCTGCTCAACTCCTACCTGCAGAGGAGAAAAGGGGGTCCTCTGAGTTCACAGGCCAGAGCAAACAAACACTGGTGATGAGACACCTGTGGAACATCCAGTTTTATCTCTGGGCCCAGAGCAGATGATCTGAACTAGACGCAGCCTCCAGAAGGGTTGATGGATTTGTGCACGGAGAAAGCACTGACTCAGTCACTGCAGCTAAACACCACTGCTGCTGGTCTCAGCATTTTTCCAGCATTGGCAACCTCCTTGTTCTAGTATCGGGTGAAAGAAATTCAGGCAGAGCTGAGACAAATACCAGCCTTGACCTCATCTGTTCCAGTGGGGTAGTGAGACTGGCAAGCACTGGTGCCATCAGCACCAGAACCATCATCCTCAGAACATCACCACTACAGCCATCAGCCCTGCAACATCACCACTGGGGCCATCACTAGCAGAGCATTGTCAGCAGAGCATTGCCAATGGAGCTGTGCCACTGGCCCATCTGCTCCTGTGCCAGGCTCTCAACTCTCTCCCTGCAAATCCAAGTCCCTGCAACTCCCTGTCTGCCGTGAGCCCATCCCACCCCCGAGCCCTGCTGAAGGTGCCCCAGACCCCTCTCTTTCCCAGAGAGCCCTTCCTTGACCCCGTGGCAGGGGTTGTTTATGGAGAGGTTGCCCAGCAAGGTGATTGAGGCCCCATCCCTGGACATATTCAAGGTGAAGCTCGGCTGGGCTCTGGGCAACCTGGTCTAGTCGGTATCACTGCTGTCTGCAGCGGGGTTGAACTAGATGACCCAAACCATTCTATGTTTCTATGATTCTCTCTCAGCTTCACTAACCTCACTGCAGCAGAGTGTGCCAAGGGACCTGCTGAAGGATTGATGGTGGTTGCTGCTGACTGACCCACCTGGAGACTCTTGTGCTGAGGGGGTACAGCATTTCCATGTCTTCCCACCCTGCAGAAGTGATGGGTGCTGCTGGCCCCCTTGATCTCTTCTCAGACCCAGGTGCTCCTCATCCTTTCTGCCCAGTGCTAACAGCCATTCACAATCTGACCAGCAAGATGTTTGCTGCCTGCAGCATCCCTGAATTTACTCAGCTGGGAGACAGAAGCAGTGTTTTGCTGCTCTGGCTTCAGAAGCATCTTGCCTCGTTGCATGATCTCTGAAGGCCAGTAGAAACATGCTGCAGGGAACTGGATTCTGCTGCAATGAACCTTCTTTTACCTGGCCAGTTCCATCATAACTTAGAAATGAAAAAGTGAAACGGGCAGGAAAAACATGTTGGGACCTTTGCTTCTGCAAGGGATCCAGGCACTGCTGTGCCACAGGGAAAGATTAATCTGAAAAATTATGGAATCATCGAAGTGTTTTGGTTGGAAGAGACCTTTAAGATTATTTGGCCCAACCTGCAACCCAGCACTGCCATGTCACCACTAAACCATGGCCCTCAGCACCATAGCTACACAGCTTTGAAACCACTCTGGGGACGAGGAAGCCACCAGTGCCCTGGACAGCCTGGACCAGGCCTTGACAACCCTTTTGGGGAAGAAATTGTTCCTCAAGTCCAACCTAAACCTTCCCTTAGACAAGTTGATTGGACAGGGCTGGGCGATAGGTTGGACTGGATGATCTTGGAGGTCTCTTCCAAACTAGTTGATTCTATGAACAACTTGAGGCTGTTTCCTTTTGTCCTTTCACCTGTTACTAGGAGAAGAGACTGACCCCCACCTGTCCCCTAGCTCCTTTCAGGGAGCTGCAGAGAGCCAGAAGGTCTTTCCTCAGCCTCCTTTTCTTCAGGCTGAACAACCTCAGTTCCTTCAGCTGCTCCTCACCAGACCCACTCTGCAGAGCCTGGTCCCAAAAGAAGAGATCCCAGAAGGACAGCACAGCTTTGGGGAGCCTGGCAGTACAAAGCAACAGAAAGAAAATGGAGTTTTCTCCCCCCTCTCCCTTTTTTCCTTTTCCTCTCATCCTAGCAGCCTGGTCTCACCTCCTTCTGAGCACCAAACTCTGACAGTGTTTAGACTCCAGGAACAAAATGTTACCAGCTCCAAAACTGATGTTTCTCTTGCTTCAGAGCAACGTGCTTCATTGCATAAACTGTCTTCTCCTTTTGCAAAGTCCCTTTGTATTTTTAGAAGCTTCTATTCAGCCCTTGGACAGAAATGACCCTGCAGCAGAACCCACACAACCTGCTGACCCAAAGCAGGTCCTGCAACCTGTCTCTGCCTTCAAGAGTGGTGCCTGCAGAGCAGCCAAGGCTCATCCCTCTGCCCCCAGTGCTGGTGTGAAGAGCTCAGAG
The DNA here is from genome assembly GCF_015220805.1 of Pogoniulus pusillus. Taxonomy (NCBI): domain Eukaryota; kingdom Metazoa; phylum Chordata; class Aves; order Piciformes; family Lybiidae; genus Pogoniulus; species Pogoniulus pusillus. The sequence continues at coordinate 30,871,488 of NC_087269.1, forward strand.
CATTTAGGGAGGCAGCAGTTCAATCAGGGAAGGGCTTCTCCTGTGGAAATGACAAGCTCAAGGGGGCAAACCTCTGTGCCTCCATCTTTTTCCAACTCCCAGCCTTAACAGCAGGTTTCAGATGGCCAGCACCAGAGCCAAGGAGGTCACTTTGAGATGAAAAATTAAACCAGTTTTCCTTCCTGGGCTTAGCTCTGTCCCTGCCCCCTGTGAGATGGGCCAGTCTGCATGAGCACTGTGTGGTGGTCACAGCAACAGTCATGGAATGGGTTGGAAGGCACCTTAAGAGTTGTCTAGATTCAGCCCATGGGCAAAGACATCTTCTACTAGACCAGGCTGCTCAAAGCCCTGCCCCATCTGGCTTTGAAAGTGGCCAGGGACAGCATATCCCCAGCTTCTCAAAGAGTCGTTCCTGGGTTTGCGTTTTCAATCTGCTGAGCTGCAACATGAGGCCACCTCCTTACTTGCGTTTCCTGTGTCTTTGGTAGCCAAGCCTCTTGGAGTGAAAAGTGTAACTGCGTGGGGTTTAAATTCCCACTGGTGAGAGATCTCTCACAGCAGTGACCCTCTTCGGGTACAAGCACTGCTGCTTTTCCTCTTGCAGGAAAACCCTTCACTGCACCTTCCCTCTCCTGCAGCTTTCTGCAGCTGCTTGTACCTCTATTCTGCAGTTCCCCTCTCCGGCACACACTCCATCCCGCAGCTCCCCCATCCCGCAGCTCCTCCATCCCGCAGCTCCCCCATCCCGCAGCTCCCCCATCCCGCAGCTCCCCCATCCCGCAGCTCCTCCATCCCGCAGCTCCCCCATCCCGCAGCTCCCCCATCCCGCAGCTCCTCCATCCCGTCGCCCTCCCCGCTGCTGTTCGCAGGTTCCGCCAGCAGGCGGCGCCGTGCAGCGCGGAGCGGGGCCGCGGAAGCCCCCGGGGAAGCTCTGCACCGCACCCCCCACCCACACCTCCCTCCCCGGGACCCGCCGGCTCCAGCCCCTGCCCTTGGGGACCCCCCGAGCCCTACCTGCGGGGGTCGCGACCCCGGCCTCAGTAAAGCGCATCCAAGCTATGGGCAGGAGCTTCCCCTTCCTTGCCTGAACTGGTGACTCGGTTGAGCTTTGAGCAGATCCGCGCCGCAACAGGAGCCGGGGACCGCAGACAGCAGCTTGTGCGGAGCCATCCCGGCTGCTGGGGAGACGACCTGGGGCTGTGTGCAGCAGCTCCAGCCCTGCCCAGCACCCCCGAGAGGCTGTTTTGAGAGGTCTAGAAGAGCTGCCCTTGAGTTCTTGTCCCTGCCCCATTCCCCACCAGTCCCAGCAGCTGGTGGGGGTCGTTTGGGGTTTTAGATGAGCCTCTGTATAGCATCAGGCAGCTCCTGCCCCTCAGCACAGCACCAGCTGCAGGGGCACCTACTGCGGCTGCCTGGGCGTTGCGTAGCGCCCTGCATGGCACAGCACCACTGCTCCACACCGTTCAGTGCCCTCCACACCACCACTGGTCCCCATACTGGCACTGCTCCTGCACCCTCACTGCGCCCGACACCAGCTGCATTTAGGGACCAGCTGCAGCAGGGCCAGCACTGGGCTGCATTTAGGGACCAGCTGCAGCAGGGCCAGCACTGGGCTGCATTTAGGGAACAGCTGCAGCAAGGCCAGCACTGGGCTGCATTTAGGGACCAGCTGCAGCAGGGCCAGCACTGGGCTGCATTTAGGGACCAGCTGCAGCAGGGCCAGCACTGGGCTGCATTTAAGGACCAGCTGCAGCAAGGCCAGCACTGGGCTGCATTTAGGGACCAGCTGCAGCAGGGCCAGCACTGGGCTGCATTTAGGGAACAGCTGCAGCAAGGCCAGCACTGGGCTGCATTTAGGGACCAGCTGCAGCAGGGCCAGCACTGGGCTGCATTTAGGGACCAGCTGCAGCAAGGCCAGCACTGGGCTGCATTTAGGGAACAGCTGCAGCAGGGCCAGCACTGGGCTGCATTTAGGGACCAGCTGCAGCGGGGCCAGCACTGGGCTGTATTTAGGGAACAGCTGCAGCAGGGCAAGCACTGGGCTGCACTTAGGGACCAGCTGCAGCAAGGCCAGCACTGGGCTGCATTTAGGGACCAGCTGCAGCAAGGCCAGTACTGGGCTGCACTTAGGGACCAGCTGCAGCAGGGCAAGCACTGGGCTGCATTTAGGGACCAGCTGCAGCAGGGCCAGCACTGGGCTGCATTTAGGGACCAGCTGCAGCAAGGCCAGCACTGGGCTGCATTTAGGGACCAGCTGCAGCAAGGCCAGCACTGGGCTGCACTTAGGGACCAGCTGCAGCAGGGCCAGCACTGGGCTGCATTTAGGGACCAGCTGCAGCAAGGCCAGCACTGGGCTGCATTTAGGGACCAGCTGCAGCAAGGCCAGCACTGGGCTGCACTTAGGGACCAGCTGCAGCAGGGCCAGCACTGGGCTGCATTTAGGGACCAGCTGCAGCAAGGCCAGCACTGGGCTGCATTTAGGGACCAGCTGCAGCAAGGCCAGCACTGGGCTGCACTTAGGGACCAGCTGCAGCAGGGCCAGCACTGGGCTGCATTTAGGGAACAGCTGCAGCAGGGCCAGCACTGGGCTGCATTTAGGGAACAGCTGCAGCAGGGCCAGCACTGGAACTGCTCCCCTTCACAGAACCACCTCGGTCCCCCCAGTGAGACAACCCCAGGCAGCCAGCACAAGCTGCACTCCAAACCCGGAGCAGCATCTGGGGGAAATGGTGTCCGGTTTGTCATTTCCAGCCTGCAGCTGCAATTTAATTGCTTAATACCCACAGCAAGCAGCTTTCTCATCAATTAATAACATGAAATATCTTAGGAAATTAAAAAAGCTTCTCTGGCACTTGTGTTTTGGTGCCTCCTTCCCTTTCTGGTGTATTTTTAGCACAGGAGATGCTCCTGCTCAGTCTCATAGGCAGGATTTATAGCAGTTAATAATTAGTGCATTAATGTACCAGGCTGCAGCAGAACCACCAGGGCTTTGTCTGCTGGGCTGGCTCAGCCCCGTGCTGAGGCAGCAACAACAGCAGCCCCAGAGTGAGGGCCTGGGCAGAGAAACTGAGAGCAGGCCACTTGTGGGGGACACACCACCAAGGAGTCACTCACAGGGATGGTCCAACAGTCCCAGCCCCACAGAGCAGCAGGGCAGCGAGCCAAAGTGGTGCTGGTGGGGATGAGGGGAAATACTGGACAGTGACAAGGTTTGGCAAACTGTCTTTGAGTAACTCAGATGTGCTGGAGCACGGAAAAGCTTGATTCTTGTGATGCAGTGAGGACCAGGGAAGGCAACATGGCCTCAGTGAAACATCACCAGTACCCATCCACACAAGGTGTTCCTTAGGGACATCCAGCCTTCTCCTGTCTGTGTGCCCAGGCTATGCTCTGAGCCAGGAATTACTACTGGCTCAGCTGGAAAAACAACTGCAGTGATGGATTGTCCTCCACAGCCACCCTTGATGGGTAGGGCAGGGGTGAGGATAGTCCCAAATTCCCTATGTGCCACTCTGGTTTCACCCTGACTTGAGGACCTGCTGGTTCCTTGGCTTGCCCTCCTGCTTTTGGGTAAAGGCCAGAAGCTGCCTTGGGTTTACATCTCTTGTGTCCCTTCTTGTTATTGAAAGCAACAGCCCTGAGGACAGGTTGCTGGTCCCTGGACTGGGGCTGAGACTTCACCATCCTCTCTCCTGCTCGCAGAAATCAGCTGCCCTCTTTAGCACACTGCACCTCCCAACATACCCGTCCTGAGCTCTGGAGGCAGCCTCAGAGCCTTGGATGCTTTATCCCAGGCCTGGAGCTTCTTTGATGACCAGCACTTGCCCCATGATCGGCCAGCTACATGGCCTCCAGCGCAGGGGGATGTTGTGCAGCCCTTACAGCACCACCTCCCTCCCCCTCACACCCCAACCCTGCACACAAATCCTTCCAGAAGCAATGAGCTGTTGTCACCCTGGGAGGAGCCACGGCTCTGGGAACGGCTTCTGAGCACAGAGAAGGTTTCAGCCCATCGACCTCTTGCAGTCTGCTTCTGAGGTGCTTTGGCAGCAGAGCAGGGTTGCAGCAGCAGGTACAGCATGCTGCACAGCCTCAGCCGACAGGGAACAAATGGGTAGGGAGAGCAGAGATGGAATTCAAGCGACCACTGATGAGTCCCCATGGGAGCTACAATGCTTCTGTGCAGCTTTATGCCCCTTCTCACTCAGCTCTGGAGAAAAGGGGCCCAGGCAGGTCCCATCTGCAGCCCCAGTGGGGCCATTTTGGCAGCCAGGCAGCTGAAATGTTCCAGTGTAAGCCCTTAAGATGTCAACTCAAACATGGAGATTACCAACCTGCCCCTGGCTCTAGCACCTTGGGAGATCCATGGCAGTGTAACCCCACCTGTCCACCCTGTCCAGATCCTGGGCAGAATGGAGACTCTAACAATCAGGCTGGGAGGAGAACCAAGATGTTTTCCTGCACTGAGAACCCCTTTCTGACCGGTTATTTGATGACAAAGGGTCCCTTCATAGATATGGCCTTTGGCTGTGCCTAAACAGAAGTGGTACGTTTTGATGCAGGCTCCCACCCAAGGGTGCTCCTTCCTTGTGCCCCACAAACAGTGCAGGAATTTAGCAGGACAAGTTCTCCCTCTGTGGATCTTCTCACTGTGATTAAAGTCCTGCAGTGGTTGGGTTCCCTCCTTTGTCACGGGGACATGACTGCAGGTGTCCTCAAAAGATGGGCAGCTGCAGAACACAATGAAGAGGCAGGTTCCTCATGGTGCTGGGGAAGCACAGCCTGGTGCCAGCTCCCCATTCCCTCTACAGAGTCTAGTAGGTAAAATGCCAGCACGAATTTACTAGCAGCTCCTCAGTTTCTGGCTTGGGTGGGTGGTATGATTTTTTTGGTGGTGGGTTGGTTTGTTTGGGAGTCTGTTCTGTTGTTTTGCTGTCCTCTCCTCAGCATGTCTCTCTACTCTCATGGGGGCTAAACCACACCCCCAGCTGTGGTCAGGGCACAGGTAGGTGCAGCTGGCCCCTGGTCAGAAGAGGAATCATGCACTCAAACCTCTGCTCTGTGCTTCAGGAAAGTAGCTCTGGAAGGCAGCAGGTGTTGGAGCCATGGGTGGCCAGCTCGCAGCAAGGCAGGCTCATCTCTCTGCTCGTGGGAGACAGTTTGCTGCTCACCAGGTGGGAGCTGAGTGGGGGACATCTGGGGCCTGCAGACACATGGTCACTCCCTGGGAAACTGGCCAGATCTCCCAATCCCGTGCTTTCCAGCCCAGCAGCACGTGGGGTTTGCCTCTGGCAGGAGGGATGTGCTGGCAGCAGCACCTCAACTGCATGGCTGCTGCAACTCTAGCTGCAGGGCTGGGGCAGCTGCTGCATGGAGATGTGTTCCACACAGTGACAGGAACAGGACACTGCTGAGGGACAGGCAGCAGCAACTGCCCTCTTCTGTCCAGGACAGGGCAGAGGGCAGCCTCAGCAACTTTTATACCATAAACTGTTCTAAAGACAGCCTGCATCCTGCTTCAACCCATGCCCTGGGCTGGTTGCCCCAGACCACAGAGCCAGGCCGGGGCAGCACAGTGTTCTGGTCTCAGCTGGCTGGGCCAGGCCCCAGGGGGTGAAGCCACCTAGACTTTGCAGTTTGGACTCTGGGTAGCCAGGAAGAGGAGAGCTGAGCCGTGGAGCTGAGCTCATCTGCTGCTGGGGCCAGCCACGGCCATACATCAGCAGTGACGCAAGGGTGGCACAGTGCCCAGGATGGGCTTTGCAGATCACTGACCTTCTCCAGCAGCTTGTGTTGGAGCATCACCTCTTCAGCAGGGTTCCTCTCTGCAGAGCACTATGCTGTGCTGGGACCCCAGGGAATCATGGCTGCTCTTGACAACTCTCAGGGCTTGTGTTCCATGAGGAAGACCCCACAAAGCTATGGATGAGGTACAGCAGGGGCCCAGCTCATCCTCAGAGGAGCTGGCACTGAGCAGAGACACCAAGAATCTTAACAATCTCTGTTGGAACTTAAAAAAACCCAGATATTTATTCATTAAATGAAGTCTTCCAGTAGAAAGGCATCAAACTTAGAAACTAAGGCAAACTTCACTAGTACAGAAAGCTGCTCAGCACCTGTGTAAGAGCCTCCCTCTGTGGCCCCAGCATCCTGCCTCTTTCCTTTGCTATTTTTAGAGTAGTAGCTCTGGTTTGGTTAATTCCTGCTCAGAATCAGTGCAGCCATTCACAGCACGGGGCAGCAGGTAAGCCAGAGAGAGGAAGCCACTAACAAGCTTCTCTGTGTGACAGATTCATCCCCAGCAGCTAAAGCATCCAATCACCCACAGGGCACACACACACTTTAAGCCTGAGCCCTGTTTTGGGAGGTGGCCTCAATCACCAGGTCCCCCCTGAGATTCATCACTGGAAAGCCTTCACCATTCCTGAAGCAGAAAGATGCTGCAGAAGGTCTCCCTTATACCTCCACAGGAGGTTCTCAGTTCCATCAAAAGGAGATGTTCTTGGTATGGTTTCACAGAAGGTGCAGCTCCTACACCCACTGAACTCAGCTTTGTTGTTAGTAAGCTCAGCAACAGGGGAAGGAGAACCCAGCCCAGTGCCTTCTGCAGCTCCGGTTTCTGGGAGCACTAAGACCGAGAGCTGCAGAACTGCAGCACATGGACTCAAAGGCCTCTATAGGTCTGACGTGCAGCAACCTACATTTGGGAACCAGTAGCTGCTCTCCCAGCAGCCAAGACCACCCATCTTCATACCTGTACCAGCACAAGAGCACAGGACAAACCAGCTTGAAAGTTCCAGATGCCAGCTGGGAATGGACAAGCACAGACCACACTCTGTGGTTCAGCAAGACTCTGCTTGACTTAGCAAGATGAGAATGAGATGGGACAGTTGCTTGCAGAAACCCCTCCACAGCCAGGAGGTTACCAGGCTGAGTGAGCCACATCTTCCATAACCTGTAGGTTCATCTGGAGCCCAGTATCCTGCAGCAACCCTGAGCTGGGTTGAAAGGGGTTTCTGAGCATGGGTGGAGTCAGAGGGCCAAGGGAGACCATTTGGGGACATTAGGACTGATCAGAGTCCTCAGGGGCCTGACACAACTGTCATGTTTCTAAAGTCAGACATCTTTCATAGACTCACAGAACTGTGTAGATTGGAAGAGACCTTTGAGATCACCGAGTCCAACTATTAACCCAGCACCACCAGTGTTCAAAGCCAGGCTGGAGAGGGCCTTGAGCAAGCTGGTCTGGCAGGAGGTATCCATCTCCATGGCAGGGGGTTGGAACTAGATGATGTTTAGAGTCCCTTCTAACCCAAAGCAGTCTGTGGTCCTGTGTCCCCATTTCACGTGGGAGGGCTAAAATGTAAACGCAGGGAGTTCGAAGAGCTTGGCAGCACAGGATCTGTGTCTGCTGCCTGTAAACATTGCTCATTCCCATGCAGCTCACACCTCTGCTTCAGAAAACACAATTCCACCCAGTTCTGCCCACACCCCACCATGCAGCTTTAGCTTCCTGGGCACTATTTGCAGCAGATTTGTCCTCTCCTTTGTGCAGCACTCATTGTCCAGCCTGACAGCTGCTCCTCTGTCTCTGCTGGCTCCTTTTTATCTGTAATCTCTTCTCTGATTTCTGCTTGGGTTTGTTTTTTTTTTCCTGAATGTCAGAGCTTATCTCTCAAGGCCTGAGCACGCACAAAAGGACAAGTGATGTGACAAGAACACATGGAGCACCAGGAGTGGGAAGTGCCTGCAGCCTGGCCTGCACAGCCCCACTTGCACAACCATAGAATCGTGTAATCATTAAGGCTGGAGAAGGCCTTTAAGATCATTGAGTTCAGCCATAACCCAGCCACTGTATTATGTCCTGAAAGCACCACATAGAATCACAGAATACATCTGGTTGGAAAAGAACTCAAAGATCATGCAGTCTAACCGCTGACCCAGCACTAAACCACGTCTCTAAGCACCAGGTCCACACAATGCTTGAACACACCCAGGAGGGCAGCTCCAGCACTGCCCTGGGCAGACCATTCCTATGTTTGATAACCCTTTCAGTGAAGTAATATTTCCTAGCATCCAGCCTGAATCTTTCCTGGTGCAACTTGAAACCATTTCCTCTAATCCTGTTGCTTGCCATTGAAAAGAGGCTGTCCCCTCCTCACTCCATCCTCCCTTCAGGTAGTTGTAGAGAGTGATGATGTCTCCCCCTCAGCCTCCTCTTCTCCAGACTGAGCAAACTCAGCTCATAGCTCATGTGTTGCAGGCCCTTCATGCTTCTTGAACACCTCCAGGAGTGTTGACTCCACCTCCCTGGGCAGCCTGTTCCAATGCCTGACTGCTCTTGCAGGAAAGAAGAGCTCTGTGACGTTGGTCCTTGCAGAGAGCTCTCATTCCTGAGGAGAAGCAGGAGGAGACGAGCCCAGAACGGTGCTGCCATGGTGATGGTGACCAGTGGCTGTCACCTGCTGCAAGTGCAGCTGTCAGCATGTGCAGCTTATCATCAGAAACATGCTTCTGAACATGTCCAGAAGGCTGTGTCCTGGGATGCATCAAACGAAGTACGACCAGCAAGATGAGGGAGGTGATTCTGCCCCTCTGCTCTGCTCTCATGAGACCCCTCCTGGAGTACTCTGTCCAGTTCTGGTGCACCAAACACAAGAAGGACATGGAACTGTGGTGGGTGGATTGGAACTAGGTGATCTTTAAGGTCCTTTCAACCCCAAACTATTCTGTGATTCTATGAACATCAGGATGTACCCCAGGGGCACTGCTGGTCCCTTTCTGGGCAGGCAGATGACTGCTGTCACTTGCCATCATGACACCATGTGGCATTTCTGCCAGTGGGACCATGGTGCCAGCCATGGTTGCTGGAATCAGCAGCTGCTGTTCTTAGACCCAAGTCCTCCACAAATGGCAAGGTTCAGCCAATCCCTGCCACAGCAAGAATGCTACCAGCACCACAGATCTGCCTTGTCCTCCTGTGGACACTGTGCCACTAGTCAGCTTGTGCTCAGTGCCAGGTTCTCACCATCCTCAGTGCCAAACATCACTTCCTTCTCTCCAGTCTGAATCTTCCCTTTCATGTTCAAACCACCACCCCTTGCCCTGTCACAAGAGCCCTGCTCAAAAGCCTATCTCCATCTTTCTGATCAGCCCCTTTAACTGCTGAAAAGCCACCAGAAGGTCTCCTTTAAGCCTTGTCTCCTCCAGATTGAACAACTTCAAGTCGCTCAGCCTTGCCTCACAGCAGAGGGCTTCAGCCCTCTCATACTTCCACCTCTCATTCCAAAGCATCATTTCAGAAGCCATTTCAGGGAATGCTGCACCCTTCTGCTGAGACAACTCCAGGGAGAAATAGTTCCACCAACTCTAACAGAACAGTTGTGGCCGTTGATAACCCACCTGCGCAGGCAACAGTGGGCTGTTCTGCATCTGAAAAGCAGCTACACCTCATCTCTCCCCAAAAGGTCCTGCACAGAAGTAGCAAATTCCAGGGAAATCTGGATGGATGCTTTCAGAGAAGCCCATTTGAAATGAAGATGAGCACTCACCACTCTGACTGCTTTGCTTTTAATCAACTCCTATTGCAAATCCAATTGGTATTGACTGTGAGCATCTAAAACTGGAGATTAAGATCAGCCAGTGTCTACCACCTGTGCTGCTGGAGCTTGCAAACAGATGCTTTTCACCTGCAATTTGGTGGATTTTCTTCTCTCAAAGACAGAATTTGGGAATAAAGTGTTCTGATACATGGAATATATTTCTGAATGTTCTGGATGTTCTCTGGAATGGGATTTAACAAGGCCAAGTGCAGGGTTCTACACGTTGGCCACAACAACCCCAAGCAGTGCTACAGGCTGGGGACAGAGTGGCTGGAGAGCAGCCAGGCAGAAAGGGACCTGGGGGTACTGGTAGAGAGTAGCTGAACATGAGCCAGCCCAGGTGGCCAAGACAGCTAGCGGCATCCTGGCCTGGGTCAGGAAGAGTGTGGCCAGTAGGACAAGGGAGGTTCTTCTGCCCCTGTACTCAACACTGGTCAGGCCATACCTTGAGTGCTGCGTCCAGTTCTGGGCTCCTCAATTCAAGAGAGATGTTGAAGTACTGGAAGGTGTCCAGAGAAGGGTGACAAAGGTAGTGAGGGGCCTGGAGCACAGTCCGGTGAGGAGAGGCTGAGGGAGCTGGGGGTGTCTGGCCTGGAGAAGAAGAGCTCAGGGCAGACCTCATTGCTGTCTGCAACTCCCTAAAGGGAGGCTGTAGCCAGGTGGGGTTGGTCTCTTCTGCCAGGCAAGCAGCAACAGAACAAGGGGACACAGTCTCAAGCTTTGCCAAGGGAGGTCTAGGCTGGATGTTAGGAAGAAGTTCTTCCCAGAGAGAGTGACTGGCATTGAAATGGGCTGCCCAGGCAGGTGTTCAAGAAAAGCCTGGATGAGGCACTTAGTGCCATGGTCTGGTTTACTGGATAGGGCTGGGTGCTAGGTTGGACTGGATGATCTTGGAGGTCTTGATGCTCCAACCTGGAAGGCAGGAACATGACAATCAGGGCCAAAAATGCCCAGACAAAGCAGTCTCCATAGACTGCACCATGCTCAGAGTTGTGATCTGCAGGGAGTACCTCAGGGGGGTGGCCTTTGCCAGACCTCAGTCCATGGGTGCTGGAACTGAATCATTTCTCCTGAGCAGAAGTCTTGTCCTTCCAGCCCTGAGCTCACAGCAAGGTTTCAGATGTGGAGCGTGGTGCGATGGAGAAGGTGGAAAGCTACCTCTGTCAGCTCCATGGCCATATGGCTTCACACCAAAACAAGTCACCCCAAACTCCTCCTTTTTCATTTCAGCCAAAATCAACAACAAGTGTCAGCCCCTACAGTGCAGGGATCATTGCTTTCAGGCAACTGCTCATAAATATTCATGGGAGAATTAAAGAGCTGTTAATGAGGGGACCTGTCAAGGATTGGTTTCTCCCTAGCCCTAGACTCAACACTGGGACAGTTACCACTCTGAAGAGACTCTGCAGCACTCCCTTTATACAAAGGGCTAACTTGTTCTGGAGACTTTGTTTTGTCATTTGCACATCAGCTGTGCTAGTGTTGAGCACAGTTTTTGCTGTCACTGCGATTTCTTTCTTATACCAGGCTCAGGTATCTTGGCACATTAGGAAATCTATATTGCTGACATACAATCACTGTTTCTATGCTTGCTGACAAAGCCATCACACCTGTTTCAGGTGGACAAAAATGTTGGAGATGTATTTTATCTGAGTATAGTTAAGGTTTAAATCAGACTAAGATTGCTTTGAGAAGCAGAGCTGCATAACTTGCTTGATCAATGGAATCTGAACCAGACTGATCAGTATATCAATAGTTAAACAATGAAATAAGCAGTCTTGGCAAGCTTCAGCTAAGAATTCATTTCTCTGAAGTCATCCAACAATCCTTCAGATTGTCTCTTGCTACCAGACTGATCAGAAACATTACTAACTTCTCACTACCCAAGAAAACACATAGCTTACACAGAGCTTTAAAATGCTAAAAACCCAGCAGCCCCAAATATAAGAATCCAAGCTAGCAAAAGAAAAGATGGTTATTTGATTGTAAATAGCCACTTCAAGAAATGGCAGATGAAAGCTGCTCAGGAGTCTTATTACCTGCTGTAACACATCTGACAACTCTGCTTATCAAACTCATTGAAAGCAGTTCTGTGTTTGAACTGGTCTCCCAGGCAACCAGCAATAGAACAAGGGGACACAGTCTCAAGTTGTGCTGGGGTAGGTCTAGGCTGGATGTTAGGATGAAGTTCTTCACAGAGAGATTGGCATTGGAATGGGCTGCCCAGGGAGATGGTGGAGGCACCGTCCCTTGAGGTCTTCAAGAAAAGACTGGATGAGACACTCAGTGCCATGGTCTAGTTGACTGGATAGGGCTGGGTGATAGGTTGGACTGGATGAGCTTGGAGGTCTCTTCCAACCTGGTTGATTCTATGAAGCCTGAGGATAGCTGAAGCAGTGTATGTGGAAACTGACTTCCTAAATGAGAACAGTGCAGGTGAGGATCTGCAAGGACCTACTCAGACAAATGATTCATACCTTACAGCTTCTACCAGCCTCTGTAAGATGCAATTTGTATTGGAAGTATTTATAGCACAGAAAAAAAATCTTATCTATGTATTTCATCACCTCCACAGAGTAATAATGATAAGCTTGTTACTTAATGAAGTCAGAGGTAGTCATCCTTTACTTAGTCTTTTACTGACAAAAATCCTTATCAGAATAGACCAAGACTTAAAAGAATTCTCTTCTGAATCTAATCAAGGAGGGAGAAAATTTTGTATGCTAGAAGTAAACTGAATTGGCTTAAGATGATTATTTGTTGGCTTTTGCTGGTTAAAGACTACAATGAAGCCATTTAAAGCATCCATGAAAGTTACCAGTTTAGACTGTTTAAAATCTCTTAATTGAACTGGTGCAACAACTTCTAGGCACACAAAACTCCATTCAGTGAGACAGCTCTATTTTGCATGAGAAAACAAAGACAGTAAAACTGCTGAGGCTCCAGAGAGGAAGTTCTACAGCTGAAAGAAGGAAAGCAACCGTAACAGTGATGTAAGCAAGACATAACCAAGTTACAGACAGCGTATAGGCCACGACAAAAAGGAGTCAGAGTTGGTTTAGTTGGAAAAGGCCTCCAAGATCAAGTCCAACAATTGACCTAAGATCACTATGGCCATTAAATCACGTCCCAAGGTGCTAGGTCTATAACATTTTCGACCACCTCCAGGGGCAGTGACTTGACCACCTCCCTGGGCAACCTGTTCCCATGCCTGGCTGTTCTTTCTGTAAAAGAATTATTAGGATCCAATCTAAACCTCTCCTGCCACAGTCTGAGGTAATTCCTTCTTGTTCTGTCACTTGATGCTAGTGAGAAGAGACCAACACCCACCTCACTACAACTACAACCTCCTTTCAGATGGAGAGCAATGAGGTCTCTCCTTTAGTCTCCTCCTCTCCAGACCAAAAAAACACCAGATCCCTCAGATGCTTCTCACAGGACTTTCTCTAGACCCTTCAGCTTCCTTGCCCTTCTCTGGAAGCACTCCAGCAACTCATATCTACTTCTTGTACTGAGGGGCCCCAAACTGAACATGGTACTCAAGGTGTGGGCTCACTAGTGTCAAGTACAGGGGCCCAATTGCTTCCCTATTCCTGCTAGCACTACTATTCCTGACACAGGCCAGGATGTGGTTGGCCTTTCAGTGACCTGAGCATGTTGCTGGCTCATTTTCAGCCAACTGTCAACCAGAACCCCCAGGTTCTTTTCCACCAGGCAGCTTTCCAGCCACTCTCCCCCACGCCTGTAGCACTGCTGTGACAAGTATAAGACTCAGCACTTGGTCTTACTAAATCTTATACAACTGACCTCAGTCCATTAATCCAGCCTGTCCAAATCCCTTTGCAGAGCCTTCAAGCAGATCATCAGTCCCACCCAATTTAGTGTCATCTGCAAACTTACTGGAGGTACATTCAATCCCTTCATCCAGGTAACTGATAAAGAGAACTGATACCACCATTAAGGTGGTGCAGCAGGTCAGCAAGCATCTCCTCTTGGATTATATTACTGGATTGTGTCTATCTTCCTCTAATCTACCATACTGAAGAAAGAAAATAAACCACTCAATACCAGAGTACTCTTCCAGGGGAAAAAAAAGCCAGGGAAGAATTTAAGGTAAAATGCATTTATAAAAATACCCTTTATGACAATTCATCAGTATTACAGCAGTGCTACATAGCAGCAGCAGATAATCCATACCAGATTTTTGCTGGTTTAAATTAAAGCCCAAATCCTTTCTTGTGTTTTCCAAGGTACTTGCTTCCTTGAGCTATTTCATTTTAGTTCTGTTCGCCATCTAGGTGTTCCTATAGTCTCTGCAACGCTGTTGCTGCAGCAGCCTCAGTGCTTCAAAGATCAGGATGAAAACTTAGCAGATGGAAATCTTTTTGCAAAGGACAGCTGTTTTCATCTAGCACAAAATGGCTCTTTATTTCCAACAAATACGTTGCTCCAGTGTCTGCCAGAAGCAAGTGACACAGATCTGCTACAACTGTGCTGTAGGTTACATCTGCAGAGGGCACTGTAAAAGCCAGAACAAAACAATTTAGTCTTCATTTTCACAACAGCACCAAACATTCAAATTCCACCTTGATGAAAGCTACATTGGTTACTGGAAGTGTAGCTCGATATCTCAATAGATAGTTAGCTTCTGGTCTGAATATTGTCTTAAAACAATGTGTTAAGACCGTCCTTGAACAGCAGCATCCATGAATCACATAAAACACCTCTCAAGAAGTCCAGCAGGAGGCATCAAGGGAAGCCTATCTGAACGACTGCTCTGTTACCCACCTCAGGGAAGCTGTCAGCCATTTCTACAGTCTGCTAGAAGCTTTGCTGATTTTGCATGTAAGAAATCCATCTCATTACTGAATACTTAATAACACAAACATACATAACATCTCACCTCCTGTGAGAGTACTGAAGTGTTCTGATAGTGTCTTGGCTTTTGCTTTAGCAGGTGCCAAAAATGCACCTGCTAAACATTCTACCCTGCTTCAAACCAGCACAGATAGATGTTTTTGTAAGTTTAGTACCACAAGCAATCACATTTCCAGAACAATCTCACCCCAGTTCTGAACTGGGAGCTTGTTTCTGTGCTAGTTAATGAATGGCACATCACCTACTAATCTGTTGAGCCAGTGAGCAGGAATATTAAGGAAGATTTTTTCCATCAATTCAGATGCCACATGAACATAAACTTCATATCCTCCATCTTCTACTGTCATCAAAGCAGGTCTAGATGAGAAAACAAAAGACTTTTAAAAGTTACCTATTATACTTCTTGGTAATACTTTCAGAAAATTTGCTGAAGTAATGGTTCATTAAACTTGCTATGAAATAGTTTAGGACTAATTTCATAAATAATTTAGGTAGAAAATACATACTTATACAGACTTAGACTCCAGGAATTTTATGACTGTCTCAGTCTTTCCTATTTACATATCTTTGCTATGATACTTGCCCAAGAGAAAATTCAGAATTAAACAATTGGGAGGCTTGGCTGATACAGCTGAAGGCTGTGCAGCCATCCAGAGAGACCTGGACAGACTGAGAGCTGAGCACAGAGTAACCAGGTGAAGTTGAACAAGGACAAGTGCAGAGTCCTGCATCTGAGGAGAAATAATGAACTGCAGCAGTACAGGCTGGGAGGTGATCTGCTGGAGAGCAGCTCTGTGGAGAGGGACCTGGGGGTCCTGGTGGATAACATCCATGGCACAGCAATGTGCCCTTGTGGCCAAGAAGGCCAATGGGATCCTGGGGTGTATTAGGAAGAGTGTGTCCAGCAGATCAAGGGAGGTTCTCCTCCCCCTCTACTCTGCCCTGCTGAGACCTCATCTTGAATACTGCGTTCAGTTTTGGGCTCCCCAGTTGAAGAGGGACAGGGATCTGCTGGAGAGAGTCTAGCAGAGGGCTATGAGGATGATTAGAGGACTGGAGGGCACTGCCTGATGAGGAGAGGCTGAGAGACTTAGGACTTCTTAGTCTGGAGAAGAGAAGATGTAGAGGGGATTTGATAAATGTTTATAAGTATCTGAGGGCTGGCCAGGATGGGGGGGACAGGCTCTGCTCACTGCTGCCTGGGACAGGACAAGGAGCAATGGGTCTAAGTTGCACTAGAAGAGGTTCCACCTCAACACAAGGGGGAACTTCTTTACTGCAAGGGCCACACAGCACTGGAACAGGCTCCCCAGGGAGGTTGTGGAGTCTCCTTCTCTGGAGCCTTTCAAGGCCTGTCTGGATGTGTTCCTGTGTTCTCTGCGTTAGATAGCATTGTCCTGCTCTGGCAGGGGGGTTGGACTCGATCTCCTTGGGTCCCTTCCAACCCCTAACATCCTGTGAGCCTGTGAATCAACAAATAATGCTACTCCTACATCAGCTGGAGCTGTTTATTTTCTCGACGTCCATGTGCATGTACATCTTGTCTCACACTGCCCTCTGCTGGTAACTCAGTATCTCTGCTCTCTCTCTATGGAAAACAGGCTGAAGTTGATAAATCACTTTAAAAATACAGTTGCACGATTTCAAACTTCGGCCAAATCAAAACGCTTAAGTAGTTTTCCTTTGATCCTCAAGCTTCTACTCCATCTTTGCCTACAAAGTACTAAGTAAACCTTGTTACAACATAATGTAGTAGTTAAGGCACTAAAATTTTTAAGTGAAGAACATCACCTCTAAAAAAATGACATCACACAGCAACTCAAGAACAACTCCTTGAAAATACACTGGTAAAGTAGGACTTGCTAACCACACCCTAACCACAGAATTTTGTATCTGGGGGACAATAAAAGAGAGACAGTTGTAGCTTACTTCCCTCATAGTACACATTGGGTTTGTTTACCTGTAGAATGTTTTTACTTCATTGTAAGGCAAACATCTAACACACTGTTTGTAGATCATGTTCTCATCCGTCTGCAGTTCCAAACCACATTTAGCACAACCTGAGTATGTGATCATAGGCAGAGAAGCTAAAACGGACTGCACCGAGGTATCAGCACCGAAGGTAAGTTGTTTGTACTGCCCAGTTGAAACAGTAAACTTCATTTCCAAGATGTGGGCTCTCACTTGAAACACCCCTGCAGAAACAATTTCAGTCAAATCTACATTTGCTTGTATTTTTATCTGGAAGCAAAAGCAAGGATTACAACAGTTTCAGTTTTGAATCAGCTATCTATAAAGCTTCCTATTTTTCCCTTTTAGTAGCCAACGATCATATTTTTTAGAGATGGTTGATGCAGTGAAAAACCACTGTGGCTGAACATCATTTTAAAAGGTATACAAGTGCTACATTTTCAGATACTACTGTTAAAGATGCCACTACAGAAGAGTCCTAGTAAGAGATCAAGAGATCAGAGTTATGCAAACTCCACTGCTTTTCTCCCACACCAATTCAGAGACACTTGTTCAAGCATACCTTGACCAAATTAGCTTTCCACTATCAATACATAAACTAGAATTGAATGCTGCAACACCAACTTTATTTATTAACATAAAGCTTAACACCAGCCTCAGCAATCTTCTAGGCTGATCTGGAAGGAAACAACTGTGTAAAATGTTTATTCCTTTCTAAGATGTTTTCAACAATATGAGCTACTTTACTCTTGCTTTAGGGAATTCCACTTTTAGAGCAATACTATTTGACCATCTTTCAGTGATTAATCACATCATGGCTGGGTGGTTAGGCACAGACAAAGGGCAACATTTCTTTCTAAGTGCCCAAGCTATCTTTGTATGGGAGTACATAACTACACTTGCTTCACCTCTGAGCTCACTAAATGAAGGCTGTATTCAGTTTGGTTGGGTCCTGAGCAGCAACCTCCAGAATAAATTTAGACTTCCAGTACTGTGCTAACTTTAAAAACTGAAAAGTATTTCACTTGATTTGAGCACCTCTGTGGTTTATACACTGCTATAGACATCATGCTGATAGAGACGACTTTACCTGAGCATTTTCCCTCCAAATGTGCAGAGAGCTTTGTCACCTGCATGCAAGATAGTTTGCTTTTCTGAAACTGTTCTTTAAATTCAACTGCCCTTTTGTCATCATCAAATAAGCACTCACAGGATGACCACGGAGTTGTGTGCAGTTCAAAGTCACCTGATACAGAACTACACCGGACCAGAAGATATTTGAAGTCCCATATGTGATCTATAGAACAAAAAAGCAAAACAGAAGAGAGTTTACTTTCAGTACCTCGCTTCACTGACAAAAATTTATTCATAGAATCAACCAGGTTGGAAGAGACCTCCAAGCTCAGCCAGTCCAACCTAGCACCCAGCCCTGTCCAATCAACTAGACCATGGTACTAAGTGCCTCAGCCAGGCATTGCTTCAACACCTCCAGGGATGGCAACCTCCCCGGGCAGCCCATTCCAATGCCAATCACTCTCTCTGCCAACAACTTCCTCCTAACATCCAGCCTAGACCTCCCCCGGCACAACTTGAGACTGTGTCCCCTTGTTCTGTTGCTGCTTGCCTGGCAGAAGAGACCAATCCCCACCTGGCTACAATCTCCTTTCAGGTATTAACACTGTCAAGAAGAGAAAGTTGGCAATGTCTAAAAGAGAAAAAACAATCTTTGTGTTATCAAACCAGCTTCAGAACACCTATATTAAATAGGTAAATATTCACAAAAAAACTTGTTTAACCTTTTTGGCTTTTATTTTGCATGATAGAAAAACTTTAAGGCATCAACTTCAAGCAATACAACATTTACTTAAGAGTTTGCCTTTCCAATCAATGAATGTACTTAACCAATTTAACAAAAAAAAACCCTTGTTTCACTTATTTGAAAAGAGCAAAGCCAGGAAGACAAACAAAATTCAGCAGCAGTCACTGCTAAAACAGACTGTGCAGTTCTTGCAAGAGATGATTTAGTCAGTTACAGCCAGACTCAACAGCAAGATCATTAGGATATAAAAATCTGTCACTGCATGAAGGTGGAAAACAGAATGAAAATCAGAAGTAGAAAAAACACTCAGCAATTAGTTCAAAATGAAATAAGGAAGACTCAAAGCTGACTGCATAGTTAACACTCAAGTCTGGCTTTTTATAGTTACGTAATCAGGCATCAGTGCTTCTTGTATCTAGATACAATTTTCACTCATGCCTTCTCAGTCTTCTCAAGTGACTGCATTCAAACATGAGCCAGCAGTGTGCCCAGGTGGCCAAGAGAGCCAATGGCATCCTGGCCTGGATCAGGAACAGTGTGGCCAGTAGGACAAGGGAGGTACTTCTGCCCCTGTACTCAGCACTGGTCAGGCCACACCTTGAGTACTGTGTCCAGTACTGGGATCCTCAATTCAAAAGAGTTGTTGAGGTACTGGAACATGTCCAGAGGAAGGCAACAAAGCTGGTGATGGGCCTGGAGCACAGCCCTGTAAGGAGAGGCTGAGGGAGCTGGGATTGTTTAGCCTGGAGAAGAGAAGGCTCAAGGGGGACCACATTGCTGTCTACAGTTACCTGAATGGAGGCTGTGGCCAGGTAGGGGTTGGTCTCTTCTGCCAGGCAAGCAGCAAGAGAACAAGGGGCACAGTCTCAAGTTGTGCTGGAGTTGGTCTAGTCTGGATGTTAGGAGGAAGTTGTTACCAGAGAGAGTGATTGGCATTGGAATGGGCTGCCCAGGGAGGGGGAGTTGCCATCCCTGGAGGTGTTAAAAAAAAAAAGCCTGGATGAGGCACTTAGTGCCATGGTCTGGTTGATTGGACAGGGCTGGGTGATAGTTTGGACTGGATGATCTTGGAGGTCTCTTCCAACCTGGTTGATTCTATGATCCTATGAAATTCTGTTGCTTGTGGCACTGCTTCTAAACAGAGGACAGATGTTAAAATCAGTTACCGTATCTTGCCCTTTAAAGGTTGAATGGAAAAACTGTTACCTGCTGAGCATTTCACAGATATGAAAAGCAGCACAAAAGTTCTTAACAGCTACCTATGGGTATGAAGTTTTTACCTTTTTTCCTTTGAATCTGAGGGCACCAGGCAGCCCCTGCTCCCCATAACACCATCCTGTAGTGTTGATCTCTTTTCTGTTCTACTGTTAGAATAATCTTCCTTTGGGTGCCACCCCTGTAGCTATACAGAGATTCTGAAACAGTTGGAAATGACAGGACTTAAGAGCATATAAACACATAAACTCCATATACCTCTACCTTAAGATAAAGTCATGCTGCTACAGTATTTTATGATGTAACTACAAGAAAACAAGAATACACCTGACATTTCTTCAGGACAGAATGAAAATAAACTGACTTCTTCAGCAATGCCAATCTAGTGTGAGGAAATGCATAAAGTATACTAAATTACCTTTCTCCACCTAAATAGTCAGCAACTGGACATAGCCCCCTGAACATTTTTAAGCTCCCACTCATCCTGACTGGTGTAAGTGTAAAGGAGTTGTACTCAATCTCTCAGCAACATTCTATCAGTACTGGAAGTTAAAGTTTCTGCAACTTCTGTGGACTACATTGAGAGAAACATTTCTCTAAAGGCTTTCACACAGAAGAACACTATAGTCACAGACAAGCACTCTACAGCTAGAGTGTACAAACACTCTACAGCACTGCCTGCAAGTGCCAGTAGCACAGTACAAATACAGTATTGCTCATTAATCATTTTTGAACAAGAGCTATTGAACTAGCAGCCTAAGAGATTTACACACAGCAATTAATTATGAAGGTTTTTATCTTCACATTTGTTCATTTGTAATGAATAAACATGATATTGACACCATGGGTAAAATTTTAATCTTAACATAAAGTGACAGTTCAGTATGACTAAACTTGGGCAAAACTTGAAGATAAGCATGGAGAAACAATGATACTGTAAAAAAAAAAAAAAGATAAATCAAAATGATTATGGAGAGAAAACAGAGGGAGACTCTTTTTCCAGGTGGGAACAGTAGTATTTAACTACATCAGATTTTAAAGGCCACTAAAGAACGCAACAAACCATACTTCAGTTCCTCCACCTTAACTGCAGTATCTCTTCTCAGCACTCCTGCTAGACACACTGCTGTCCTTTCCTGGAAAGGATTGAGCCCACATTCCTAAGATATCACTGCTGCCAGCACTATACTTTACACATGCATTTCTCCAATTCTCCTTCACCTAATTGAAGATGAAGTACCACACTGTTTGGAGCTGTGGAGATGCCCAAGTAATCTCACCGACACGTCAATCCATTAGCAGATGCAGTCTGTGCTGAGCGTTCACTCCTCAGTGAAAACACCAACCCCTCAGTGAGTAGGAACACTGATTTTCAGTGTCCACTGCCTGGAGGAGTTCAAGAAAAGCCTGGATGAGGCACTTAATGCCATGGTCTAGTTAGACAGGGTTGGGTGAGAAGTTGGGCTGGATGATCTTGGAGGTCTCTTCCAACCTGGTTGATTCTATGCTACTCACACAGACACGTTTGCAATTTATCA
Organism: Pogoniulus pusillus; assembly: GCF_015220805.1. Taxonomy (NCBI): domain Eukaryota; kingdom Metazoa; phylum Chordata; class Aves; order Piciformes; family Lybiidae; genus Pogoniulus; species Pogoniulus pusillus. The sequence continues at coordinate 30,892,511 of NC_087269.1, forward strand.
GCTGTAGTGTGCAGTAACCTTTTTTCAGCTGCTAACTCCAGCCATTATTTCCTTCCTGTCTCTAACTCCATTTCTCAAACTGCTGTGTGTCCTCCCCCCCAATAAATAGATCATTACAAAGGTTTTAATTGTGACTCCTGTGTCAAACACTGGTGTAGAGACTGGAAAATAACCATGTCCTGGGTTAGGGTGGATCCCTCCCCCGGTAGAATAAACCCACCACAACACAGATTTTTCTTTGGAAAGTCAGGGAAAGATGAAACTGTATTTCTTATAGGTTAAATATAACAGTATGAGGAGAAATAAACTACTAGAGAGATATAATAACCTTAACGAAGATGGGGAAGGGGTCAAGTGGCAGCGGAGCAGCAAAGCCACGGCAGCCAAAACAGCAGCAAGCAAAGATAGCAGCAGGTGCAGCTGAAGCGGCAGAAGCAGCAAGGGGAAGGTACAAGCTGTGCTTCCAGACAAAGCTCTTGGTGCTCCAGTGAAATGATATTAACTTAGCCATCATTGCCATTATATGGCCTATCTCTAGAGTGTTCACCTCTCCCCTATGTCTGAGCTAGAAATCTAGCTCGAACGGCCCCAAACCAGAACTGCCCCTCAGAACAACTGTTTAAATATTCCCTGCTGTTGAAGTCTCAGAAGTTGAAGTCCAGTGCACAAAGTTACCTGTTAATATGGTAATGCTGATAATTTTCAAGACTGAGTGAACCAATGTATTTGGCTGCAGCTGGTCTAGCTGCACATACTGTACGCTATCCAGCCTCTGAACTTGTCTTGGAGGAATGACTCCAAAATGTGGAAGTTCTGATGAGATGTATGCCAGCAAGCCATGAAGAACACTGCCATCCACTACAGGATAAACTGATATGAAAAAAACCACAGAAGTTAAAAGGGACACCCTTTAAAAAAAACAGAAATATTTAAAACAGAAGATGGTATCAACTGGTACATGTTTACACTGACAAATGTAAAACTGTAACAAAAATTATTCTTACACTAAGTTCAAGGAATTCCCTCTTTGAGAATCCAGAGGTTTGAAAGATAAGCAGCCATTTTTACCATAAATTCCACTTGCCTATCTGAAATCATCAGGACTGCATCCTACATCTTGCCCACAAAGTCCTCCTGTCAATTTCTTATGGGGTTTTGTACCCCTGAGTTGCTCACATTTCCATTTTATCCAGTGTACGAAGCATTGCCAGTAAAACACTACCTGATAATCTACTGTGACATTTGTAACTGTTTTGCAAAGTTCTAAGTGACATATTAAATTATGCACTATCTTACATTCTTCTGGATTGAGAGCTGAGCAGTTGCCAAGATTCAGTAGCTGACTGGTGAACGTAGATTGCAGCATGATCTCTCCACACCAAGTATTCTCATACATTATGACATCTGTGAGAAAAGAAAAGGTAACTTCATGATCTCCTGTATCAACAACACTGCAGTGTATCATACTTTTCTTGACTATAGAACCATCATATAGAACCTGACCTGGACAGGCTGCAGAGGTGGGCACAAGCCAACCTCATGAGGTTCAACAAGACCAAGTGCAAGGTCCTGCAGCTGGGTCGAGCCAATGCCAAGCACAAACGCAGTCTGGGCAGTGAGTGGCTGGAGAACAGCCCTGAGGAGAGGGACTTGGGGGTGCCGGTGGATGAGCAGCTCAGCATGAGCCAGCAGTGTGCACTTGCAGCCCAGAAAACCAACCAAATCCTGGGCTGCATCAGCAGAAGTGTGGCCAGCAGGGCGAGGGAGGTAATTCTCCCCCTCTACTCTGCTCTGCTGAGACCCCACCTGGAGTACTGCATCCAGTTCTGGAGTCCCCATTCCAAGAAGGATGTGGAGATGCTGGAGTGTGTCCAGAGGAGGGCCACGAGGATGATTAAAGGGTTGGAGCAGCTCTGCTATGAGGACAGACTGAGAGAGTTGGGGCTGTTCAGTCTGGAGCCTTCTTGTGGCCTTCCAGTACCTGAAGGGGGCCTACAAAAAAGGTGGGGAGGGACTTTTCAGGATATCAGGGAGTGACAGGACTAGCTAGACTAATCACTATGAATCGCTATGGTTGGAAAGGACCACCGGGATCACCTGGTCCAACCTTTGTTCCAGCATCTTTAATCACTAGACCATAGCCTCAAGTGCCATATCCACTCTTTTTAAACATCTCCATGGATGGCAACTCCACCACCTCCCTGGGCAGCCTGTTCCATGCCTGACTACCTGTTCAGTAAAGAACTTCCTCCCAACATCCAATCTAAACCTTCCTTCATGCAACTTGAGGCCATTTTCTGTTGTCCTATCATTAGTGACCGGGGAGAAGAGACCAGCTCCAGCCTCACTATAACCTCCTTTTAGGTAGCTGTAGAGGGCAATAAGGTCCCCTCTCAGCCTTCTCTTCTCCAGACTAAACACCCCCAGCTCCCTCAGCTCCTCCTCACAGGCCATGTTTGCCAGACCTCTCCCCAGCCTTGTCGCCCTTCTCTGCACCTGCTCCAGCACCTCAGTGTCCCTCCTGTACTGTGGTGACCAAAACTGGACACAGTACTGGAGATGTGGTCTCAGGAGTGCTGAGTACAGGGGCATGAGCACCTCTCTACTCCTGCTGCTCACACCACTGCTGAACCAGGCCAGGATGCTGTTGGCCTTCTTGGCCACCTGGGCACACTGCTGGCTCATGTCCAGACAGCTGTCCACCAACACCCCCAGATCCCTTTCTGCCAGGCAGCTCTCCAGCCACTCCTTCAGCCTTAATAGACAGATTGTAATCAGAGTCTGTTCAACTCCAGCTCTAAATCAGTAATGATACTGTTTTTACAGCACTGTATTCTTTTTCTTGAAATGTGTTCTCATAAAGAGGTGTTTGCTCCTGTTGGGTGTCAAACAGCACAAAGGATTTACTGGGAGGAATCTTCATCATCAGTTGATGCATTGTAAAAAGTTAAACCACAAACAGCATTTTATCTATCTGCAGCTTATGTCAGCTATTAATTAACACCATGAGCCATATGAAGATACTACTAGTAAGCTACAAAGGCCTTCACAGGAGAAAAAAGTGTTTCTTATTCTGAGACTGAACATACCACAATTTTCTGTTCTATCTGCTGGTCTAACAGCAGAGAATAGCCCATAAATCAAGTAACTAGTGTATCTGGTTTGTAGTAGCACTTGTACCTTCCAGGAACAGATAGATGTTTTAAAACACTGACAGGTTCAGAACACACCTGACTACCAATGGCACTGCTACAGTGAGCACTGCTGTGTTTCAGACCAAAGACTACACACAGGAGATGCGCAAAGTTCCACTGGCAGGATGACAGAGGATTCAAAGTGATGTTGGGTAAAGCAAGTGATGTAAGAAAGATACCTACAAATGCATAGCTAGAGTTCCAAATTCCTGTTTACACAGTGTTCTACTTCAGAAGGGTATTTTAAATAGGCAGAAAAGGGAATTCTTACCTGTAAGCAGTACGATATCCCCAGGAAACACGGTGAGGGACCAAAATGCAGCACCCTGCCACAAGACCACCTTTCTTTCAACTCCTGATTGGTCAATAACTACAATTGTTGCTACAGGAACTTTACATGAAGACTTTGGTCTACTCTTCACCTGCACTTCTTTGATATGACAAGGATGCACTATTGTGACCAAAACATTGTACTTTTGATTTTTGCAGCAGCAGTTCTTAAGTAGTGATAGTTTCATTTGAAGTTTCTTGAACTCTGTTGTCTTCTCTTGAGCCGCTTTCATCCCAGGACCAGCTGGAGAAGAATTCAGTTTAGCTCTCTTGGATTTCAGATCCTTTTTAAGTGTTGAGTGAAAACTAGGAAAGGAATCTTCATAATTGTGGGCTCTCTTAGAAGAGCTCTTATGACAACTGTCTACTTGAGAGCACAGTATTCCTGAGTTCAGTGGTTCAATGTGGATTTCATTTACAAATTGTGCAACAGGAACATTTAGTTCTTGAGCCTTTGCTGTATTTTCCTGAGCACTTCCTTCTTGTTTTGTAGCTTCGATGCATATATTTTTCCTATCACACTCAGAGCTGAAAAGTTCAAGAGAGCTTGCATACACTTCCTTACATTCATTTTCAGCCACATTAGAGCATGTTCCAACATTAGAATCACATTGGAAGCCATCACTGTGCCTTTCTTCATTTTTTTCCCCATCTTGTGTTCCTGATAGCTTTAGGATTCTCTTCTGCATATCATTCTGACTCTGCATCAAAACAGCCATCTGACTCAAAGTCATTATACTACAAAATTCAGTCTCTGTTGACACTGCAAAGTCTGAACAATCACTTGCTTCTCTTTTTGGTTTTGACTCTTGATTTCGGAGGAAAGGCAGATCAAAACACTGACTTAGATCAGAATGATTACTTGTATGATCTGATTGAACACCCTGTCCCACAGAGCTCCGATGAATGCTAATCTGCTTAGTACAGGCAACCAAATCAGAAATATCAGAGCTGTTAGCTTCAAAAGGACTGGCTTTTCTTTCCATGAGGTCTGAAACACTGCTATGTGGCTGTTCGTTTTGTCTAGCTGACACTGCAAAGTTTTGTAGGTGTTGGTCCATAGCCTGGTTTACATTTGCATGGGCACACCCATCTTTAGACATTTGACTATCAATGAAACATATAGTCTTTTTATGTGCACTGGTACAAGTTATTGCCAGAGGTACAAGAGATGTCAGACCTTTTGCTGCCATTAATGTCTCCTGTTCAGACAGCTGATAGCTTTTATCATTTGCAGGAGTTGGTGTGACTACAGACCTTTCTGCCTGAAACACTAAGGGCTCAGCATCCTGGAAGGTTTCACCACTTGCAGGAGTTGGTGTGACTACAGACCTTTCTGCCTGAAACACTAAGGGCTCAGCATCCTGGAAGCTTTCACCATTTGCAGGAGTTGGTGTGACTACAGACCTTTCTGCCTGAAACACTAAATGCTCAGCATCCTGGAAGGTTTCACCATTTGCAGGAGTTGGTGTGACCACAGACCTTTCTGCCTGAAACACTAAGTGGTCAGCATCCTGGAAGGTTTCACCATTTGCAGGAGTTGGTGTGACTGCAGACCATTCTGCCTGAAACACTAAGTGCTCAGCATCCTGGAAGCTTTCACTACTTGCAGGAGCTGGTGTGACCACAGACCTTTCTGCCTGAAACACTAAATGCTCAGCATCCTGGAAGCTTTCACTACTTGCAGGAGCTGGTGTGACCACAGACCTTTCTGCCTGAAACACTAAGTGCTCAGCATTTTGGACTTTTTCAGACAGCAGCCTATGTGTATCACACAAGTAGTGGAGTTCTCTCCATTTTTCAGCAGTAGCTGATGAGCTACTTTGCCCTGGTGCCTCAGGTGGGCTTGGAATACTGGGTGCTCCAATAAAAATATGAATTTGAGGTCTTTTTGACATTTTTGATTGCTGTGCAGTTTGGTTTCAATGTGAGTTACGCAATAACGCTAAATATCAGTACATGGAAAAATATTTGGCTTTTCATTAGGTTTTTAAATTAAATTAAATTCTTCAATTTAATTAAATTAAATTGAAGAGTTGAATTGGTTAAAAAAACCCCACACTACTACTGAAAACCTTTTAAATGTACAAGAGAAAAAAATAAAAGTTATTTCTATCAAACTTACATAGAAAAATAAAGTTATAGGAGGGTTAAATATCTGATACTTGGAAACACATGTACATAGTACATACAGTGAAATGCCAGTTTAAGTTTAATTATTAGGCAGATTTATCTCCATTTATTACTGCTAATTGAGCAGTTAAATGTGAATTCAGTATTCAGTGCTTAGTTTTAGTTCATGTAAAATAAATGCCTTTAAGAGATTTCACAACATGGTTAATTTCAGCTCCAAGAAAATCAGGATTTCAACTAAGTGATGAAAAATACTAGAGCCATTTAAAATTAATTTAAGACTTGGCTCAAAATGTGGTAGTTTGCATACTGTATTAAATGATTATTTTATGAAATGGGATGGTTCAGGATATTAATGGTAAATTATTTAATAAGCATTAGAGGGGCCAAGAAACTTGATTTATAATTTGCTATAATTCATTTGTAGAGTATCACACTACTAAAAAATTTAAGTTAGTTAAAAAATAAGCCTACCATACACGGCACAAAACAAAATACAGTTAAAAAAAAAACCCTGCTATCCTATAATTCTGAAGTGATCAGCCAGAGCCACAAGTGTTCATTAAAATGCAGACATCCAGCTACATGTTTTGGGAGTCTTGTCAATAAAAGCTGCTGCTATAAGCAGTTCTACAGTGGTAGGAGGTAGCACAAGAAATGAGATTCGGGAGATAATCCATCTGCAAACAGAAGAAAAGGAGGATTGAAACAAACAGCATTGCAGAAAGGAGGTGATTTTTTTTCTTTTAGCACATTCATTTTCTTAACAAGCCCCTAGAGGGCGATAAATCTGCACAGGCATAAAGAACAGTAACAGGGTAGAATCAGAGAACCAATCAAGGTTGGAAGGGACCACAAGGATCAGCTAGTTCCAATCCCTCTGCCATGCCCAGGGACACCCCACCCTAGATCAGGCTGCACACAGCCTCATCCAGCCTGGCCTGAAACACCTCCAGGGACAGGGCCTAAACCACCTCCCTGGGCAACCCATTCCAGCCTCTTACCACTCTCATGCTCAACAACTTCCTAGAACACTCATCTCTGGGATATTTTAGGTTTAACTGGAAAGATATACACTCGTTCAAATTAAGACACATACCATCATACCAAGACACTACAAAAGAGTAAGTAGGAATTGCTCAGCTCTACACTTCTTTTTTGTAATAACAAATATGAAAAAGATGGGAGTTGCCAAAGTGCTGGAGTAATACATTTAGGCTTCTAGGAATGTAACTTTCAAAGAACAGCTTCCCAAGCTTGTGAAATTACCGAATTGAAGAACAGTAGAACACAAATAATCTAAAGGACAACTTACAATTCAATACAACAATAATAGATCAGGTAAGAAAGGAAAGACAAATCAGAGGCAGCGAGGTTGAATCCCTAAAAAGGGTAACGTTGCTAAGTTTGGTAGCTATCAAATACTGGCCAGTCTTTTAAAAGCAACATCACTCTGCTGCTAGCTTTTATATGTTTTAAATCTTGGTTACAGCCATTGCATTACTGGTCCTGGGACCAGACTTGTTCAACATCTTTGTCAGTGACATAGACAGTGGCACTGAATGAAATCTCAGCAAGTTTGCTGACAACACCAAGCTGTGTGGTGCAGCAGACAGGCTGGAGGGCAGGGATGCCAGCCAGAGGGACCTGGCCAGGCTGGAGAGGTGGGCACAAGCCAACCTCATGAGGTTCAACAAGACCAAGGGCAAGGTCCTGCAGCTGGGTCAAGCCAATGCCAAGCACAGATCCCGACTGGGCAGTGACTCACTAGAGACCAGCTCTGAGGAGAGGAACTTAAAGGTGCTGGGAGACGAGAAGCTCAACATGACCCAGCAGTGTGCACTTGCAGCCCAGAGGGACAACCAGATCCTGGGCTGCATCAGAAGTGCGGCCAGCAGAGGGAGGTGATTCTCCCCCTCTACTCTGCTGAGACCCCACCTGGAGTACTGCATCCAGTTCTGGAGCCCCCATTGCAAGAGGGATGTGGAGATGCTGGAGTGTGTCCAGAGAAGGACCATGAGGATGCTCAGAGGGCTGCAGCAGCTCTGCTGTGAGGACAGACTGAAAGAGTTGGGGCTGTTCAGTCTGGAGAAGAGAAGGCTCCCAGGTGACCTTCTTGTGGCCTTCCAGGATCTGAAGGGGGCCTACAAAAAAACTGGGAAGGGACTCTCTAGGTCCTCATGGAGTGATAGGATTAGGGGGAATGGAGCAAAGCCGGAGGTGGGGAGGTTCAGAGTGGACATGAGGAGGAAGTTGTTGAGCATGAGAGTGGTGAGAGGCTGGAATGGGTTGCCCAGGGAGGTGGTTTAGGCCCCATTCCTAGAGGTGTTTAAGGCCAGGCTGATCTAGGGTAGGGTGTCCCTGCCCATGGCAGTGGGGTTGGAACTAGATGATCCTTGTGGTCCTTTCCAACCCTGACTGATTCTATATGGGTTGCTTTCCTGATTAGGTTCTCTATGGTATAAAAAAAAATTGCTTAATAAGGAGGTTCAAATAAATAAAAGGTTCAAGTGAATTACAAAGAATGTCTTCAACATATGTCCTACAGTACAGAAGCTGCTGAATAGAAGAATTCTGACACAGGTCTATGTCATTTCTACAAAAACATGCATACCAGGCAGAGATAAGTAAAATATTGATTTCCAAGTTGGGCTTTGATAAAGTGAGCAGCTGTTTCACTTCTATTTTTTCCATTCTTCAAGGACTGAATAGGACCTTATTCCAGTCTTACTGTTTGCAAGACTTCAGGCATTTGCACAACAAGTTTCAGGGAAAGAGAAAACTTAAACTATATGGACAAAATTATTTGTTTACCTGCTTTTTATATTACTAGAATAAGCTTAGAACAGAGTTTTTGTAAGTTTACTTATAAGGAAACCCCAATTCAACTACACTGTAAATGAGCTCATTTAATACTTCAGTTATTGAGTTCTAAGGACACTGGAAAGAATTTCATTGTTAAACAGATCATTAGAACAGTGAACCTGGAGTTGCAAGACCTTCCAGAGATCCCCTATTCATAGAAAGGTTGGTGTTGAAGGTGCCATAGTGCTCAGTATATAAAAACTGTCACATATCCTAGATAACTTCAGAAAGATGCTGCAAAGCTTCACTGCTGTGTTAGTACAGTACATTTTTGCACTTCAGATCTTAAAACCAGAAAACAGTAACAAAGAAAACGTTTCAGATACATTTCAGATGCTAAACTTACCTTCAATACTTCATGTTCTGTGTACAATTAAGTTTCAAATCCCAAAAAGGCAGATCTATTTTACTCTACTTCCACAGACACACTGCAGCATATTTCAAATGTCTTCTTCCTATAATGGGGGTTGAACAATTAATTAGTCAACACTTGAAGGAAAAATATCACTGAATAGTCAAGCATTGGGGTTTCTTATTAAGTAGTATAGAATCAACCAGGTTGGAAGAGACCTCCAAGATCATCCAGCCCAACTTCTCACCCAACTCTGTCCAATCAACTAGACCATGGCATTAAGTGCCTTATCCAGTCTTTTCTTGAAGACCTTCAGGGATGGTGACTCCACCACCTCCCTGGGCAGCCCATTCCAATGCCAATCACTCTCTCTGTGAAGACCTTCCTCCTAACATCCATCCTATACTTCCCCTGGCACAAGTTGAGACTGTGGCTGGTTGTCTGGGAGAAGAGACCAACCCCCACCTGGCTACAATCTCCCTTCAGGTAGTAGTAGACAGCTATGAGGTCACACCTGAGCCTCCTCTTCTCCAGGCTAAACAACCCCAGCTCCCTCAGCCTCTCCTCATAGGGTTTTGTTTGTAGTTTTGCTACTCTCCATACTGAAACAATGGAAGAGAGCATTGTTATTACTGTGAAGTACTTTTAAAGTAGAAGGTTTTACCCATCTGTGAAAACATGTCAAACACATCCCAATATCCCTGAACTTCCTTCTCTGTCTTTATGCAGAGTCTGAATTAGACAGAGCTGTTATATTGGCATACTTGTGGTATTCAGCACCTATTTACTTTTTTTATCCTTGAGATGGAATTGGATGAATTCTTAAGATAAGATTCTGGTGGCCAACACCAGAGTTTTATATTTAAATAAGAGGAAAATAGAAGAAATGGGAAGATATTATAGCTGAATAATGTTGACTGATTTTCATTTGTTATGGGCTAGTAAGTTTTGTGGCTTGCTTTAAGTAGTTGTGCTTGCACTGCAAGCTGTTCTAAGCTTATTCTAGTAATATAAAAAGCAGGCAAACAAATAATTTTGTCCATATAGTTTAAGTTTTCTCTTTCCCTGAAACTTGTTGTACTTGTCTGTGTAAGGGTTAGAATATAACAAAAATGTAGTTCTCTCTACATAAATACCTCCAGTTAAGGAACAGAATGAGAGGACTACTAAAAAAAAGAGCAAATAATTGGAGGGTTTCTAAATGAGGTTAGGGAAAGGGAAGGCTGCATATCAAGATTTCAGTGTAAGCCATTCTTGGATCAGAAATGCACCCCATGGGCTCATCCATGAAGAACTAAACCACCAACCTGGTCATGTATTGAGACACTCTAAGTAGGAAAGAAAAAGCAACTACTGTGTTCCTTCCACTTTTTTTTGGTTTGAGGGTTTAAATTTGTGTATAACTTCCAATTGCACAGTGTTTTACCAACCTCTCACATTAACCACCATTTCTCTTTTGGTTTTCTGCCATGTTGAAAAATTGATGACAGCTATACATAAATTCAGAAAGCTTTCCATACTCTTCCAGTTACATGACTTCTCTAAACTTAGGGGTTTCTTTCTTGATTCATGCTTTGCAGTGCATTGAGAACCAATTATTTATGAATTTAATCAATCTCTACTATGAAAATATAATTCATTTTCAAAATCTGAAATTGATTTTTCTTAACATATTTATAGCTTATGAATGATAAGTGACTTCTGCCTACTTTCACCTAATTAAGTCAAATATTGAATGACCTGCTCAGGCAATTTCTGAGTTACATTTCAGGTGAAAGATACCAAATTCCAGTACTAGGATTAACTAGTATTTAAGTCTGCAAAGCATTTAAAAGTTTCAGTAACTTCTCTGTATATAAAACTGTTTAAACAACCTTTGCAATGCTTCTTTAGAACGGTATTATTACTTAATGAGTTATTAGTGAAGTTCTGTGCCTTGTTTTAAAGAAAACCTGGAAGAACAACTCTAACTACAGATCCTAAAACTGAGGAAAACAAAAAAACTATCAATCACTAGCAAAATAGCAGAGCCACTAAACAGACCTATTTTTATGTAGCAGTTAAATCACCTGTGGGTAGATAAGGGGTTAACTACACCAAAGAGAACAGGAGGTAAAGCTCATAAAGATATAACTAAAACCTGAATGCACAGATCCATTATACTTGTTAATTATTACACCATTTCTTAATTTGTGGAAAGCTGTTCTATTCATAACAGCCAATGACAGCCTACCTTTTTATCTCTGAAATGGTCAGAGTCTGATTGATGGGTCAATGATCTATTATAAACCACTAACTACATCAGCAAGTTGAAAATTTGCAAGATGCTGCAACCAAAGTTTAATGTTCCCACTACAAGAAATACGTGACACATACACTTCCTTTCCCCTGACCTAAACACTAAGAAACTAAACTTAGCAAGTTGTTTTTTAGTTAACAGTTATGTAATTAACAGTTTGTCATACATGTAGCAATTTGCTAAGATGAACAAAGCAGTTTTTAAAATACTTCCAGGAACCTTGTGTGAGACTACAGGCAAGTCCTTAAAATACCTTGGCAGTATTATTCACTCCATAGTTCACGATTCATAGAATCATTGAGTGGTCTAGGTTGGAAGGGACCTCAAGGATCATCCAGCTCCAACCCCCTGCCAGAGGCAGGGACACCTCCCACTAGAGCAGGTTGCTCAAGGCCTCGTCCAACCTGGCCCTAAATACCTCGAGGGAGGAAGCACCAAGGAAACTGAAAACAGATGACAACAGCTTTGGTTTCTTATCTCTCTTAAATATGAATGGTAGCCAGGCACCTACATCCCTGATTTTAAAAGTTGCATCCAGGCATTGTTTCATCAAATCATTGCTTCAGCCCTATATACTGAAAGTAAAGCACACTAATCACACAACTACAGAATGTCAGGGGCTGGAAGGGACCTCAAAAGATCACCTGGTCCTGCCTCCCTGCCAGAGCAGGATCACCTAGAGCAGGTCACACTGGAATGCATCCAGATGGCTCTTGAATATTTCCAGAGAGGGAGACTCCACAACCCTCCAGGGCAGCCTGTTCCAGTTTTCTGCCACCCTCACAGTGAAAAACTTCCTCCTCAGGTTCACATGGAACTTCCTATGCCTCCAATTAATCAAACCCAGTTCACAACTGAGAAAGAGGAACCAACAGTGGCACTTAGTGAGGTTTAGAATCAAAAAAAATCATTTACCACAGAATCAACCAGGTTGGAATAATCACACCTGTGGATAAGTTTTTTCATCTGTTAGACACTACAACTTCAAACTAAATACAAACTTACAGAAATATCAGACAGCCGTGTATGAGAACAAAAAGGATTAAAGGAATATAATCATAGAATCAACCAGGTTGGAAGATCCTTCCAAGATCATCCAGTCTGACCTAGCACCCAGCCTTGTCCAATCAACTAGACCATGGCACTAAGTGCCTCAGCCAGGCTTTTTTTGAACACCTCTAGGGACAGCGACTCCACCACCTCCCTGGGCAGTCCATTCCAATGGCAATCACTCAGGCAAGAACTTCCTCCTAGCATCCAGCCTAGACTTCCCCCAGCACAACTTGAGACTGTGTCCCCTTGCTCTGTTGCTGCTTGCCTGGAGAAGAAACTGACCCCAACTTAGCTTCAGCCTCCCTTCAGGTAGTTGTAGACAGCAATGAAGTCACCCCTGAGCCTCTTCTCCAGGCTGCACATCCCCAGCTCCCTCAGCCTCTCCTCATAGGACAATAGTAATATAATAATGCCAAAACCTCACTCCTTTCCCCTGCCACTCAACACTTCAGGTGTTTTGGATAGTATTTTTTTGTGTGCAGTGTATTACATGCAGCTTGGTTTGGTACAGACTGATTATGGCCACACTAACCTGTCGTTAATAACAATGTGATACTGTGATAATTCCTACGACATACAAAATCAATTATATTGTCCCATACATGCTAAAAAACAGGTCCTCTAAACATACAGAGCAGGATAGTCACTTATACTGTGAGCTCTTCCCTCCCTCATTTGCAGGCTTGATTTTCATCATAGAATCAACCAGGTTGGAAGAGACCTTCAAGATCATCCAGTCCAACCTAGCACCCAGCCCTAGCCAGTCAACTAGAACGTGGCACTAAGTGCCTCATCCAGTCTTGAACACCTCCAAGGATGGCAACTCCCCACAGGTTGCTTACATTACACTGTATTACAATGGACACTCTTAAGGCAACTGACATTTCATTCTACTTTTGTCCATAGCATACTGGTTTACTGACATTACAACAGAAGAAACTGAGTTATTACCAACCATTTTCAAAGTATTTACTTTCAGATCTTTTCTTACAACAGTTCATTCCATATTATGGCAGAGCAGAAAAATCTAAGACACTTGCCCATCAAAGGAAAAATAAACCTCTGGATGAAGAACTCCCATTGTAGCACAGAAAACTCTTGGCACTTATTGCACCTCTCAAATCTTCCTCCAAAACTCAGCCTCGCTGTTTCAAAAGCCAGGCACTGCAGCAGTACAACGTCATCAGAAAACTGAAGAAGCTGCAAGCAGAATAGCAAATTTGACAGACTTCAAATGTGAAACAATTCTGGGATGAAGTGGTGAGTGCATTACATGTTTGCTTGCAACTTGTGCAAAAAAAAACACCATTAAAGATGATCTTTGTGCCAACAACTCATGCTGGCACTGCAAGTGAATCAATATACTAGCAACAGCACCTATCCACCAAGTCAATAAGATGCTTGGTCCAAAAAGATAGAATTATTCAGAAAAAAGCAATTGAAAAGAAAAACTGCCAGAAGAAACCAACATAAGCAACTAGGAGCTGAAGCTTCTTATGCAGAGTATACCATATGGGCTTAAAGGAAGCTTAGACATGTAAATGAATGGCAGCTCAAGGAGATGTAATCTGATACTCAGCACTGCTCAGGCCACACCTTGAGTGCTGTGTCCAGTTCTGGGCTCCTCAATTCAAGAGAGATGTTGAGATACTGCAACGTGTCCAGAGAAGGGTGACAAAGCTGGTGAGGGGCCTGACACACAAGCCCTATGAGGAGAGGCTGAGGGAGCTGGAGTGGTTTAGCCTGGGGAAGAGGAGGCTCGGGAGCAGCCTCATTGCTGCCTGCAACTACCTGAAGGGAGGCTGTAGCCAGGCAGGGGTTGGTCTCTTCTCCCAAGCAACTGGCAACAGAACAAGGGGACAGTGTCTCCAGTTGTGCCCAGGGAGGTGGTAGAGTCACCATCCCTGGAGGTGTTGAAGAAAAGCCTGTCTGAGGCTCTTAGTGCCATGGTCTAGTTGACTGGATAGGGCTGGGTGCTAGATTGGACTGGATGAGCTTGGAGGTCTCTTCCAACCTGGTTGATTCTATGATTACTTTAGGCTAAGCTTGTGGGACCTAACAGGAAATCAAGAGAACACAAATAGGAGAAAACACAAATAGGAGAAAACACAAATAGGAGAAAACACAAGTACGTATAGGCAGCTGCAAATATAGGGTAGGAAATTACAGGTCTTACCTTAATTATCCTTTGATTAGCAATGTTAACAATCACTAAATATATTGTATCTAAATATTAATACAAGGTTTCAGGGAAAAAGATGTAGTCCTATCTATAACTGTCCTATTTACCCAAATTTTACTTTAGGATTGTCATCTGGCTCACACAAAGTAATGTTTCTGGAATACCATGCACAGCAGCAGATGTCAACCAGTAATACTGCAAGAATCCTGGTAGTCAATACCTAAATTTATGAAAATCACAAGTTCTCTTTCTTTGATAGCAGTACCCATAATAATCAGTATGTTATTGCTAACTGCTACCTGAATATAATAATTATTGACCATAGAATAAACTCTTTTAGTGCTCAGAATTTATACTGATATCAGATATACAAATTCCTTCTGGCAAGATCATGGAACAGATCCTCCTGAAGGCTCTGCTAAGGCAAATGGAAAACAAAGAGAAGTGGTTGGTGGTAACCAGCAATGGCTTCACCAAGGGCAAATCGTGCCTGACAAATTTGGTGGCTTTTTATGATGAAGTCACAGCAACAGTGGATAAGGGAAGGGCAACTGACATCACCTACCTGGGCCTGAGCAAGGCATTTGACTCTGTCCTACATGACATCCTGGTCACCAAACTGGAAAAACACAGACTTGATGGGTGGAACGCTGCTGGATGGTTGCATGCAGAGAGTGGTGCTTAAGGGCACAATGTCCATCTGGAGACCAGTGACAAGTGGTGCCCCTCAGGGGTCAATGCTGGGACCAGTGCTTTTTAACATCTTTGTCAGTGATACAGACAGGAATCGAGTGCAACATCAGCAAGTTTGCAGATGACACCAAGCTGTGTGGCACAGTCAACTTGCTAGAGGGCAGGAATGCCATCCAGAGGGATCTGGACAAGCTGCAGAGGTGGGCCCAGGCCAACCTCATGAAATTCAACAAGGCCAAGGACCTGCACCTGGGTCAGCACAATCCCAAGCACAAATCCAGGCTGAGTGGCAAATAGCTGTAGAACAGCCCTGAGGAAAAGGACCTGGGGGTCTGGGTTGATGAAAAGCTCAACATGAGCAGGCAAGTGTGCAGTCCTGGTCTGCATCAAGAGAAGTGTGGCCAGCAGGGCAAGGGAGGGGATTCTCACCCTTTACTCCTGTCAGACTCCACCTGGAGTATTGCATGATGTTCTGGAGCCCCCAACACAAGGATATTGAACTGTTGGAGCAAGTCCAGAGGAGGGCCACGAAGATGCTCAAAGGGCTGCAGCACCTGTCCTATGAGGACAGGCTACAAGAGTTGGGGCTCTTAAGCCTGGAAAAGAGAAAGCTTCAAGGAGACCTTGTAGTAACCCTCCAGTATCTGAAGGGAGCCTAGAAGAAGGCTGGGGAGGGACTATTTACAAGGTCTTGTAATGACAGAATGAGGGCAAATGGGTTTAAACTGGACAAGGGGAGATTCCAACTAG
Source organism: Pogoniulus pusillus (assembly GCF_015220805.1). NCBI lineage: Eukaryota > Metazoa > Chordata > Aves > Piciformes > Lybiidae > Pogoniulus > Pogoniulus pusillus. The sequence goes on from NC_087269.1 coordinate 30,908,362, forward strand.
ATACCAGGAAAGGGTTCACTACAGTGAGGATGGTGAGACACTGGAACAGGTTGCCCAGGGATGTTGTGGATGCTCTCTCCCTGGAGATATTCATGGCCAGGCTGGATGAGGCCTTGAGCAACCTGTTCCAGTGGGAGGTGTCCCTGCCTAAGGTGGGGGGTTGGAAGTAGGTGATCTTTGAGGTCCCTTCCAACCTAAATCATTCTATGATTCTACAATTCAGTTCTTGTCACTGCTCGTTACCAGAAGGCTACAAAAGATCACTTGGCCTCAAGACAGCCACAGCTGGTTTACAAACCCCTAAAAGCTGTATTCAGCAATATAAAGCCATAAAACATGCGCCCAAGCTTTTTTTCCTCCTCATTTGATAGAACCACAGAACACATCCAGTTGGAAGAGACCTCAGTAATCATCCAGATAATACAGTTACTAAACACTTTGAATCAGAACCACCTATAATTTAGAAAGGTTAGGAATACCTAAATACTCCTACAGGCTAAGCAGATCAATCATTTAAACCAGAACTGATGTTTTGAGACGTTTGAAACAGTCTGACACTCTTCAACAGTTAAATCAGAACGAAAGGCTGGAGATACAAAGTTGTTGATAATGATTACTGAACTGTTTTTTTAAAGACAAGTAATCAAATGGCACTGATAACTTTTAACCTCTAGCTTACTTGTCTGCAACTTTCTGCAGTTGATTTTAAAAGCAAATACTTTCTTGGATCTGAAATAAGGCCATTTACTCCATAAATACAAGTCTTGGATCACAGTATCACAGTATCACCAGGGTTGGAAGAGACCTCACAGATCATCAAGTCCAACCCTTTACCACAGAGCTCAAGGCTAGACCATGGCACCAAGTGCCACGTCCAATCCTGCCTTGAACAGCCCCAGGGACGGTGACTCCACCACCTCCCCGGGCAGCCCATTCCAGTGTCCAATGACTCTCTCAGTGAAGAACTTTCTCCTCACCTCCAGCCTAAATCTTCCCTGACGTAGCTTGAGGCTGTGTCCTCTCGTTCTGGTGCTGGCCACCTGAGAGAAGAGAGCAACCTCCTCCTGGCCACAACCACCCCTCAGGTAGTTGTAGACAGCAATGAGGTCACCCCTGAGCCTCCTCTTCTCCAGGCTAAACAATCCCAGCTCCCTCAGCCTCTCCTCATAGGGAGGAATCAACTCAGTGACTGCATCAGCCATTTGACTTTGAAAGGATTGTATGTTTGGAACCAAATGATATGAAAATCTGAATGCAGATAAAGTGTTTTCACTTATGCCACTGAGATCTTCATCACATTTGAAAACTGAAAAGTGCTCCATGTTTATCTTGGCAAATCTTCCACTACCTGTCTGCCTTGCAAGATCTCCTATTAAGTAAATGCTATTTATTGATTTTCATTTTGCAATACATAAAACAACATAATTAAGGAGATATGATCATACAGTGGCTGTTACAAACAAAAGGAGTTAAAAGCTCTGAAGAACAGTGACCTCTTGTGTAGGTAAGAAAGATAAAGGTAAAAGGTCAAAGACACAAAAGTGCTGTTCACGTTTTGTCAAACACTCATTCCCTAAATCCTTACTTTTGAGAATTACTTAAAAACAACTAGAGCAGTGTGCCTTCTGTCAGAAAATATTCTTCCAGATATCATAGTCAGGAACTTTACAACACTAGTGACATAATCATAGCTTTTTTTTTTTTAGAAACTTGGTTAGGTCTGCAGAAAATTATCCACAGGAGTCATTATCTACAAAGATACATATGTAAGACCTAATTCTTCTGATAAACTGAAGCTGATCAAACATTTCAGCAACTGGTCAAAGAACCATGATCACAATAGCCCTATATCCAGATTAACTGCTTGTCAACCTGATTTGTCAGGATCAGAAGACTAAAGAAAAAAAGAGCTCTCAAAACATCAGGCTAGCATTGGCTTTTGTTTTCTTCTTAAACTGACTATTTTTGATCAATCAGCAAGATTGAACTTTGATCCAAACTGAGAAACAATTCTCTGAACTTTCATCTAATGAACTTCTGTAAAATCTTTCTCTAGGTGTGCCAATAACTTTCAGCTTAGCTTAGTAACAGACACCAGAACATCAGTATGATACTGTGCAACAGGCATTAGAAGATTAGATCAATCATGCCTTCATTAACAAATTCAGGGGATTTCTCAAAAGACATTCTTAGACTTGGACCAAGCTGGCTTTTTTACAAGAGTGTACTAGAAAGTGCACAGATGATCACTGCACACACTTGTTTCTTGTGGCTACAGAGGACACGTACCTACCAGCTTCTTTAATGAACATATGTCAGTCAAGCAAATGCTCTTTCACATGTATTACCACTAAAACTTAAAGCTGTTAATTCACTGGAGCACTGCAGAAAAAGAATCGAGTATTTCAGAGCAAGTTAATGAAAACTACAATAAAACTTTAGCAAACAAAGCAAGCTCACAAGTCCTTTAGCGTTTACTTAAAAAAAAATAAGATAGGACACAATGGAAATAAGCATTACCTGGTTTAGATAGAGGTTGGTTTAGCAAACTGGTTAAGCTTTAACAGGGAACAGGTGACACTGAATAACTATCAACACAGATGACTGAGCCAAAGGTGCCTTTTAGATGCAGCTTTCCCTCTTCGAAAGGGCCAACTTCCCTCTCAGACTTTGCGGCAGCAATGCACTTAGATTAGTCATTCAAGGCAACTAGTAGATTAATTTCTATCATACAATGCTCATAATTAAATGAGATTTATATGGTCTGTACATGTGCCTAGCCTTTTCCATTGTTATTCAGCTGTCTGAAAACACCTCAAGCGAAAACCAAAACACTCAAGGTATGGTGCAGCAGAGGGAGATTCAAGATGATCTCTAAGTCACAGTGCAGAGCACTAGCATACAGCAGCACAATCGCTGATAGAAACTCTATTGCATCTATGTTGCTGATACAAATGCATCATTTTTCTTCATCACTTGTTAGAGACAACACCTTGATCTTACATACCATGAAAACATGACTATTGCTGTGTACTTCCACTTGGTTGTCTTCAATTCAATAGCTTTTGCAAATTATTTATTGCCTGCAGCACTACATAGTCCTCGCTTCTGAGGCATACAACACTAAGGGGTTGAGAACAGCCCTATCTGCTTGACTCACTGCTAACCTAAAAAGTTCTCAACACCAATTATTTTCCCCTCACCATTTTATTACATGGAAGTATTCTGCCCACCTTAACTCTTCCATCACATGCTGTCCAGTGAATATATGCAGTCTTAACTTGCTCATGCACACTGGGAACTCACTTAGAAGAAGCCAGTACTCTGGATGGTCAATCTTACCACCAAACAATGTTGACAAAAACACTACAAAAAATCTGAATAAATGATTAAATTTTAAGTCATGTAATTTCTAAACCTCCTGAAGTATGAAGTGTTAAGGAAGGAAACTAGAGATGTTTGCCTACATGTCCATTTATCTTCAACACAGAATCTGCTCCAATATGAAGTAAAACAAATAACTGCCTCTGAGTATAATTTGATAGATTGAGATAATATTAGATTTAACAAATCTCCACTTCAGTTTACTTAATAGTTTGTATACTGGGGCTGTAATCCCATTTGCCAATGCGTTTTTGTTCCTGTCTGACAAGCATTGCATGTTCTATACTTGATCTTTAATACAACAGAAACAACTCAAGTGATAGCATACACCAGGCCAATACGGCTCCCAGTGTAATTTCTATCCACACAATCATGTGAGCTGCTATACAAAGCTGAAATAACAATAGATTCCAGAAAAATATTTTTATAATGTTGGTTGGAAGTTATAATATAGGACAGAAATGGCAATGCCAATGCTGGAAATGTCTTAGGAAAAAAAAGAGTCCTGAGTAATGCCTGTGATAGTTTGGCTGTTACCCACCTCCCCGCACACTTTGGAAATCACCCAGACTAGACACAGCATCTCTGGAAATTGCATGAGCCTCTACAGCTTAGCACAATATACAAGCAGATTATTTACAGTATATACAGAAATAGAATCAACCAGGTTGGAAGAGACCTCCAAGATCATCCAGTCCAACCTAGCACCCAGCCCTATCCAGTCAACTAGACCATGGCACTAAGTGCCTCATCTAGGCTTTTCTTGAAGACTCCCAGGGACGGTGCCTCCACCACCTCCCTGGGAAGCCCATTCCAATGCCAATCACTCTCTCTGTGAAGAACTTCTTCCTAATATCCAGCCTAGACCTACCCCAGCACAACTTGAGACAGTGTCCCCTTGTTCTATCGCTGGTTACCTGGGAGAAGAGGCCACCCCCCACCTGGCTACAACCTCCCTTCAGGTAGTTGTAGACAGTAATGAGATCACCCCTGAGCCTCCTCTTCTCCAGGATAAACAGGCAAGTTAAAAGGTAATACAGAAACACAACAGCCCTCCCAGAAACCTGAGTCCCCAGGAAGGGCTCACAACCGCCTTTCCACCTTCTCCCACCCCTCTCTACCTTACCACAGAGGTTGCCTTGCCTCAGACTTTGCCTTGTACCCAAGGAAGACTGGAGGATAGCCAGGGGGGTTAGGAAGCAGATGGATCAGTCACAAAGACAGCAGGTTAGAAGTGCAGCCTGCAAAGCCTGGACAGCATCTCTGTTATCTCTATTTACATTCTTGTTCGTATACATCTCAGCAAGCCTATGAGTGAAGAAGACATCACCACTGTTTTCTTCTCACAGCCTACAATCTAATTCTTCTCACCAAAACATTCCAGCTAGCTTCAAACTAGCACAATGCCCCAATGTATAAAATGAATGTGGTACTGAAATGACTCTGAATAATTTCAGGTAACTTGCCCTTGTTGTTTGTCAGCAGACACACTTTTACAGAGAGACAGTTACAACTACATCACTGCTGTTGTTCTTCAGCTTCATGTGCTCATAGGTTCATTTTACCTTCTATAAAGACGTGGAAGAAAGAAATTAGAGGTTAAAAATACCATTACTGTGAGAGGTAAGGATAAGGAACTTGCTATCCATTTCATACCAATTTTTTCTACCTATTCAGCTAATGATTTGAGCAAGTCCAGATTTTACTTGCTTAAGGAGTACATGGAATAGAAATAATTGACCATGTAACAGGTAATGACTTTTGTCCTTCCCATAAATAACACATTAAGAGTTGTTTATATGAGCTTACTTTTAGACTTGAAAATGAGCAGATAAAGCAGAAAACAAAAAAAAAAATTAAACATATGAGCTGTTCTCCAGAGATTTCTAACCTTTACAACTAACCAGAGAGAAAGGAATTTAAAAAGCAGTACAGTTTGTTCTGTCTTAGCCAATGTTGAGTTACCTGACAAAGTGTTATATTGATGTTTACCCTTCATCTTGCAAGCAAAGCTAATATAATACAAGTTAATGGCAGTTGAGGAGCCAAGAGTTCATGACAATAAACATTAGAATGGAATGTTGCAACATTTCATGTTGACTGTTAAAAAACACTGCAGCAGAAAAGTCAGATAAAAATACATAAAGACTTTGGTTTCACATCACAGCCAAGATGTGACATGTGTCAGCACAAATCTAAAAAGCAACAAATGGAGATGCAGTTTATGGTACAGAAATCAAAACTAAAAAAAATAAAGGCAACTTCCTCATTTAATAGGAAGATGTCACATCTGTGACAAGTGATAGCCAAAAGATTAACACTGAAGGCTTCTCAATACTACAATATATTGCACAATTTATTATGAATCATAGAATCAAACAGGTTGGAAGAGACCTCCAAGATCATCCAGTCCAACCTAGCACCCAGCCCTGGCCAATCAACTAGACCATGGCACTAAGTGCCTCAGCCAGGCTTTGCTTCAACACCTCCAGGGACAGTGACTCCACCACCTCCCTGGGCAGCCCATTCCAATGGCAAATCACTCTCTGTGAAGAACTTCCTCCTAACATCCAGCCTAGACCTCCCCTGGCACAACTTGAGACTGTGTCCCCTTGTTCTGTTGGTGGTTGCCTGGCAGAAAAGACCAAGCCCCACCTGGCTACACCCTCCCTTCAGGTAGTTGTAGACAGCAATGAGGTCACTCTTGAGCCTCCTCTTCTCTAGGCTAAAGACCCCCAGATCCCCCAGCCACTCCTCATAGGGTTTGTGTTCCAGACCCCTCACCAGCTTTGTCGCCCTTCTCTGGACACTGCAGTAGCCAACAGAAAAGCTATGCAGAGAATTGAACAGTCAGGTCACATCGTGGGAAAAAAAAAAAAGCAGCAAGGTAAGAGTGGAAGGCTTTAATCTCAAAAAATAAGATAATCAAGTAATTGATTTGATGAAACTGGGAAGAAAAACATCCAAAGCAGAGTCCATTTAAATGGCATTCACCATTAAAAGCAAATGTAGAAGAGGTAACATCATAATGTATAAAATACTAAGAATCTCAAGATATGATTACGTAGACTATTTCATACATGATGAAATTACTTGATGTTCATTCTCAGTTTGGTAAACAAAGACATTTCACTCTACCAGCTCTCAAGGATGTTGAAATTCTAATCCCAGGTGGGAACCAGTTATTAAATCCCTTCACCTATGCCTACCCATTGAACTTAGGAAACCCTCTGTTTAGAGTTACAAGTACTTAAATCTTAACTCTTGGTAATTTAAGTCTGATGCTTTGATTCTGAAAGCTATTCTATGCAGATACCATTTTCCAAGTACTCCTGAAATTACATTGCTTAGTGGGCATCTCAGATTTTCTCTGTGCGTGTAACAGTCGAAAGGGAATATCAATACTATCCTTCTCCACTAAGCAACACAAATTCACCTGTTTTGTGCTGCTGTACAGAAAGGTGGAGTTAGGCAATTTTTTCCCCTTCCCAGTCAGAGCCCAACTTATTAAGACTGTAGCATCATAAAACAAGACCATAAAAAAAATATTGTGACTCACTCATCAAAAAAAAAACCTCATTCTTGCAGTGTGGCAAAGAAGTAAGGAAACACTACATTGAAAAAAAAGGTTTTGAGGTATTCAGCCACACAAAATCAAATCAAAATACAGTTAATTAAGGACCAAAGGTATCCCTATTTAAGTTATGTAGGGTTTACCACAATATGTTAGATTTCAATCTAGTTTCAGCCTCTGTGATAGAAATTTGCCACCGTGCTTCATACTACTAGTAGTACTCATGACTGTTCAAGAGTAGTTTACTCCCATTATCCAGTGAAGGAAATGACTTCTGGTTCTTGAACTGAGAAGTCAAGAGCAGTACTATTAGAAGGTAATCTTTGGAATGAGTACTGCTTTCCAGGCATTAATTCAATAAGGAGTTTGATCTTGCTTGATTACTCTTCTGTAAAAACACAGATAAGTCAGAGCTCTGTCACCTGGGGTTACGTTGCTGTACACTGCAAGACTGGGAAGTAACTAAACTGCAATGTCTGTGCTCCCAACTGTTAGAATTAGCAGTCCATACAGTTAAAGATCTGATAAAGTCTTTTTAGCCCATCTCATCTACAGATTTTATATTGCTTTACAATCTAGGATGGGAGAAAGAAGATAAAAGAGAAATCAAGTGCAGACAAAGCTCAGAGAATTCCACAGCTTCAGATAAGCTGATTGGACCTTCTCAGCAAAAAAGCACAATCTTATCTATGCTGGCACATATCCAAAGAACTAATTCCAGCACCCATTTCCTTTGCTGAGTAATTACACCTTACTTGGCATTTTAGAGAGTTTTGTAACTAACTACAGCCACAGGTCAAGTTATTTTACCTTCTCTTCACCTGTCATCATCCAACTGACCAGGTGAAGACTTGTTGAAAGATTGACTTTTCCCCCAGATATATTAACCACATGGTATAAAAATAACACATGTAATGTATTTGACAAATACTCCTTTTATCCAAACCAATAGGTTAAAGCACCTTATGGAGGCAGCAGTATATTTGATTCCTGGAGGACTTCTATTTCTCTAATTGTTTTAGATTCTTTTAACCCAACAGAACAAAAAATAATCTTACATAACTTCTATTTTTCATTACTTTCAGTAAGTGAACTGTAGTTCCATTAAAGCTCACTCCTCCTGTTCCTAACAAGAAAGAGTAAATTCAGATGCTCTGAAAAAGCATAAGTACACGACAAGAAGTATTTTGCTTATCACTTCCAAGACAATTAAGACCTTTCTGTATCTCTTGTGAAAACCCAAATTTGACAGGAAACTATTGGTCTGTTATTATAGCACATTCCATAAGATTACTATCCACAATTATATTTATTCTCACTGTCATTTCTGACTCATTTCCATTCAGATATAAGGGCCATTTAAGCTTGCACACCCAGCTCAGTCCCAAATGATAATCGATATATTTGTCCTCCTCATACCTTTAAAGAGCAAGGAATAAATCATTATTTGTTTTTCTTATGGAAACAGAGGCTAGGAAAGATTAGATAATTTACTTCAGCTCCCACAGTAAACTGAAACAAGTGGAGAACCTACTTTGTGTGAATCCTTCCCACTATCATTACCCAATGCATAACCATTTGCCTTTTTGCTAAGTCACAAAACTGTCCTTTCATCTCACCTTCTCATATCTACTGAGATAAACATATACCATCTGTGGCTACCCCATTTTTTCACCTGTGATTTTTCTCTTCCTGCAATGTAAAAATTACTGTCCTCCTTAGTCAAATGCTTCTATTCTTTACTTGAGGCTCAAGGTGTTGAATTACATTGACATAAAACATTGGAGTCATTCAGAACTGATATGAACACAGGACAAGTGGCATTACATTTTTTTTTTGTTCTTGAACCTCATATAGTATTTGAAGGTGGTCCTCTCTTAAAAGTGTTGTACAAAACTGACCTACACAACTAAGCCATAATTTTACAACTCAGGATTACTTTGAAATTTCAGTCCCGAGGCAACATACAGTATTCTGATCTGACTTCAAGACTCATATTCTGGGAAAAAAAAAAGGTCATTGGAGTACAGTGCTTATTCCAAGAAGGTATTTTTTTCTTCTAGTTAACAGGCCCATTAATTTCTTTGACTTAAAATAACCTTCATGGAATTAGCCATATAATAAACAAGAATAAATAAAACCTAAAACTAAATAACATTAATGGACTTGCACTACGAGTTCACTGGCAGGTGAGGCGTAAATTATGCAAACTGAATAGAACAGTGAAGGAGACTGGCTTCCTTTTCCTTCTCCATTACCTTCATGAAGTATATCTGTCATATTAAGAAGCTAAATTTCTGCTTGTATAGCCCAATGTTATATTTATTTAACTGACAGTGCTCATGTAGACCTGAGATGGACACACAGCACACGCTCCTTTCAAGAAAGATGATCTTCAATAGTAGTTGACCATTCTGAAAGCATAGATTGACAGCTTTCCTTTACTGAATTGAAGACAAAAACACTAGCTTATCTGAAAAACTGATTAAATGAAACAAAAGAAATCAAGGTACTTTTTTTTTTTTTTTACAAATTCCACAATGATTTAAGTAATTGAGTCCCAATGAGAGCAATAATCATCATTCTGAAATCAGAAAATCTGTTACCTATCATGTACAAAGGCTCTACAGGTACTTCAAAATGACATTCTCTTCAACCCCTGACTTCCAAAGAAGAAGGCAGAACAGAAACTAATGACTATCTTACCAATATTGAGAGGGACAATAAATAATTAAGAAAAACTTAAACATCTGTTATGGGTTAAGCCCTCTAGGGGGCTGGGAAGTGGTCTAGAAAACTAGACTCCAGGTGCCCCTGACCCATCCTGCTAGGTGGGGTCTGGAACCTGAGCCCCTAGGTGCCCCTGACCCTTGCTAGTGAGAGCTACCTCCACTTAAAAGGTTAGCCCACTCCCACTTCTTGTCTGCAACAATATACAGGGGCAGGCAAACTTCCTGTTCTGCCTCCTGCCTTCAATCACCAACACCTCCCTTGCTACTGCAGCTGTTCCTGCGTAGCCACATGGCCAGCTGAACATGTGGCTGACATCCTGCAATCCAATCTCAATTCAAGAGAGATGTTGAGATACTGGAACACGTGCAGAGAAAGGTGATGAATCTGGTGAGGGGCCTGGAACACAGCCCTGTGAGGAGAGGCTGTAGGAACTAGAGGTGTTTAGCCTGGAGAAGAGGAGGTTCAGGGGGGACCTTGTTGCTGTCTACAACTACCTGAAGGGAGGCTGTAGCCAAGTGGAGGTTGGTCTCTTCTCCCAGGCAATCAGCAAGAGAACAAGGGGACACAGTCTCCAGTGGTGCCAGGGGAGGTCTAGGCTGGATGTTAGGAGGAAGTTCTTGCCAGAGAAAGTGATTGGCATTGGAATGGGCTGCCCAGGGAGGTGGATTCGCCATCCCTGAAGGTGTTCAAAAAGAGACTGGATGAGGCATTTAGTGCCATGGTCTAGTTGACTGGATAGGACTGGGGGATAGGTTGGACTGGATGATCTTGGAGGTCTTTTCCAACCTGGTTGATTCTACAATTCTGTGATCTCCATCCAGGCAATCCATTGCCATCCATCTGGTTGCATATATTTTTTGTGTCTGTTTTGACTTTCCTTATACCTCTGTGAACTCTCTTACCTTAAATACCTGTTATTTATTGTTCAAAGCTTTTCTTTTAACTTCCAAATCAGAGCAAGACTATTCTTTGGGTGGTTTCTACCCCTTTTGCCCTTCTGCCTAAATTTTTTTGTACAGGGAGAATGGACGAGGGAGGCATCCTAGAATATTTGTTCTGTTGGGCTTTGTGACTCTGCAAAGCTATCTAGAACAACAGCACAGAACTTTCATCTTGTTAATTAAAACAAAAATGCTTATCTAAATCAGATTCCATGGCAGTGCTGAGGGTTTATGGCAGCAACTGCAAACTATTCTCATATCAACAGCCAATATCCCTTGAATGCTCCTCAGCTCTCTCAACACCACTAGGTCCACCCCATCCAAAGTGTCCAGTGCTCCCCACCATGTAACAATGACAGCAGAAATGCCTCCAGAAGATATTCCAGGATACTGGAACAGGTTGCCCAGGAAGGTAGTTGATGCCCTATCCTTGGAGATATTCAAGGTCACGCTCAAAAGGGCTCTGGGCAACATGACCTGATAGAGGATGTCCCTGCTGACTGCAGGGCAGTTGGACTAGATGACCTTTGGAGGTCTTTTCCAACTCAAATCATTCTGACTCCACAGACACTTTGTGCAGCTTTTGGTAACTCCATAGGATGGTACTTCATGTCTAGCACTGTATGGCTGTACACCTAAATGCCATAGGGGCACCTATATAAGGTGATTCCCATAGAAGGATATTAATAACCAAGTCATGTAGCTAAAACACAGTCCAACAGGACTAGAAAATAGTGAACTGTTTCTTAAATACAGCAGTCCCCAAAACTGTTCAAACACCCTCAAAATTTAAAATTCATGTGTCAACAAATACTAGCCAGTGTATTCCTGCACAACTTTGATAACCAATGCCAATTTCAGCTGTACCACACCTAAGAAACAGTTGTTAATTCCTCTGAATATCCACCAGCATCTTTCAAGAAGGAGTAAGAAGTCAAACATATTTTATCAATATATGTGATAGGTTGGACTGGATGATCTTGGAGGTCTCTTCCAACCTGGCTGATTCTATGATTTCCACAATCAGTCCTACAAAGTGAAAGAGAATAAATCTGATTTTGTTAACAGAAATGCAAACAAAAGCACAGCAGGAGACGTGCATTCTCCAGTTCACAAGAGCTTTAATGTTTGTTGTTTAAACAATATGCACTTGGTTTATGTCAACAACTCTTGATTGCAAATTGAGTATTAAAGCAAGAAAAGCTGGTGTGCGGTCTGAGGCTGTGATTCCAGGCTCTTAGGATAAGCCAGACAGTCAAGGACACTAAAAGCTGCAAAACCCCAGTTTCAGTAGTAAACGTTTTCAAACAAGTGTTAGTTCAAATCCCACAAAATACACTTCCTACTACTAGCTGTTTTCTGTGTGGACTAAAACAGATCAGTTCTCTGGGAAAAAACCCCACAAACCAACCAACAAACCCACAAACAAACAATCTGCAGAAAATAAATCAACAGAAGTACCAAAGTAGTTCCCTCCTAACCCTTTTTAAGGGAGCAAAGCTCATCTGCTCAGTGCCTCTGTGAATGTTTGCATACCTGTCAGCTTTCTCATAACTAGGTTTTTAGATCAGCTGATTTCAAACATTTACCCCATGAGAATCTCAGATATTAGTCTGCTAACTGTATTACTCTAGCTTTCATGTTTTAAATTAGAAATTGAAAAACAAAACAAAACCCCCACACCAAAACAGAATAACAAACAAAACTCCAAAAGCTAATTATTGCAAAGACAAAAGAGCTGCTTTGGCAGATTCTCACTGATACAGGAACTGAGAACACTGACCTGCAGAGGCTTCTACTGCTTTATTAAGGGACATGTTGACTGAAAGCTCACATTAGTTAACTTGCTACCAACTTCATTAAGCCTCAGATCAGATCTGCAGGTTCCAGAGAAAGCCATTTTGTTCTACCTGCCTGAAAACCACAAATGGCATTACAGGAAATAAGTGCTATAAAAATCAATTTTCCTGTTTCTCAGTTATACTATTTGGCTATGTGTATTAGTAATAAATTGACAATAACAGTACCAAAACACAGCACAAATGGGTTTGCATATCTATAGACTGTCTAAACAGGAGATGAGGACTGTATCTCTTGTATACATAAGTTTTTTATATCTCTGCTGTCACAGAGCTGAAGTAACCAGTTGGCAACCTCAGTCGTCATGCACAGCAACAATATAAACAGATGGAGAAAGTCCTTAAAGCTGATAAAGATAAGCACCAGCACTTTTCATAGGAATTAAAAGTGTATTTACTCAGAATTTGTTCACTGACTTCTCCAGCAGAAGTAGGAACATTATAAGAGGTCAGGAAACTGACACATCCACTGAAATGTTGGTAGGTTAGTCCACTTACTGGGGTTTAAGTGCATTTTACAGAATTAGAAGCTTCTGTCAAATTTACATTCTGTAAATAATTCTGTTGCCAGAACTGTAAAACAAAACTGGTATCTTGTTGCAGAAGGTCTGGGAAAGAAAAAGATCTTAAGATTGCTTAAATAAAGGTAATCATTGTGCTCAGCCATGCATTATTTTTCTAGCAGTGCCTTGAGTATAGAAAGCACAACTCTCACTTTAGATAAGCATTTCCTAAATAAACTCTCTACCAGACTAAACATACCAACTTCCTAATTTTCTTGTACGCTTCCTACCTTCAAAGTGCTACAGACCTGTAAAAAAGTTACTACTTATATATGAACAAGATGTTAGCATCTTATACTTGAATTGAGCAATCATAACAATACTTAAATGTAATGCAGAGCAACAAGTAAAAATAATGCTAAATAACAATCACCAGATGACAAGTTCCTCAGCATCTCACTAATAACTAAGTACTGGAAGCTTTAAAGTCTTCATCTGAACGCAATTTGATCTAGATAACTCTTCTCCAACTCTGTAACATCACAGAAGGAACATCTCAGATTCGCAGCATGTGCAAATCTGACTTCTACAACCTGCCTGGAAACCCAGCAAATTCAGGTTCCCTTGTATCAAAGAAAAGAAAGCAAATAAAGGAAACCTGCCAGTCTACTCTCCAGCTTTGGTATGGTTGAACATAGCTAAAGCTATTTATAAAGGAAAGAAGAATTCTCACAGACATCAATTAAGGTCTTTATCAGACTTGTAAATTCAACTGGCATTGCCTTAGCCTCCAAGCCAACCTCAAAGTATCAATATCTTAAGCTGCATAAATATGCATTTTGTCATTTTAATCTCCAATTGGTAATGAGATGTCTGAAATGAAGACTTCTAGTCAAGTGTTCACTTTACAAAAATGGTTAGATGGGTCACAAATTAAAGTCATCTTCTGGATTCAGCTAATTCAGGTGCTGCCTGCGATAACATCTTACAAAGCAAGCCTCTAGGAACACTGTAAAGCCAGACAATTGTGGCACACTTGTCATTTCATGCCTGCTGTATCACATGTCAGCTTGCCATAAAAGGTAAGAATAGAACTAAGAAAACATATCTTCAATTCAGATGTAAATGATAAATAAAGTACAACAACATTCATAAATTTGGAATTAAATTTAGGCTCAGATTATGTTAATAATTCCTTCAATTATTTAAACTGTATTTATTTCACAAACCTATGTTTTTAAAGGACCACATGCTTTATCAACACTTCCTCCGTTATTATGAAGTACTGTGGAGTCATTGAATCAACCAGGTTGGAAGAGACTTCCAAGATCATCCAGTCCAACCTAACACCCAGCCCTGGCCAATCACTAAGTGCCTCATCCAGGCTTTTCCTGAACACCTCCAGGGACAGTGACTCCACCACCTCCCTGGGCAGCCCATTCCAATGCCAATCACTCTCTCTGACAACAACTTCCTCCTAACATCCAGCCTAGACTTCCCCTGGCACAACTTGAGACTGTGTCCTCTTGTTCTGTTGCTGCTTGCCTGGCAGAAGAGATGAGCCCCCACCCGGCTACAGCCTCCCTTCAGGTAGTTGTAGGCAGCAATAAGGTCAGCCCTGAGCCTCCTCTTCTGCAGGCTGCACACCCCCAGCTCCCTCAGCCTCTCCTCACAGGGCTGTGCTCTAGGCCTCTCACCAGCTTTGTCACCCTTATCTGGACGCTTCCAGTATCTCAACATCTCTCTTGAATTGACGAGCCCAGAACTGGACACAGTACTAAAGGTGTGGCCTGACCAGTGTTGAGTACATGAGAAGAATAACCTCCCTTGTCCTGCTGGCCACACTGCTCCTGATCCAGGCCAGGATGCCACTGGCTCTCCTGGCCACACTGCTGGCTCGTGTTCAGCTACTATCTACCAGTACCCCCATGTCCCTCTCTGCCTGGCTGCTTTCCAGCCACTCTGTCCCCAGCCTGTAGCACTGCTTGGGGTTGTTGTGGCCAAAGTGTAGAACCCTGCACTTGGGTTTGTTCAGTCTCATCCCATTGGCCTCTGCCCACCCATCCATCCTGTCACGGTCCCTCTGCAGGGCTCTCCTAACCTCCAGATTGACAGCTGCTCCTAGCTTGGTGTCCTCTGCAAATTAACTGACAATGGACTCAATCCACTTGACAGATCATTCATTAAGATACTGAAGAGGACTGGGCCCAGCACTGATCCTTGGGCAACATCACTAGTCATAGAATAGTCACTGGCTGCCAACTGGCTACTATTCTCTGGGCCCAGCCCTCCAGCCAGTTCTTGGCCCATGTCAGAGTGAATTTGTCCATGCATTCCTACATGCTGCCTATTTGCATACCCTCTACTTAACAAACAGGATTTAATCTCAAGATGACAGAAATAGGACTATAGTTTGTATTCCTGACAGATTCATATCCTGCCATTCTCCCAGTAATTATTATTCAATGATCCACAGGTTTTAACATAGGCTGAAAAATTTTCCATTAGCTACAGTTTAGGATAAGACAGCAACCACAGCTCTCAGTTAGTTACACTACCAAGGCCTACAATAACATAGCAGAACATTTAAGTCCAAGAAAATAAGCACTTTTTTCAACTCCTGGTGAAATGAAAGAAAAAAAGTGTAGTTGCTCACATAGGCAGTTCATAGGGGAACAAGAACTTGCTTAGACTTCTATGGTATTCTCAGCTGTCTTACTGTGCTAGAACTTCAGTTGTAGCTCTTGAAACATTACTTCTGGAACCACTAGGAAAAGTCTTCCTATGTAAGTACACCAATATTTGGACTGCACATTAAATACAACCTTGTTGCAGAGTTCATGAAGCATACAGACAGTTCCTATCACACTGGTATTAAGCTTCCCTTGTGAATAGTTCTCTCCAGATGCAAGGTGAAGACCAACATTCCATGTGAAACTAACAGGTAGTGAAACTTTTGGTTTTAAAGGCAAAAAGTTACCTTTGAATCTACCTAGGAGAGTTTTTCACTGATGCTACTCAAATGTCAATCATCTGATGGCACTCCATGTGCTATGCAAGAACAAAGATGACAGTTAATTTTTCATCACTGCAATTACCACTTTCATAGAATCGCAGAATGGCTTAGGTTGGAAAGGACATTAGACATCATCTACTCCAACCTTCCCACCATGGTCAGGGACACTTCTCAACAAGACTCAGTTCCTCAAAGCCTCATCCAACCTGACCCTGAAGACCCCCACAATTTGGACAACCACAGCCTCCTTGGGCAGCCAATTCCAGAGTCTCACCCTCCCATAATGAAGAGCATCTTCCTAAGATCCAGTCTAAACCTACTTTCTCAGCTAAAATCCATTCCCCCTTGTCCTCTTGCTAGACACCTTTATGAAAAGTCCCTCTCTAGCCTTCCTGTAGGATCCACTTCAGCTTTTGAAAGACAGATATAAGGTGCCCCTGGAGTCTTCTCTTCTGTGGGCTAAGCAACCCTACCTCCCTCAGCTTATCCTCATAGCAGAGGTGATCCAGTCCAGGTATTACAGTCCTTGGATCATCTTCATACCTGCTCAAACTCATTCAAATGCAGGTTCATTTTAATTTCATCCTAAAAAACAGAATTTGATTCAGTGGCTCACCACTTACCATACAATACTAGCATCACAGAACATTAGAGGTTGGAAGGAACCTCCAGAGATCGAGTCCAACCTCCCAGCCAAAGCAGGATCACCTAGGGTAGTCCACACAGAAATGCATCCAGGCGGGCTTTGAAAGTCTCCAGAAAAGGAGACTCCACAACCTCTCTGGGCAGCCTGTTCCAATGCTCTGTCACTGTTGTGGGGCACTTCAGATCCCTTCTTCCTACCTCCCCCTGTCTGTTTGAATGGGGGAAGGAGGTGCAAAAACTGCTTTCCCTCCACCCCATGGGCTTGAAGGGGGAACAGCAAAAGGCATCCTTTCCACACATATACTGATTTGTGGGAAAGCCAGCAGTGGAATCAGCTGGTCACTGGCTGGCCCAGTATATATGGCAAGTGGACACTTTGTCTAGGGAAACTTAGAGTGAGGAAGAAAGTGTACAGGGCTCCTGCCTTTGCACCGTTCTGTGCAGTCCTGTCGCCGCCCACAAGTCTGCAAGTTCAGCAAGTCCTTAGATCCATTCGAGAGACACCAATGGCACCCAGACCTGGCTTCTCTTGGACCACACCACGTCCTGACTTTCTGCTCACTGCTCTGAGCTAGGCAGCACGCCAGTAGTTTGGCTTCTCTCTGTGCTACTCCACAATCTTTTGCCTCATGGAAGCTGTATCCGAGATGCTTTGACTTTGGTGGGTTTTACTTGCCTCAGATTTTGCCACAACATGGATATAGCTTTCAGTTTCAGAGGCTGCCACAGAGAAATTCATCAGGGATCATCACTAAATTCTCACTTCACTTCTGTAAAGTCTGCAGTTCCCTACATTTTTTGCTCAGCCTGATATATAAGTGGGGTAGAGCTGTCTTGGAACTCAGCCTTTTCCGTTTTCTGACTTTCCTAAGTTAAAGTTGCCCATAAGCATCCTTGTGAAGACTTCCCAACCAAATTAGAACCTCTAAGTAACTTAACTAGTTCTGTATATAGTTTGGGGGCAGGGCTTTTCAGGAAATAAAGATAATCCTATTTTTATAGTTCCTGTCTCAGCCAATTAATTCCCAACCAAATCAGTCACCCTCACCGTAAAGAAGTTCCTCCTCATTGAGGTGAAACCTTCTATGTTCCAGTTTGTACCCACTGCTCCTTGCCTTATTACTGCACACCACTGAAAAGAGATTGGCCCCATCCACTTGACACCCACCCCTCAGATATTTATACACATTGGTGAGATCTTTCAATCTTCTCAGGATCAAACAGCCCCAAGGCTCCCAGTCTCTCTCCATAGAGGGGATGCTCAAGTCACCCCAGTCATTCTCATGGCTCTCCACTGGACTCTCTCCCACAGGTTCCTGTCTCTTGAACTGGGAAGCCCAAAATCTATCACAGTATTCCAGGTTTGTTCTCACTAGAACAGAGCAGGAGAAGCAGCTCCCTAGACCTGGTGGACACACTTTTCTTGATGTACCCCAGGATGCCGTTGGCTCTCCTGGCTACAATGGCACATTGCTGTCCCATGCAGAACTTGCTCTCCACCAGGACTTCAATGTCTTTCTCCACAGAGCTGCTTTCCACCAGGGCAGTCCCCAATCTGTACTGGGGCCTGCTGTTATTCCTGTAGATGTAGGACCCTACGCTTGTCCTTACTGATCATCATGTGGCTAGCCTTTGTCCAGCACTTCAGCCTGTTCAGATTGCACGGGATGGCTGCACAGCCTGATAGGGTATCAGCCACACCCCCAGTTTTGTATCATCAGCAAACTTGCTGAGGGTACACTCAATTCCCTCATTGATAGAATCATGTGTTAAACAGACCTGGTCCCAGCATTGACCCCTGAGGGATGCCACTTGTCACTGGTCTCTAGATGGACATTGTGCCCTTGATCACCACTTTCTACATGCAACCATCCAGCCAATTCCTTATGCAGCAAGTGGTCCACTCCTCAAGTCTATGTTTTTCCAGTTTGGTGACCAGGACATCATGTGGGACAGAGTCAAACGCCTTGCTCAGGCCCAGGTAGATGATGTCAGTTGCCCTTCCCTTGTCCACTGTTGCTATGACTTCGTGATAAAAAGCCACTAAATTTGTCAGGCACAATTTGGCCTTGGTGAAGCCATTGCTGGTTACCACCAATCACCTCTGCTTTGTTTTCCATTTGCCTTAGCAGAGCCTTCAGGAGGATCTGCTCCATGATCTTGCCAGGCAGAGGTGAGACTGCCTGGTCTGTAGTTCCCAGAGTCATCCTTTTTTCCCTTCTTGAAGCTGAGCCTTATGTTTGCCCTTCTCCAGTCAGCAGGAACTTCACCAGTTTGCCATAGCCTTTCAAATACGATGGACAGGGGTTTAGCAACTTCATCTGCCAGCTCCCTCAGGGCCCACGGGTGGATCTTGTTGGGCCCCATGGACTTGTGCACGTTCAGATTACTTAGGTGCTCATGAACATGATCTTCAATTATAGTGGGCACATTCCTTCTCCCAGTCCTTACTTTTGCCCTCTGGGACTTGGACATTGTGGTTGGAGCCCTTGCCATTGAAGACTGAGGCAAGGAAATCATTGAGCACCTCATCCTTATCCACATCCTTTGTCATCAGCTCTCTTATTTCCCTTCTGGAAGGGTCCCACAGTCTCTCTTGTCCTCTTTTTCTCACCAACATACCCAAAGAAGTTCTTCTTGTTCCCTTAATGTCCCTAGACAGATTTAATTCTAGCTGTCCTTTAGCTTTCCTAGCCTGAGCTCTGGTTGCATGAACAATTTCTTTGTATTTGTCCCAGGTTACCTGTCCTTACTTCCACTCCCTTTTTTCCTGCATCTAATACAGGTTGTTGATAGTGAACAAAACTGCACCCAGTACTGATCCCTAGGGAACACCACTGGCTACAGGCCTCTGACTTGAATCTGTGCCACTGATGACAACCCTCTGAACTCTGTTGTTGAGCCAGGTTTCAATCCACCTCATGGACCAACTGTCTATGCCACATCTCCTGATCTTTTCTACAATGATGTTATGAGAATGGGCTGTATGACTATAAAATGGGGTATATGACTACTTACTCTTCTTGAATATCCTCAGACAGTGCAGTTACTCTTGCCTCCAGAAGGGACATGGTGAAGAAAATATGGTAGGGACCTGGTGAGGTTGGTGAAGTGCCTGTAAATGGTATACACAATTTAATTCATTAAAATACAGTTATCATCTACAATTATAAACTAAGAAACATACTGATTTAGTTTCTGAGCATAGTGAAAACACATTGAATGCTTGTTGAAATCCAGCCTCATTTAGAAAAGAGGGCAATTATGGTGCTGCCATCAACTTGAAACACGATTGCATGACTGAAGTCATAGAGAGGTCCACTCTGTTCTCACACTGTCATGTCCTGTACACTGAAAACATAGCCAGATACTGCAAACAGCTGATAATTCAGTAAGGCTCATATATCAGAGATGTCACAGCTGAAGGCAGAATAGGAGCTGAGCACATTCACGTTATTCTGATCCCAGTTTACACACTTAAATGAAGTGGCTAATCACATTTTTTAACCTTTGTGTCTGTGAAATGGTATTCTAATCAACAAGAGACAAAGGCGAAAATATTTAGCTGATAAGGACTAATTGCCACAACACCTTCCATCACATTTTTTCCTACACCTTTGCAAAAGTTAAGAACTTGCACAGGGGCTGAGCTTCAGCTAATGAAAACTTGCACATGGCAGAAATCACATGGCAATGCTAAGCTGATACAACCACAGAGAGAATATTGGAATTCTGTGAACCAAATGTGACAACCATAACAAGTTATCCATGAACTGCTGTGCTAGTTTGAAGCTAGCTAGAACGTTTTGGTGAGAGGAACTAGATCATAGGCTGTGAAAGGAAAACAATGGTGATGTCTACTCCCCTCAGAGTCTTGCTGAAGAAGAAATGAAAACATTAGATAACACTCTGGCCATTTTGTGGCACTCTCTGGCTGGGCTCTGGCTGAGCTGCATCCCCCTAACCTCACCTTCCACTCACCTTTGCTTCTTAACCTCTTGGCTGAACCTCTATTCTTCTTTAGGACTGGGATAAGGTTGAGAGGGGCAGGGGGAAGGTGAGGGGTGGTTGAGAGCCCCTCCTGGGCACTCAGGTTTCTGGGAGGGGAGCTGTGTTTCTGTATTACTTTTACCTCGTATATTTCTGTATACAACTGTATATTCTGTAAATATCTGCTTGTATATTGTGCTAGCTGTAAATAAATCGCTTCATTTATATTCCCAGAGCCAGCTGAGACAAGTCTGGGTGATTTCTGAAGTGTGAGGGCGGCAGGTAACACCCAAACCATCACAACTGCCTACAATACAGACAAAAAAACTTATCAGTAGGTTTGTTTCTGAAACCTTGTGGGAACATCCAAATAAACTAGCCAAAGAAGAAGCTCTCTCCTTGCCTTTTTTCCTGTATCCCTTATCAAGCATCCTTGTTCTCTAAAATCATAAATCATCCCCATTAAAGAACCAACTTCATTACTAACCATTATGCCAGTTTCTTAGAAGTCTTAGAACAGAGCAACATTAAACCATGACAACATTTGAGTATCACTTGCCTGCAAATTTTATACACATTAAAGAGTCTGTGACTAAGGTTCCTACCAACAAATACATGCAAAAATTAAACCACTTTTCCACTGTCTTGCAGCATAGCCCTTGGACGTCCATAATGGTTAACAATTCTCATAAAAATAAAGCAACTGCCTGGTTATTCCCACCCTAGGGACACTGATCTCAAAACACCTGTCCTTTTCCAATTAGCAGCCCATCCAAGGCAGTAAATCACTTTTTTTTTTTGTCCTTCTAAAATGAACCTGGTAAAAATGATGCAACATGCCACCTTTCATGTTCTGAAAGCAGATCTTGCAGCATGAAGCAACGTTTTTAGAAAAGTACTGAAAAGTCTAAACTCCCTAAACCCCAACACCCTTTAATGAGCCAAGGCCCAGTAAGAGGCAGTATGGTGAAAACATAACACCCAAATAGATAAGGCAGATGCACAAGCAGCTGACTTGAAGCCAGCCCACCTTGACAAGGCAGTCACTTAAACACGTGTGGATAAGCTGTTTTCTCCCAACGGGCTTCCTTCAAAAGGGGTCTTCATACAAACCGTACTTTCCCCGAAGACTGGTTGCACCCTGCACTGTGTGGAGGCCCCCTTGTATCTGTACACGAGTGAAGGGAGACCCCGCTTCTCATCTAACTGTGCCAGGCCAGGCCTCCCTCGCCCGGAACACTCCTGTGTCCCTGCTCGGAGCAGGGTAGGCGTTTAAAAGCCCACTAGAACCCCACACCTGTGCTTTTTAATGAAGACTACTTGCCCCCAGTTCTTCACCAGCAACGGAGCGGAGCACAAGACGACGAGCACCGCACCACGGAGGGGCAGCTAAACCACAGCAGGCCCCGCTCCAGCGGCCGTTAAAGGCCACCCGGCGCGACAGGCGGCCTACAACAGCACGTAGGAGCCGCCAGCCCAGAAGGACCTCTAGGTCTAGCAGAGGAAAAGCAAGAGAAACGGTCCAGGGCGGGAAACAGCAGCAGGCCGGACCCGCCTACTACACGCAGCGCCGTCCCTGACAACCTACCGAAGCCCGTGGGGGGAGCGGCCACCAGCGCACGCCTCCGCCTGCAGCGCCCGGGCACGGAGCCGCAGAAGCGGTGCTGTCAGCGGCTCCGGCTTTGTACGGAGGCGCCGGCTGGGAGCTCGGCTCCGCAGCGCGCATGCTCGGCACGCCCCTCGGTCCTGCCCGTAGCGAGGCGCCCGGGCGCCGCGCCCCCTTCCCCGCCGCGAATCCCACCGGGGGCGGGACGGAGAGGA
This sequence comes from Pogoniulus pusillus, assembly GCF_015220805.1. Taxonomy (NCBI): domain Eukaryota; kingdom Metazoa; phylum Chordata; class Aves; order Piciformes; family Lybiidae; genus Pogoniulus; species Pogoniulus pusillus. The sequence goes on from NC_087269.1 coordinate 30,930,828, forward strand.
AGGGGCGCAGGCTCAGTGGGGAGGCGCGGCGTGTTCCTGCCCTTTCCGTGCCCCCTCCCGTCCTCTCGTCTCCCCCCACCCCCGAACTCCGTCGCCGTTTAAAGGCGGCGGCGGCGCCCCGCGCCTGTTGTGGAAGCCGAGCCGCGCCCGAGCCCGCTCCGCCAGCTCTCTGATCGCGCAGCGGAAGCGCCGGCGGCCGCCGCCGCCATGTACCGCTACTTGGGGGAGTTGCTGGCGTCCCGCCTAGCCGCCGGATCGGTGTTGGCGGGCGCGGAGCCGGGTGGGCCGGCAGCGGCAGCCGGAGGCGCAGTGGTGGCGGCATGGGGCAGAGGCCGGTGCCCGCGGCGACACTATTGCGAAGCGGCGAAGAAGGAGGACGACCCCAACTTCTTCAAGATGGTGGAGGGGTTCTTCGACCGCGGCGCCAGCATCGTGGAGGACAAGCTAGTGGAGGGGCTGCGAACACGCGAGAGCATGGACGAGCGGCGGCACCGCGTCCGTGGCATCCTCCGCATCATCAAGCCTTGCAACCATGTGCTCAGCGTCTCCTTCCCCATAAAGCGTGACAACGGCGAGTGGGAGGTGATCGAGGGCTACCGGGCCCAACACAGCCAGCACCGCACCCCCTGCAAGGGAGGTGAGACCCGCTGTTGTCCCCCACACACCCACTCCCAGTGTCCGGGCCTGCGGAGGGCCGTGCCGCCGGGCCCGCAGTGGCGCTGCCCTGCCCTTGCCCTGCCCGGCCGTCTCTCTGCTGCCGCGGGGCGGGCGCCTCCCGCGCCCCGAGGCGCTGGAGAGGCGACACTTAACTCCCCGCTGTCCGACTGGAGAGCAGCCGATGACAGCCGCTGCGGCGAGGACAGGCATCAGCCTCCCTCTGTCACCTGCAGTGTCTGATATCTGAGGGGAAGGCAGGGGCAGAATAGTTCCCACCCAGCGCTTCAGCCATCTGCTACCCAGGCTACCCAGGAGTGACCCGGGTGTGAGGTCTCATGGCCTTCGCCGACACCGCTGGTCTGGTGTCAGGCAAGGCAGAAGGTGCCAGGGCAGTCCGTGTAATTAGTCCGTGTGAGTCAGTCCTTAGTAGCATGTACTGGAAAATGTGGAAACTTCACGTCTGAAGTCTCTGCTCTTGAGCTGGGAGCTGGAGAAGCAGTCCCTTACCATGCTGCCTGCTGTGTTCCTGAGCCTCAAATATTCCCCCTAGAAAACGTCAGTAGAGAAAACCAACTTAGCACCTGGATACACAGGAAAAGCCAAAAGCGAGTTTTTTAGGGAAAGCTGGCTTGGCATAGATGAGACCAAAGCCATGCCTATGCAGAGGGACCCAGGAGGGTGAATCCTGCTGGAGCTGAGCAAAGCTCAACTCATATGAGATCAGCTCAGATCTCAGAGGAATTAGACTCCCTTTTAGTCTGGGAGAGATGGCATTTCCTTGAAAAACAAAAACACATATCCTTCAGCGTAATTTATTCAGAAACTCTGATCTTTGTTCAAACTTAAGTATGGGAGACCATTCCAAGACTGTTTCTCAAACCAAAGCTCCTGTAGTCTGTAGGTATATTTCGTTTTCTTCAGTGTAGTACAGCTTTATGGTAAACGATGACTGCAGAAAGCAAAATTTTCCCTGTATTATCAGTGAAGACTTCTGCCTTCAAGAATAAAATGGGAAGGGTGTTCTTGATAATCAGCTAATCTGTATACATGACATGGGGATTCTTCTCTTTGCAGCACAAGCAGACAGTCCTGTGACTATAGTTTCTAACTTCCGAAAATCAGATTATGTAGTGTGTGTCCTGTGACATGCTTAATTCTTACCCAAAAGAGGCTAGCTCAGCTGATGATTACTTAGAAGAAGAGTTACTGGCATCAGTCGTGGTTGTAGTTGATGTTGGGTGTGGCTGAGTCTTACCCTGTATGGAGCTACTGTTTTTCTGCCATTACTGTAATTTCTTTCAGAAGGCTTGATGGTTGTTACCTGCTGTTCTGTTACTTCTCAGGTTAAGTTACTTTTTGCTGCTGCTTACAAAAAATCCTGTTCTGTACAGCCTGTGTTATCTGTAAGATCCCTGCTTGCATAACAAAATATGGTTCGGTGGCAAATGAAGTGACAAGATAGTATTTAATATATGGGTAACTTCTAGTGTTTCACATCGTATTGCTCAGAATGGAGTGGATTAAGGTTTTTCCAACAAGGAATTATAAAATACTCTGTACATGAACAAAAAAAAACAAAACAGGGAGTGATTGGATACCTTCTGTTCCAATATTTACATTTCTAAATTCTGAACAGAATTACTTGGCTGGTAGTAGCATTTATTATGCATGTCTGCACCGACACTAGAGCAAACACTTGAGCATTTAGGAAAGTTACATATGCAAGACAGTTGGAAGTGACAAATGAAGGAAATACCTCGTGTCAGTAGTTTGTCCTTTTCTTCCTCAGTCCCCATCCCCCATGGTTTAGGGAAGGAACTGCAAATGATACTTCCATTCTTTTCAGTGTACGTATAAATGGATTTCACCTTCTAATGCTCTCTAGGAACTTGCTTGCTATCAGGTGACAGATTTGGCTTTACAGTAAACTTAAATGGGATGTGTGATAAGTGTAGATCAAGTGCTTGAAACCTGCTCTGTAAAAAAAAAGGTGGAAGTAGAACATTTTTTGCTTAAACTGAAAAGGAGCGATAAAGATATTTCTGCATTTATGGTGCATTTGATCCACCTGAAATGCACCAACTTGAGCTTTTGTCTAGAAGTGATTTTTAAACTACAATCCCATAGATTCCACAGGAAAATAATTGTGGGTTTTTTGTATGAAATAGAAGAACTTGCTGAGGTGACTGTCCCACATACTGCACTGAGTCTGGTGCAAGTGATTTACTCCAGCAAGAAAGAGCAAGGGACATAAAGCCACTTTTCAAAAGGAAGAGTGAGGCTTGCAGGGCGTTAGGAGGAGCACTGCTTTCAGATCTGTACTTTTGCACCTACTGAAAAGTAAAGTTTGATAAAATGAGGTTCTCCCTACTATTTTTTTTAAAGGATGTATATTGGTACTAAGAAGGGGAAAGTGTTTCCTGACTGCTAGATACTGCTAGCAAGTAGGGACGCTTTGTCAATGCTGTCATTCTTTTAAGAAGCATTGCATTTTAAATGTCCATCTCTTGTATTTCTTGAGGTCTACATAAACCAAAGGCTAAGAGATGCCGTCCAGGGACTATTAAATACTGTTGTATATGGACATTAGACAACTGATCAAAATGCACTTTAAGATTCAAGTACAGAATGCAAAGTAACAAATGTTTTTAGGTCTTTTGAAGGCTTCTGATTTCCTCATTTCCTTTTGTACATCCCTACCAAAATAACTTCATTAATGAATGTATGCTCTTGTTTATAAGGTCATTTACATGGTTAACCATGAACTAATGAATTTGTACTGTAAATCAAATTTTGCAATCATGGTTTAAATCACAGTATCACAGTATCACCAAGGTTGGAAGAGACCTCACAGATCATCAAGTCCAACCCTTTACCACAGAGCTCTAGATCTGGAGACAGATGAGTAACCCAATGGAGTAATTCAGACACTAAATAAACATTTGAATTATCTGCACTTTGACAGCACCTTCTGTTTCTACTAAACGTTTATAGCTTAACGTTGTAGCAGGTAGATTATATTCCTTCTTTCAGACATCACTTTCAATTTATTTCCTGGATGAGACCACATCCCCTGCTTAATAGTCCATCACAAATCTGGAGAGTGTCAGAGTTCTTGATGTGAGGTTGATCTTTATGAAGCAGGTTTAAATCTGATACGTGAATGCAGATGATACTTGCTTGTAGGAATGTGGAAGTTCCTTGACCAGTAGTCCTTCTGTGCCGCCTTCTCTGTGGGCTCTTTTGTTGCTGCAATTAGAAATAACTCAGCAGAATGAATGCCAGAAGAAGCCTGCTTTCCAAATGGACAAGTGATTGTGGCATGATATAGAAATGCAATGGCAGACCACAGGGATTAGGCTGGATGAGATCAGTCTTACATTGTTTGCATAGACAGACTTGTACCTTGGCAAGAAGCTTGACTGTCTCTATTCAAGAAGTACAATGTTCTTAATACCCTAGTTACAGTGATTTAAATCACAAATAATAGAAACAGGAAGCCATTTAATGGCTTATCCTACTCTTCTACAAACAGGTGTGAAAACACAAGTCAGCTTGGTTGTGTTGGACAGTTAGCACTACATGGTATTGCAGATGATTCTTCTTTGGGTCAAGAGAAGTGTTTTTTGGGAAGACATGGCACTAGGTACTGAAACCTGCTTTCTTTTCAGTTTAAGACTTACGGGTATTTTCCCACCTCACTGAGAGAACCCAGAAATAACATTTCTTGTTGCATCTTATGGCACTTGCCTATTTAATTGTGTAGAAATTAATCCATCATTCTACTTTGGAGGTTGCAATCCTTTGCAACTCAAAAAGGTGGTGATCCTTTTTGTATGTCTCTCTTCTGTACTTTAGGAATCTTTACAGAATAGTTATGAATATATTTATTTAAGTGGTAGGCTTCATAGTATGCCCAACATGCAAGTTCAGGTTTTAAAAAGTATTTTTCTACAGTGTAGCTCTTTGCAGGAAAGGAAAATTTAATTACATCCCTCCTCATCCCATTGAGGACATGGAGATAAGCAGTTTTCTTGTGTGTTGGAATTGCTTATGATCCAAATTTAGTGTTTATACTGATGGACTGATGCTGCATGATAGCCGAAGTAATGCTGTGGGTCAGATCACTCTTTCCTTTGCTTATGCAGGGAGCTGCATGCATGCTAGTGGCTAGCACTAACAGGAAACCACAGCTGCTCTTGTTCACTGCACTGACAGCTGCCTGAAGAACTAAAATGAACCAAAGAGGGTACAGGAAGTAAGATGGCTGAATACAGATGACTTTGGCAGATCATACTTAAAATACTGGATCTTTGGAAACAATTTTATCAGGTTCTAGGAACCACGTAAAACTGGTTAAGCTGCTGTTCCATGTGGTTGCTGATTAATAGGTCAGTTTCAGAAAATGGAATAAGCTTCCTGACTTCCTACTTGCTCAGTAGTACGGAAATGACTCCGTCTTTGTTAGGCATCATTTGCTGTGAGGATAAAGTTAAGTGGCTTTACAACTTTTTAAAGCCTTTTTGTTTTAACAGATTGTGCAACAGGTCTATTATCACTGGAATCAAAAGAATCAGAGCTGGTAAGCAGCCTAATCTGTTTATGCTCACCCAAACTGCCTCAACCAAGTCTCAACCATATCCTTAGTTTGGAAAAGTTTGGAAACCATCTTTGCTTCCAGACTAGATTTAGTCTAACTTTCATTTACATGGGAAATTTGAAAATTCTGTTACATGAACATTCCTTCAAGTTCTCTATATAAAAGACAGATAGTTCTTTTACTCAGTTGATTTGGAGGTGAACTAATCTGATTTCTGGGTGATGCTGCCTTGACTGGGTAGTAAAAGGGGCTATCCGGCATTACAAAACTTTCCTGTCTTTTGGTTTTGGTTGTTTTTCTTCTGGAAAAGGATTTATCCTTGTCACTTGTCTTATGAGTTCATGCTACTGAATTTCTTGCTGCAGAAAGTGACATTTATTCATGCTACCCCTACCCTTTCTACTGTTTTCCAATTGCAGATCTCAGTGCCTGGTCAACTCTGTTGTACACATCTTGTCTAAAATGTCTACATGCATCATGATGGTAAAGTCATTTTCAGAAGAAAAAGCTTTACCTGTAAGAATTGGACCAGTACAACCCCATGTGCTGTTTTGGGTACCATGATAGTATTTATTTCCCTTTGTAAATGGGCAAGTAAAAAAATCCTGCTATGAAGTAGCTTCACTTCAGCAAAGCTCGGTTTATCCTGGGATTGGTGGTTTTGCTCTTTTAAATCACGCAAGGATGAAAGCTGAGGCTTTAGCTAGGAGTCTTGGAGGGTAAGACACGGAAATGTACCCTAAGAGACCATGAAACAGATGAAGCTGTAACAGAACCTGAAATAAACCATTGCAACTGCTCTAACTTAAAATGAATGTAAGAGTTTTACCAGGAAGAAGGTAATTAGCCTGTGATAACAACATGTGCAGTGTTACAGCTAAAGCTTGTAAGAGTGCTTTAATTTCGCAGTTTTCTCTCCTCTTGCTGTAGCTTACCTAACTTCACAATTAGTACAACAGTGAATTTATGTTTAAATTGCAAATTTGGAAGAAAACCAAACAGGGAATGGATGTCCTGGGCTTTTGCTCTCTAATGAGCTAGTTGCAGTTCTCAGTGACCCAGATAAATTTTGTCTTTTTACCCCTGCTACTCCTGCATCAAAGGCTATGCTTCGTTCTTCTGGCTATGAATCTTTTCACTCTCAACTTTTTTATACAATCAGCTTGTACCATTTGTGCAGTAACTGGCTTTGTCCTTGATCTGGAATCGTTATTTTGCCTTGCTACTGTTGGCTCCTTGTCTATTTATAGAGACATACCTCTCTCAGCATTGGGCTTTCTGGATAAACATGTGTTAGAGGGGGTGAGGAGGGGAATCTGTTGTGTGATAGCCTTCCTCCTGTTCTCTGGGATATCCTAGCAGGTAATCTTTGTTGATGAATTGCAACAGGCTCATTTTGTTAGGAAGTAATCTCTTAGAAGAGTGTGGAATTTCCCTGCTTCGTTTCAGTACTGCAGTGGCATATTGTTTTGTGGCTGCTATGGCATTTGATCTATCCAGGGCCAACTCGTGTTAATTCCACCCTCTGCACACCCATAAGTGTGGTATTAATATCTATCTACATGGAAACACTATTACTATATCTCTCTGTACCAGCCCTTGCTACTACATTATTGAGTGCAGTTTATAATGAGAAACCTAATCCTTTAAGTAAAGGTGAGGTAGCTGGGTAGGTGAGACGCTACTTCATAGCCATATCCTAAGTGCATAAATTCAGGTAATAATGCACATGAAAAACATAAGGTTTTACTAATGCACCACACATTATTTTTTGTTAGAGAATATTGTTGACTCTTCTCTGCAGTGGAATGAAATAAGTATATTTTAAGTAAAAGTACAACTTAGTAAAAGTATGCAGGAAGTGACATACTGAAGTATTCTGATTACCTTATGGTCACTTGTGATTGAATCAGAATGATGTCCACAGGAGAATCTCTTTCCTGCCCCAGGTTATAGCTGGCTAATGCTGTGTGGGAAAAGATAAACATTTTTTATCTGCTCTCTTGGCAGTTAATGAATTGAATTTAGGACTGAGTAGTTCTTCTTGGTGGTTGGTGTACAGTATTCTTGGTTTCTAGCACTGAATTGCTCATCTTGCTTTGTTAGATTTGTCTGGAATGTTTTCATTAAGTATAAATTTATCATTGTGGTGTTTACCACACTGTCCAAATGCTTAAGTAAGACTGAACAATTTCCTTCTAGGGAAGGCTGGGTTGTTTTTCTAGATTTAGAAAAATGTACTTACCCTGAGTCTGCTTGGAAGATCTGTTCTTACGGTGTTAGGTGTCAATAATTATGTAGCTTTTTATAATACCTGTGCTAGCAGACACACTTGTTTACTTCTCATGCTTTGTCTAAATGAAAAGATTATACATAGTCCAGATTTAAAACATCAAGGATCAAAGGCATTACAATAATTGCTGGAGCTGTTTCGTGGGCTTTGTTTGCAGGGGAGGTTGCTAAACAGTTTGAACAAGGTATCTTTTCTGAAGCTCCTTTAGACTCTGGTTATAATGTCAGTGTTTGGACAGGGTCAAGCAAACTGTTAACCCTGAGAGTCACTGCAGGGTCCAGTGTTGCTAACTGGGATATTTGTAGTCCTAAAAACTTCAGAAGGAGATCTTGAAATCTGTTTTGCTGAATGCTGTATGGCTGGCGTAGAGATCTGCTGCCCTGAAGTGCTTGTTCTGATGAGCAAGCTCTTTGCAAGCAGAGATGAGCAGAGCAAATTCACCCTCTTAACAAGAATTGTAATCTCTGGAGGACCCAAATTAGTTTCAAAGTTCAAAAGATGATCACAAGTAGAAGAAAACACTGAAGTCAAAGCAGGACAAAGGCCTCAGCTAGGTATTCATAATCTAGGCTGAGATGCAAATCTGTTCTGGGTAACTTGAGAGACTTGCAAAAATTTGGAAGATATCTAGAGCAGGAGGAGTAGTTTACCAAGTGTTTTGCTCTGAAGTGTTACTATGACAACTTTAGTTTTGAGACTTTGAATGCTTCATACTCATTAGTGGTGAACAGCATATGTAGACGCTACCATTTAAGATCACGGTGCTAGAAGATCAGGAACTAATTACACTAACTTCCCTAAAAGCTGATTTTTAGGTATGCTATACAGCCATTAATTACCCTTGAAAAGTTGGTGGTTCTAAACACAGTGAGCATCACAGAACATATCAAAACCCATGCAGCCAAAAATCTAGTAGGATGTATAGCCAGTTTCCTTTGAAATCAAGATCTTTATTACATGCCTGTATATTCCTTGCTACAAACTTGCTGATGAAAGTGGTAGCTAAGTGATATTATTATAGAACCCAAAATACAATCTTACTAACAGTTAATACTTTAACATTTCAAGTGCTGTGGTGCTTCCACGTTGGAAAAGCACAAGTGAATCCATAGCATCTATTGAAGAAGCTTAAATAATCAAATTTTACTTTGCCAAAACAATTATTTGTCTCAGTGCAGGAGTTAGCTAGGTGAAGTAGAACATCTCCAAAATACAGATCATAAAAAAGAAGTTTTAAAAGCATACACATTCTAAATTTAGTGATGCTAAAGCCTCCCTTTATACTGAGTAGTAATCAAACAACATTAAAAGGAAAACATTTCCTCAGCTAGAAGGTATTGTGCACAGAAAAACAAAGTCTCTCTTAGCACACTGTTTAACTTCTTGGGGTGTGGCAAGGAAGGAGAATTCTCAACTAGAACAAGAATTCATATGTTTTCCAGTGAAGAGTATTTTCCATGGCAGTGAGTCATACTTGAGGCTTTCTTCAAACTGTTTTCTGCAGCTAGTCTGCTGTAAAAGTCACAACTTTCCAGAGACTTGCTGCTTGGGACTTGCAATTGTGTTGTGTAGCAGTGACTTTCATTTGCTTTGTATTAAGAATCTTAAAACCCCTCAGTATTATTTTCTGTGTATATGATCCATTTTTAGACTCATGCTATTGAATGCATAGTAACACTGCCAAAAGAGCTATAAAAATGCACGGTAATGCTCTCCTCCTGCCAAATTAGGAAGCTGTCAAACTAAATTTTACTGATATCTGAACAGAGAGAAATTAAGTCTTTTATCTTTGTGCATCCTCTTGCAAATGGAATGTACAGTATTCTCAGATGCCCTGCCTTTCATCAATCCTTACAGCTTAGCACAAATAACTTCCCTGTCAGGAGGTGAGCCTCCTGTGGAGTAATTACAGTTCCTGGAAAACAGTAACTGGCCACATTGTGAAAAGGAATGAAATGTGATCATGTCTTAGTAGTTGCTAGTTAAGTCAGCGCAACTCAGAATTGACTAGTCCCCCACTTATGAAAATAAATCCATCACAGAAGCCATGTCAATTAAAGCTGTTTAAAAGGCTAAGCTGATAAAACTATGGACTTGTCCATTAAAAGACAGTTTCACTCTCAAGTCTAAAAGTTTTAGTACATTGGTGGCAAATTGAGATCTCAGCTGAAAGCCTTTCAGTAGTTTGTTAGTCTCTGAGCTTCCCTTGGTTTGAAAGTTTAATATTTATTACATTGAAGATTTCTTTAAATCCTTGGCTGTAATACAAGGAAATGGAATCTGTAACTGTTCTGCATGTGTTTGAACCTGCTAGTTAAACAGTTCACCTTGTCATGCATCTTCCATGTGATGTGCAGAAGAGGCTGCTTTCTCCTTTTGTGTTTTATTTCCAAGTTAAAACCGTACACAGTAACTAACCTGAACTGTGTAGTCCCCCTGCTGCTTTCCACGTGTCAATAAACAAAGCTTTGCATGTCTGCAGGAGTACAGTTGCAGCAAAACTGCTTTGTGTATGCAGCTTGACGTTTGAATAAATATATGGGTTGAATAAATACACAGTGATCTAGTTCAGCTAGAGGTGAGGGGCAGAGTTCATTTTTGCCCAGGGTAGACTTGGCTGGCTTGAGTAATGCTCAAATGAGACCTGTCCCCAGAGTATCTGCTCAACCAAGAGGGAACAATGTCCCCAGGCGGGACAGTTAGTGCCGTAGGTGGTGTTTGGTTTTGCTCAGGTCTTGGCAGAAGGATAACCTGTTGAATATCAGAGTAAGACATTAAGAAAAACATGTATATTGTAACTTTGACTGGTCTGTTGGGCTCTGATACATTCCACTTACATTTTGATTATTCCTTTCCTCTGAGAATGTTCTTTGAAAGCCCAGACATTAGCAGCTACCTAAGTCAGAAACCAGTTATTTTGCTTTCGGAGACTGCCTCCCTCCCATATACCTACAATTTAAATTCTGTTCTGCAGAGACATGGCACTTTCTTTTACTGATTGAGCTCCCATTGGAAGGCTGCACTTGGCCCCCAGCTTTATTTGAGCGGCACTTGGTTCCTTTGAAACTGGGATTGTTTCCAGAGCATTCAGGAATGGCTTTCATAGCAGCACAGTGGTTTAGTTTAGATAATGTATGCTGGCCTTTTTTTCACTCCTGAGGACCTGAACATGGTCTTCTCTTTACATAATAGGAAATTTGCAGTGCCTTGTCCTAGCCTCTAAAAGGACATTCTGTGCCTGCTACAAGCTACCATGCAACTTAGCACAGTCTCTACAGCCAAGGATTTGGGGAGTAGAGATGGGGGTCATAAATCCTTCACAGCTCTGTTAAAAGCTTAGTGATGCAGAAGCTTGGAAAGAAGCTTAACATACAGCTGTAGGTTTGGGGTTGTTTTTTTCCCTCTGGCCACATGACTTTAGGCATTGTGTTGATCTTAAACATGTTCAGGCTTCCATAGTTCTCAATATGTGCCCTGTTAATTTGGTTAAGTATTTTATACTTTGCAACTGCCTGGATAATATATTGGGTTTTTTTACTAATTTTTAATCAAATCCTTTTCCACTCGGTTTTGAATTGCCTTGAAGGCAAATATCACTCATTTTACATCACACCTGTTACCAGACCACAGTAGTTTAAATTTGCATCTAAACTGTGTGTCAGCACTTGCTCGCACTTCTGCTGAACTGATGGCAGAGCAGGGAATGCAGGTGTGGGCTAGCTTCCACTCAGATACCTGGTCACACAAGCTTGCTGGGGTAGAGTTAATCTATCAAAGTGTTTTGAATAAATTTGAATTAGTGGCTTGCTACCATCTGTTACGTGGCCATGCCTAGCAGCCAGAGCCTTGAAACCACATAAGGGTTTGTTGCAAGGCTCATAACTTAACTTGCATTACTCTAGCAAAAAGATTGAGAAGTTATGTTCAGGAATAAAGTTCATTTCATACATACAATGAATGAAAGTCCAAAGCTAAAGATTTTGTATGGAATCATATATATCTTGTAGGGAATCTTCAAGAAGAAGGTACTAGTCTCTTTTTAGTGGTGTCCTGTGATAGGACAAGTGCCAGTGGATACAAACTAGAACACACGAAGTAGCATCTCATCGTGAGGAAAAACATCTTTGCTGTGATAGGACAAGTGCCAATGGATACAAACTAGAACACATGAAGTAGCCTCTCATCACGAGGAAAAAAGTCTTAGCTGTAAGAGTGCTGGAGCACTGGAGCAGGCTGCACAGAGAGGTCACGGAGTCTCCTACTCTAGAGACATTCAAGACCTGTCTGAATGTGTTTCTGTGTGAGATCCTGCTTTGGCAGGGGTGTTAGACCTGATGATCTTCAGAAGCCCCTTCCAACCCCTACCATTCTGTGAATGCTGATGGTCTTTATTAGCCCCTTGAAAACTCTACTCTTAAGTTACCTGTCAGCTTGGCTCTTCTTCCCAAGGAATACTCACTTTTGTCACAAGCTTGAGTGCTACTGTTGAACTACTCAATAGAGCAGTATGATTTGAAGCCTTGATTTTTGTTGAATAAAAGATAGATATTTAAGTAGGCAGATGGGGAACCATTCTTTAAATCTGAAAGCAAATAAGTTGATAAGTTACATACTTGCCTGTTATAGATGGCTGGTGCAGAATTAACTTTCCCAGTTTATAAATACCTGTGAACTTAAGTGAATTTCTGTTGATTTGTTTTTATGTCTTTTGCAGGTATTCGTTACAGCTTGGATGTTAGTGTAGACGAAGTGAAAGCCTTAGCATCTTTAATGACATACAAATGTGCTGTCGTCGGTAAGTGATGATTTTTTCAAGCAAGAATACAATTTTTAATGTCATCAGTAAACATATAATTTACAGGAAAAAAGTGTCTAAAGGATTAAGTCGAATTTTTAGACAATAATGTCCGACTAATATATGTGACAAGATGGGAAAACCACATAGTGACCAAAATTATAATACATATTCCCTCAGTTGTTACTGTAAACACTTGAATAAAGTTGCATTTTCATTTGAAACATCTAAATTCTGCCAGCCACCCCCCTCCCTTAAATATAACAGTGCATTGCACTCAAATCAAAACATGACAAACTTGGATTAGGAGAGGGGGAACAGATGGAGGCTGTAAAGGATTCAGTTAAGGGAGCTGTAGAGAGTGAAGACTAAAATTCCTTTCCCTGTTGCAAAGAAGTATAATTCATACCTGACTCCTAAACTGTAAGAGAGTTTGCAGAGAATCTACACATTGTGTAAGAAAGCAATATACTTCCTCAATGTATATAGAAATTCTTCACTTGAGACTTCCAAAGTCAATTTTTTGAGCTAAACTGGTAAAATATAACCTGTAAAATGTATTGTTTCTACAATGCCAAGTACAAGAGCTTGAAGAATAAAAAAACTCAGTCATGAACTTCTGAGTTTCAAAGACCATTTTCAAGCTGCACTTGAAAGAGATCCCCTAGATAAGATTATACCCTATGCATGTGAAGCCGTAAGTGTGGCAAAGCCAAATTCACTGCTAAAATCCAAGATATCATTACTCACACATATTACTGATGTGTTCTGCCTTTATTGTTGAAAAAGTAAAATGATTTTCCTTTGCATTCTTATAGATGTGCCATTTGGTGGGGCAAAGGCTGGTGTCAAGATCAATCCCAAGAACTACACAGTAAGCTTAATCATAGATAAAAAATCAGTTATCTGCAGTACCGAAGCCAGCCAGTTAAAAAAGCTCTTCTAAGGGCATTATTGACCACAAAAAACTTCCTGCCACTTCTGCCTCTGTAAAAGCTGAATTTAGCTTCTGCATGCAATAGGTAGGAAAAGAATTTTTTAAAGGTCTGATTCAGAGGTAGAATACTTCAATCATTTAATTTATTACTTCTTAAAGTCAAGAAAGAACAAATAATTTGGGATCTGAACATTTAAAAAGTTGATACTGTTAATAAAGGCTTCATTTAAATTATTCTTAGAAAAAAGTTAATGGTTTTGTTTATTTTGACAAAATAATTTAATGCTTTAATAAACCTTTGTATGCAGTGTTCCAGTGTGAATAATAACTAACTTGGCTTATAAAAGGTTTACTTCAGGCTTGTCTTCTTGCCCTAATTAAAATAACTTGTGCAGAAAGGAATACTGGAATATGTATCAGATATTCTGAGCTCAAAACTCCAGTAAGGACTGGTGTGAAGTCATTCAGCTGTGTTTATTGCACAACCAGCAGGCCAGCTATTGCTGTTAGTGGTTGTAAATCTTTTGCATAGGATATCAGATTTGTTTGGTGGAAAAATCTCTGCTACAAGCACAGGTTGTTCTTCCTGTGCCACACTCAACTCGTGGTGGATCAGAGTGTACAGAAAGAAAGCCTAATGTTTCCTCAGGCTGCCTGGAATACCTAGGTCTATTAGAGAGTGGCATATAAATTTTATAAATCACCTTTTTTTCTGGAAAAAAAAAAACAGTCTCTTTAAGCTTGGGCATAAGTTCTAGCAGATAGTTATGACCACTAATGATTTCTTGTGATATTTATTGCATTTTCTTTATAGGACAATGAATTGGAGAAGATCACAAGAAGGTTTACCATGGAGCTGGCAAAAAAGGGCTTTATTGGTATGTTGTGCAGTTTTACTATTAAAATGTAGGAGCCTGATTTATTGTCCATTGGCAGCATCCACTAGATGGTATTCTTAAATAACTGTATTGTTGAGAGCTGTAAATAATTTGTGTATAGAACTTTCAGCAAAGAGCCAAAAAGAACTGAGTCATTGCCTCTTAGTGCATTTCAAAAGGAGCTGCCTCCTAACATTTTTCTGGTGGCTGCTTTGATATGAAAAGGCACAAAGGCTGAGTTTACAGAATCCAAAATGAATCACGTTTCTCTTAGAGATTATAAAACCATGACTAAATTTGTTGTAATTTTAGTATCTAATATCAAACTCTTCACTGTTAGTTTCTCCTGTAGTCTCAGCTGAGGTTTTTGGCAGACATCTGAGGAAACAGAGGAAGGAAATAGAAGATCCACCCCAGAGAAGGTTTATGGTTTCACCCCTGGCAACCACAGGCTGCAAGAAAAGCATAGGCAAGAAGCATAGATGCCTGGTGGAATAGAACCTCAGCTTCTGTAATGTCCATGGGTGTTTCATTCAGATTCTCATCCTCAAGTTCTGAAAGCTTATGGTCTAGAGTTACTATCTGGAAGTCTCCTGGAGAAAACTGAATGTTACTAGCTTGGCTTGTGATTAAACAGAGGATGCTTCTCTGGAGGAAGTTCTTAAAGTGACTAATAAAGCATGTAAATAGTTCGAGGTCTATGATGTATTCTGGTGACTAACTGCCCTAGGAATGTATATCCATTTATTTTCCTTTTCTTTCTCTTCAGCTAGAGTGTTTGTCATCTGCTGTTCCAGCCAGAATGTTTCTCATCTAAATTAAGGTTCTGTGTAAACACACTTATTGGTGTTACTTGTGACTAGGGTAATACTATACGGCATGCCAGCTATAGTGATTGTTAGCTCAGTGACAGTTTAAATGGCTTGATTAAATTTGTCTTCCATTTTGGTTCTATGGTTGGTGCTATGCAGCTTTCACAAACCTTTTAGAAATAAAGAATAAATTGGTGGAGGCAGAGTTGTGCTTAAAATTTTGCTGAGTCCCTCTTGTCTTAAATAGGTTGAGGAAATGCTATTTTTAGTTACCTGGAAAGAACAGGCAGAATTTGTTTTAATTACAACAGGTATGTGAAAGTTCTTTCAGAGGTTTATGTCATCAAGAAAGCTGTGATGTCTCTTTCTCAAAGTGAGTGTTAAAATTAAATGCTTGTGCTCCAGTGCAGTGACTTGGTACAGCCTGTCTTCAATTTTTAGACTCACTCAGGAACAAAAAGGAAATTCCAATGCAAAAAAACACAACTTCACAGTATATAGAAACCATACCTAGATAGTGCCTTTCCTGTTACAGCAATGATAGTAAATAATAAATAAAAGTATTTTAAGCCCCCCAAACTGACTTTTGATGCATTGTCCTACTCTCTTTACTGACAAATGGAACCTTTGTTTTATTGAATGGCTTGTGTGATAGGCTGGGGGGTTTGACAGTATGGGACAAATGCCCGATACAGCATCTAAAAAAGAACTGAATCCAGAAGAATCTTTTATTTGCATAAGAAACTGAGAATTAAGCAGGAAAACAGTTCTTCTCTGCCAAGGCCTGCACAGTTCCCAAGGGAATAATGGTTGAAGATCACTATTCATGTTTGATCCTTAAAGCTGTTTTCTCTGTTGCCAACAGGACCTGGTGTTGATGTGCCTGCTCCCGATATGAGCACAGGGGAGAGGGAGATGTCCTGGATTGCTGACACCTATGCCAGTACCATAGGACACTATGTAAGTTTGGAGCAGAGGCCTTAAAGTAGAAGCTTTTTTTGCCTTTGCAGAAATCCTTTTATGTAGAAATCTATTAGCATGCTGGTCAGTCTTTCAGCTTTAATTATGTGGCTCTAAGTATACTCTTTCAGACTAACTACTTAACTGGTTTGAAGCTTTTAGGCTTTGAGGCTAATGTTTTTATGCAAGGCTTAAGTTAAATGTCTGATACAGTGCTAACTGTAACTGTTCAGCCAAAATAAAATACACTGCTTTTAAAGGCCTCATACTTAGTCTAAAATTGGATTCTATTTCTACTATTTCCCTCTGTTTTTCATTAGTGCTGTAGTTACTAATTTTAAGTTGTTAAACAGTAAGTTCATAATAGTTGATGGAGTCCTAAAGTACTGAAATCTTTCTGTTTCAGACTACCAAATGTACAGTTTGTAGGTGTTAAGTAAATGCTTGTAGTTTTGTACATTCAAGAGACCATGTAAGTTAAGTTTGCACTATTGATATCACCTGTAGAAGTATTAAAGTTCTCAGTGGTCCCCTGATAGTAAAAAGTAATCAGTGTAGACTTCAGCAAATTCTCCAGAATGTAAATCAAAAGGACATTGGTATAATTTATTGCCCAGAAAGAAGTAGTAGTAGTTTTAATACTAGTAATAGTTTATAACCCTTAATTTGGCCTTTGTTCTTATCTAACTGAGGTTATTTACCTGTTTTTACTGTGCCAGAAGCATTCCTGCTGACCAGACCTTTCTGTTGTATACTTTTGACAGGTTGTATGAAGGGAAAATGTATTATAATCAACTTATTTCTTAAGACTCAACCAAACTTACTAGCTTCTCTTGCACGTGCTTCAGCTACCCTAGCAGGTCATCCTTTGCTAAGGAGTCTTACAAGAGCTTCCTATTAGTATATTAATATGCTAAGCTATAGCATATTTGTCTATGCCAGCTCCTTTTGAATTGAAAAGACTATTCACATTCCACATTCGTTCCTCAGGAATACAGCAGGGTGTATGCTCCCAGTAATAAGGCATTAGAGCCACCATATTTCTCCCTGGCTGGTCATACTTTGCTAAGGAGTCTTGCCATAGCTTCCTAGTAGTGTATTAATATTCTAAACTATTGCATATTTGCCTATCCCATCTCCTTTTGAATTGAAAAGACTCTATTCACATTCTGCAATCGTTCCTCAGGAATACAGCAGGGTGTATGCTGCCAGTAATAAGGCTTTAGAGCCACCTTATTTCTCCTGGGCATGTCATACTTTGCTAAGGAGTCTTGCCATGTGTGATGGTTTGGGTGTTCCCCGCCCCCCTCACACTTTAGAAATCACCCAGACTATACTCAGTCGGCTCTGGGAATATAAATGAAGCTATTTATTTACAGCTAGCACAATATACAAGCAGATATTTACAGTATATACAGATATATACAGAAATATACAAGGTAAAAGGTAATACAGAAGCACAACTCCCCTCCCAGAAACCTGAGTCCCCAGGAGGGGCTCTCAACCACCCCTGCACCTTCCCCCTGCCCCTCTCAACCTTACCCCAGTCCTAAAGAAGAATAGAGGTTCAGCCAGGGGGTTAAGAAGCAAAGGTGAGTGGAAGGTGAGGTTAGGGAGCTGCAGCTCAGTCAGAAGCCCAAAGCGGAGTGCCACAAAATGGTGAGAGTGTTATCTAGTGTTTACTTTTCTTCAGCATGACTCTGAGGGGAGTAGACATCACCATTGTTTTCCTCTCACAGCCTATGATCCAGTTCTTCTCACCAAAACATTCTACCCTGCTTCAAACTAACACACCATGGCTTCCTATTAGTGTATTACTATGCTAAGTTATGGCATATTTGCCTATCCCAACTCCTTTTGAATTGAAAAGACTCTATTCACATTCTGCAGTCATTCCTCAGGAATACAGCAGGGTGTATGCTCCCAGTAATAAGGCTTTAGAGCTACCATATATCTCCCTGCCTGGTCATACTTTGCTAAGGAGTCTTGCCATGGCTTCCTAGTAGTGTATTAATATGCTAAGCTATTGCATATTTGCCTATCCCAACTCCTTTTGAATTGAAAAGACTCTATTCACATTCTGCAGTCATTCCTCAGGAATACAGCAGGGTGCATGCTCCCAGTAATAAGGCATTAGAGCCACCTTATTTCTACCTGGCATGTCTGTTCAAGATGTTTGTGGCTTTCCTGAGACAGTCTCTTGGCAGAATAATTGTGTTGTGCTGTCTGATACCTCTAACAATAGGTGGATAGAGTGGCACAGGTTGTTTTCAATCTGAAATGCAGTGTAAGGTATCTTATGGGAGGAAAAAAAAGGGATGCTCAAGCAATAGGCTGTAGCATGCTGATTAGTTTGTTAAAGCCCTTTTACACAGAGCTGTTAGATACAGATATCACTGTAGAACAGTACATGCTTTCTGTTATTCACATATTTAAATGTAAATATTTTAAGTGAAACTTTAAACCTGCTAAAAAAGGTCAAAATTATGGCTTAAAAAAGACTTCAATATGCAGAGTGGCAACAGGCTTCTTCTGTCACAACTTTAAATTCCAGCAGTGTTTTATTCTTGAAGAATAAAAAAAACTGAGGAGATTTAAGTACATTTATTTCTGAGAAGATAAAGAATTTAAATAAGGAACAAAATTGAATCAGTTTCCTTAGCTTTTTTGGGTTGTTTGTGTGTGGAAGAGAGAATGGTAGCCATGGTGGAATTTAGGAGCTATTGTGGAGATTCACCAGGTGTAGAAAAGGAAGATGAGAACTCTTGACAAGGCTGTAAAAGTGGAATAATCTATCAAAACCAATTGATAGAGGAATATGTTTCAGGTGTGTCTGGTTGAGACACCAAGAATAAAACTAAAAGTGGTTAAAGAATACTAAATAGATAGAAGTGACCATGGGGGAAGGCTGGAAAGGAACTAAGAGCACAGAATGACCACTGAACAGAAGTGACACTAACCATAATTCAGAAAACAGATGGAAGCTATACAAAGGACCATGTTCACTTGAGTGGAAAGATAGCTCTTCAGTGAGTGAAATATACAGACCTGATGAGTCAGTCTGTGGAGCACAGATGTCCTCAGGGAGCTTGAAGTGGAAATGGAAAGTCAAATAACAAGATAATGGGGAAGCTGGCTCTAATCTAACACACAAATCCATGGAACTGGGAAGACAAGGAGAATATTATTGCAACACAGGAAAGGGTTAAGGAATGAACAAAAGTATAGTCTGAATTTTGCCACTTATAGATGTCTTTAAAGCTAGCCACAAGCCTTTTTACAAGCTTTTTGTGAAGAAACATGGCCTTTCTTTTTGGACTAAGATGTGTTAAACATTTTTTTCAGTTGACTTAAACCCAGAGGTTTTAGGACTTTGACACTGACTGCAGTTTATATATGAGAATTTAAGAAGACCTGGAGTTGCTTTCACCTCATGCTCTGTTTTCTTGACAAACCATGCACGTCTTTAATGACTACCATGTTAACTGTTCCAGAAAATCCATCTGAAGTTTGCTGGATCACTGAATTATATATGGCTAAAGTTTTCAATTAAATTAATCCTTTCCACTCTTTTGTACTTCCTGACGCATCTGACTGATTTCTGCAAGGTGTGAAGGGTTTGATAAATACATCTTTGTGCACGGTGAGAGGCTGTATTTCCTCACGTATTTGTAAAGCATGCTTCCTCCTTTGCTGTTGTACGAAGGGTAAAAGGTAGATTCACACTGAAACAGAATGAAAACCTGAGAATAGATCGCAGCTCCAGGCTAGGATGTTCCTAGTGAAACACCAGCGCAGATCTCTCATGCCACCAGAGGGAGCATATGCCTTAATGACGGCAGTGCAGCTCCACGTTGGGAAGCCGAATTAGGAATTCGGTGGCAAGCTCGGCATTGCTTTTCCTGTTTATAAAGAGGGATTCTCTTTGGCTTCACATGTTAACTATCATTTTCAAACAGTAAATAGTTTTTTGTTTCTGTTATGGCTGTAGTCATCTCACTACCACTCTGCCTCCACTTATTTTTGTCTGCTTCCTTTCCTTCCTCTCACCAAGCATCTTGCACTCATGCCACAAGCATGCAAATGCATTTGGCACAATTGATGGAGAGGAGGGAGCCTCCCAGTGAATATGTGGCTAGTGGAATGGAAACCCATCCGGCTGCTGGCAGATTTCATTCCAATGGCTTTCCTTTCATCCCTACTCTTTCACTTGTGTTGGAGGCCAAGCCACTGCGTGACTTTGCTCCCAGGGTGTGGAAGCATGTGAACTAGTGGTGACAGAAGAGGGAGGCCCAAACTGCCTAGTTTGGAGGAAGTGTTTTTGATGTCTTTAATTTCAGTTTAAAAAAATCTCTTTTTAAATAGTCCATATCTTGGCTAGCTGTTTAGCACACAGAAAACTATTTTATTGCCACCAAATTAAGGGTAGAAGCTTGATTCTGCATATTGAATTTCTGAATAAAAGGAGTAAGTACTTTTCCCCTTGAGACCTCTGTGCTGTAGCTTTTCCTCTGAGATCAATTGCCCCCATGCTCTGAAAACAGGAAGGTATTTGGCTTCTGTTATAATTTCCAAATTACTGCATTTGGTACAAAGAAGGATGTTCAAAGGTGGTTACAAACCAGTCCAAGGATACATGTAAGCCCTTTGAAAGATTAAAGTAGAATGAAATTATGGCTGTAAAAGAAATTAATTTTGACAAATGTCCCTCACAACTTTTTCATTTGTCAAAGTTCTGCCAACAGTGCAACATAGATGTCACTGTAATTAACAAACCACAGGCTGAAGTTAACATATATACTTAAATACAACAAAACCTCACAGGGTGTATCCAGTGTTGCATTATGCAGCTTCCCTAACAGCTACTTGAGTACTTCTTGAAACTGAAGCTGGCAAAAGAAGAGAACAAGAAGGGCTTCTTCAACTGTATCAGTAGGAAAAGGAAGAACAGGGAAGGTGTTGGCAGTGCTGAACGAGGAGGCAGCCCTGATAAGTGAGGATGCAGAGAAGACAGAGTTGCTGAATGCCTTATTTGCTTCAGTCTTTACACCTGACACTGAACTCCTCTATGTACTTCACACCCTGGATGAAGGAGAGGAAGGCTGGAGAAGGGAATACTCCCCACTGGTCAGTGCAAACTGGGTTAGGGAGCAATTACACAAAGTGAATATTCACAAGTCCATGGGCCCTGATGAGATGCACCCAAAAGTTCTGTGAGAACTGGCTAATGTTGTCTCTCTGCCACTTTCTCAGTGTTTTTGCCAAATTGTGGCAGACAGGAGAGGTGCCTGAGGAGTGAAGGAGAGCCAATGTCACTCCAGACTTCAGAAAGCGCAAGAAAGAGGTTCCAGGGAACTATAGACCAGGCAGCACCACCTCCATCCCTGGAAAAATGATGGAGCGGCTCCTGCTGGAGGGCATCTCAAGGCACTTGGAAGACAAGAAGTTTATCAGCATGGATTTACCAAGGGGAAATCATGCTTGACTAACCTGATAGCATTCTATGACGGCATAAGTGAATGGGTATATTCAGGGAGTGCAGTGGATGTAGTCTACCTTGATCTTAACAAGACCTTTGACGCCATCTCCCATGACATCCTAGTGAGCAAGCTCAGAAGATGTGGGATGAAAGAGCAGGTAGTGAGGTGGATTAGGAACTGATTACAAGACAAGAGTTCAGAGGGTAGTGATCAATGGTGCCAGGTCCAGCTGGAGAGCTGTAACCAGTGGAGTTCCCCAGGGATCAGTGCTGGGTCTGGTGCTGTTCAACATCTTCATCAAGGACATTGATGAGGGGACAGAGTCTGCTCAGCAAGTTTGTTGCTGACGCCAAGCTGAGAGGCCTGGCTAATCCAGCTGCAGGCTGTGTGGCCATCCAGAGAGACCTGGACAGACTGAGAGCTGGGCACAGAGGAGCCAAATGAGGTTCAACAAGGACAAGGGCAGAGTCCTGCACCTGGGAAGGAATAATAAACTGCACCAGTACAGGTTGGGAGATGATCTGCTGGAGAGCAGCCCTGTGGAGAGGGGGACTTGGATGTGCTGGTGGATACCATCCATGGCACAGCAATGTGGCCTTGTGGCCAAGAAGGCCACTGAAGTGTCCTGGGGTGTATTAAGAAGAGTGTGTCCAGTAGATCAAGGGAACTTCTCTTCCCCCTCTACTCTGCCCTGGTGAGACCTCATCTTGAGTACTGCATTCAGTTTTGGGCTCACCAGTTTAAGAAGGACAGGGATCTACTGGAGATGGTCCAGTTGAGGGCTACAAGGATGATTAGGAGACTGGAGCACTGCCTGATGAGGAGAGGCTGAGGGACCTGGGCCATTTTAGTCTGCAGGAGAATGAGAGGGGATTTAGTAAGTGTCTATAAATCTGAGTGCTGGGGGTCAGGGCTGGGGGGAATTGGCTCTGCTCACTTGCTCCCTGGGACAGGACAAGGAACAATGGATGTATGCACAGGAGGTTCCACCTCAACACAAGGGGGAACTTCTTTACTGTAAGGGTCACAGAGCACTGGAACAGTCTCCCTAGAGAGGTTGTGAGGTCTCTTTCTCTGGAGACTTTCAAGGCCTGTCTGGATGTGTTCCTCTGTTATCTGTGCTGTATTATGTGGTCCTGCTCTGGCAGGAGGGTGGACTCAATGATCTCTTTGGGTCCCTTCCAACCCCTGACATCCTGTGAGCCTGTGATTCTGAAGTATGCATAAAAAGTAAGGAAGGAATCAGTCTTTACAAACTAAATATCTATAAACTGTGTCATGTTTTGATCCTTATGATTCTGCATTTGGTATAAAGAAAGATGTTTAAAGGTGGTTACATGCCAGTCCAAGGATACATCTAAGCCCTTTAAAAGATTAAAGTAGAATTAAATTATGGCTGTAAAAGAAATTAATTTTGACAAATGTCACTCAACAAAATTTAATTTGTCAAAGTTCTGCTCATTACCAACAATGCAAAATAGATGTCACCATAATTAACTAACCACAGGCTGAAGTTAACATATATACTTAAATACAACAAAACCTCACAGGGTGTATCCAATATTGCATTATGCAGCTTCCCTAACAGCTATTTGAGTACTTCTTGAAACTGAAACTGACAAAAGAAGTAAAAGAGAACAAGAAGGGCTTCTTCAACTGTATCAGTAGGAAAAGGAACAGGGAAGGTGTGGGGCCACTGCTGAATAAGGAGGCAGCCCTGATAAGTGAGGATGCAGACAAGGCAGAGTTGCTGAATGCCTTCTTTGCTTCAGCCTTCACACCTAAGACTGAACTCCCCTATGTACTCCAGACCCCTGACATCCTGGGATCCTGTGCTTCTGAGGTATGCATACAAAGTGAGGAAGGAATCAGTCTTCACAAACTAAATATCTATAAACTGCATCATGTTTTGACCCTTATGATTCTTGTTCTCCCTCATCTCTGTAGTGTACAGACCTACTTGTTCTGACTGTTCTTTGATTAACTCCCTACCTCACAAGTCATTCACTGTTTCACAGGATATTAATGCCCACGCATGTGTAACTGGTAAACCCATCAGCCAGGGTGGCATCCACGGACGTATATCTGCAACTGGTCGTGGTGTCTTCCATGGAATTGAAAATTTCATCAATGAAGCATCATATATGAGTATATTAGGAATGACCCCTGGATTTGGGGATAAAACATTTGCTGTTCAGGTAACTTCTTTTTCCCTTTTACTGTGAGAAAAAAGGTAGTAAACTAACTTCCAGCTGAGCTGCTTTTAAAAAGGGCTGTAGCAATAAATCCTGTTAGGGTTTTACAACTTACAAGTTAACCTTTACTCTCAAACTTTAGAAACACTGCTCAAGGTGCCCTTTATTTTGGACTGCTTTTTAAGAACTGAACTTTAGCTTGCACTCTACAGGCACAAAGCCAAATCTCCAGTCTTTAGAAAAACATGAGCTGCAAATAAGAACATTCACAGAAATTGTTTAAACTAAGGCATTGCCCACTTCTCAAAGAGCTGTGACACTGTCTCTGCCTACACAAAATTTGTTGTGTTGTTTCACAATAAGGGAATTTAAGGGTAGAAGGAATTGGGCATTATGTTCTTATTCCACTCTAGTTAACCAGTAGGCTGAAACAAACATATCTACCCTTCATGGATCTAGCAGCACACTCACCTCTCAGTACCTGACATTTTCATGCCTGGCAGAGGGCTAACCAACAGGCTCTTGATACTGAAAAAGTGGCCAAAATAGAAAGTATGTAGGTTTCCAGTTCTGGGCCCCTCAATTCAAGAGAGATGTTGAGATGCTCTTAACATGTCCAGAGAAGCGCAACAAAGCTGGTGAAGGCCTGGAACACAAATCCTATGAGGAGAGGCTGAGGGAGCTGGGGTTGTGCAGCCTGGAGAAGAGGAGGCTCAGGGCTGACCTCATTGCTGTCTACTACTACCTGAAGGGAGGTTATAGCCGGGTGGGGTTGGTCTCTTCTGCCAGGCAGCCAGCAACAGAACAGTCTCAAGTTGTGCCGGGGCAGGTCTAGGCTGGATGTTAGGAGGAAGCTCTTGCCAGAGAGAGTGATTGGCATTGGAATGAGCTGCCCAGGGAGGTGGTGGAGTCAGCATCCCTGGAGATGTTCAAGCAAAGCCTGGCTGAGGCACTTAGTGCCATGGTCTAGTTGTTTGGGCAGGGCTGGGTGCTAGGCTGGATGGGATAATCTTGGAGATCTCTTCCAACCTGGTTGATTCTATGATTATGTGATTCCTCATTCCCTATACAAATCATTTAATGCCAAAATATGCCAGTAGATCAAGAACTATTTAAAACTCTTCAAAGTGATAAAAGTCCTAGTAGCAGTCATCATTTTAGCTTGAAGCTTAACTGCTTTTCCTTTTGTCTTTCAACTTTCAGGGATTTGGTAATGTGGGCTTGCATTCTATGAGATACTTGCATCGTTTTGGAGCAAAATGTGTTGCTGTTGGAGAGTTTAATGGTTCTATCTGGAATCCTGATGGGATTGACCCAAAGGAACTAGAAGACTACAAACTGGTATGAAACTTAGCTAAGCAGAAAGAGTTTGATTTTTGTCACCTTTGCAAGTATGTAGGATGGCTGTAGACTGGTGTGAATTTGTGATGTTTAAATCATGCTGCAATTAGCACTTACAAAACTTAACACAGGAATGTTGACCCCTCTGGCTTTTACCTTACCCCCAGTATGAATGCAGGTGGTACTGGTTTTTTGTCACCCATTGACCTGACTCTCAGAAAAATAGCAAGAGATGGCATGTGTGCAGACTAATTACTTTGGATTCACAATTTAAAGTCATGATTATTTTGCCTTTCTTAAGATTAAATTAGGAGGATGTCTCAAGAAGCAAGGGCAAGGAGGTTCCTGAAGGATTCCTGACTGAGAATCACAAGTATATGGGCATTTAAGACTTCAAAGTGCAATTTTTCTACCCCTTACCTATTGGATGTTTCTGGGAAAATATTGTTTTAAAAAATTATAAGTTTATTTATAAAATTACTATTAAAGTATTATAAAAAATTATAAGCTACAGAGTTGAGTCACACTGCCAGAGTTGAGTCACACTGCTTGTCTGGCAGCGTGACTCAACTCTGTAGCTCATAAAGCTAACTGGATTTGGTCTTTTTATTTCAGTTTGCAAGTGAAGTAGACCCAAGGGGACAGTTTGCAGGCACTAAAATAATGAGTTTCTAAGGGGCATATTTGATGTCTTCTTCTGTCTTTATCACTCTCTCAAAAGAATGAAAACATTCTGGCACTAAACAAAAACTCTAATTGTCATACTGAATTTTAAAACAGTACTTCTGAACCCGATGTGATGCAGCTTACCCTGTGTGTAGCAGGCTGGTGGGTCATATAAGTTGCTTGAAAACTATTGTGTTTGCTGTCTATTTTAAGAGTTGGGAGGGATTGGTTTTGTTTACATGTTTTAAATACTCCAGAATCCAGACTCCAGAGCAATTATGCCTTAGTCATGGGAATTTAAACTGCTATTCAAGCTTTTTATGCCTAATCTAAGTAAGGATAGGGTTTAGCTTATTTGCTGTCTTTCCAGTGCTGTTGCTTCTTTCTTTTTTGTAAGTTAGAAGAAGAAATAGTATGAGTACCTGCACACTAAAAAAACCCTGGTTTGTTTTCTTACAACAGCAACACGGGACAATCATGGGCTTCCCTAAAGCACAGAGACTTGAAGGCAGTATTCTGGAAACAGACTGTGACATTCTCATCCCTGCTGCCAGTGAGAAGCAGTTGACAAAGGCCAACGCTCACAAGGTTAAAGCAAAGGTACAGCAGAGAGTTCAAATGTAAATGAAAACTAGAGAAGTGCTGTTCAAATGCCAGTGTTTCATAATTAGCATGTGCAAAACTGAGCATAGACCTTTGAGTTACTCTGCTGTGATTCTTTTCAGATTATTGCTGAAGGTGCCAATGGGCCTACAACTCCTGAAGCTGACAAAATCTTCTTGGAACGGAATATCATGGTTATCCCTGTAAGGTTCTGTTATGAAAGTTGGTTTTCATTGCAAGGGTAATATTTCTATGAATTGTAGCAAGACACTATTTATTGAATGGTGTAAATGCTGTGTTTTTAATAAGTGATGTCTAGGAAACAGGTGTCAGTGTTGCTTAAGATTGGCAGTAATTAAAGACCTTGCTGCAACTGTAAGTGACATTAAGGCTATGTATTCAGAAGAGAGAACAGTCCAGAATTAGTTCTTATAACTGTAGGTTTGTATTTTGGAGTATTAGCTGACAAATACAGGCTGGGCAGTGAGTGACTGGAGAACAGCACTGAGAGGGACTTGTGGGTGCTGGTGGATGAGAAGCTCAACATGAGACAGCAGTGTGCACTTGCAGCCCAGAAAGCCAAATAGATCCTGGGCTGCATCAGGAGAAGTGTGGCCAGCAGGTTGAGGGAGGTGATTCTCCCCCTCTACTGCACTCTGCCAAGACCCCACCTGGAGTACTGCATCCAGTTGTAGAGCCCCATTACAAGAAGGATGTGGACATGCTGGAGTGTGTCCAGAGAAGGACCATGAGGATGCTGAGAGGGCTGGAGCAGCTCTGCTATGAAGACAGACTGAGAGAGTTGGGGCTGTTCAGTCTGGAGAAGAGGAGGCTCCCAGGTGACCTTCTTGTGGCCTTCCAATATCTGCAGGGAGCCTACAAAAAAGCTGGGGAGGGACTTTGTAGGCTGTCAGGGAGTGCCAGGGCTAGGGGAAATGGAGCAGAGCTGGAGGTGGGTAGGTTCAGAGTGGATGTGAGGAGGAAGTTGTTGAGCATGAGAGTGGTGAGAGGCTGGAATGGGTTGCCCAGGGAGGTGGTTGAGGCCCCATGGCTGGAGGTGTTTAAGGCCAGGCTGGATGAGGCTGCAGCCAGGCTGATCTAGGGTAGGGTGTCCCTGCCCATGACCAGGGAGTAGGAAGTAGACGATCCTTGTGTTCCCTTCCAACCGTGACTGATTCTATGATTTGATCAACTTAATAGTCCACTAGGCAAAGAGGGCAGAGTAAAAACACTGCCCAGTTTTTGTAAATGCTGTGTCTCTGGGCAGTGCACTGACAGGACTGTGTATTGTCAGTTGTATAGAGCAGATGTTGCCTACAGTGGTAATTTGAAAGAATAAGACCTATCCTAGCATAATGATATTTTTTTTTTACCCAGAGAAAGAGAGTCTTGATGAAGTTATGCTAGCAGAAAGAGCAGCTATGTTCAGACTTTACTTACTAAGAACACCCAGTTGTCTTGACTGAAAATTTCTGTTCTAAATTTGAATCTTACAAAGTGGTCTCTGAACTGCAGAAAATGATGAATGTTGTAATGTAAGGGTCAGAACTGGACTGTTTTCTGTACTGCAGTTTAAAGTGGTACTTTGTACATAGTAATACTGCTTGCTGTTCTCACTACAATAGAGCTGTCTTTTTCACATGGTCACAAAGGAAGACATTTCTTACTTCTGTGCAGGATCTGTACCTGAATGCTGGTGGTGTAACAGTATCCTATTTTGAATGGCTCAAAAACTTGAACCACGTCAGCTACGGCCGCCTGACTTTCAAATACGAAAGGGATTCAAACTACCACTTGCTCAGTAAGTGCTCAATTCTGCTTTCACTCACTGTTTAATTAATAGATTGGACTGTTGGACTGGATGATCTTGGAGGTCTCTTCCAACCTGGTTGATTCTATGATTCAATTATGGGATAAAATGCATAGAGAACTATGTTAATTTCACCACCGTTTCTCATAAATCTGTTGCTGCTGCCTACTGAAGAGCAGGAAAGATTTAATATGTTAACTGACCTGAAACTCTAAAGTTAAATGCACACTATTTTCAGTTCTTTGAGTTCATAAAATGATGCTTTGCAGAGTTTTGTGAAAGGACTGAATTCAAACCACTTATGCAAAATGGTTACTGCTACTAAGTTGTGCACTTGGTACATGAGAACTATTCAGACTTTGAGCAGGCGACACTCTTCTGTGAATACAACAATTGTGAATACCTACTAAGAGGTACAGGTGCTGTAAAAACCTGCTTATGGCTTACACCTTCACATGGGGTCATCCTGTGCTTTCCAGTTTCTGGGTCAGAATACCAATTAAATGAAGAGAGGAAATTTAATGCTGAAGAAGTGCAAGATACTGCTCCATTTTAAACAATATTCTATAGAAAATGTGAGAATCTGCAGACATCAGACTTAACAAAACATACATCTGAATGGCTTTTTTACTATAACCTTTTCTCACAGAAGTTACCACTCCAAGTCTGTCTATACTGGCTGAAGGTTATGACAGTTCTAATTTAAATCCCTTTCCTAGCTTCAAGGTTGTGTCATTTTAAATACTATATAATGTTGTTTGGGCAACCATACTAATGAAAGTTCAGGAATTAAGATGGAATGAATATCAGTTCACAATAGCACAGCACTTCTTATGTCCTAGGGAAAAAGACTAAACTTCCATATGTTGTTTTTTTTTCTTAGCCAGTAGTGTACATCCAAAGTGCAGTAGGAGGCAATTGCTTTAACTTCAGGAAATACTTTGTCTAATGCTGTTTATCAAGTTAGGAAAGTTAATCCACATTGCTCTTACAACTTCTTAGGCTTAGCAAAGTGGAGTCATAGAGTCATAGAATCAACCAGGTTGGAAGAGACCTCCAAGATCATCCAGTCCAATAAATCTACAGCTGCTTTCCGTGTGACTGTGTTATAGCATTATTACTGCTAATATTAAAGATATTAATCTATAAAACCAGGAAAGTCAACATCTTTTCCTTTCCTTAGGAAACAAAAATAGTATGACTCCCTTTGTCCCCAGTCCTTGTAGTCTGTATTTCGTGCCATTGAATTCTGAAAGTCCAGGAGTCAGCTCCTTTATTGGGGAGACTGTTCCTTTCCTTATCATTTACCTTAGCTCTGCATCTCTTTCATTCTAGTGTCTGTCATTTACTTTGCCTCTGCATTTTTTTTTTCTTTCTAGTGTCTGTCCAAGAAAGCTTGGAAAGAAAATTTGGGAAACATGGTGGAACTATTCCAGTTGTGCCTACAGCAGAATTTCAAGATAGGATATCAGTAAGTAGTTGCTGCTCCTACTGTAGCTGTATCCTGGCTTTCAAAGTCTGTGGAACTCTTGTGGTAGGAAATCCTGCCTCAAACATTACCAGAATTTGTTTTAGGGGTCTTATTGATCTAGCTTGCCTTGGTTTCCAGACATCTTTTCAGAAGATCCCATACCACAGACAGTTTGATAGTTGTTTCTGTAACTCCAGAAAAATATAGATGAGATATAGGTGAAAAAAATCTAAATGTTTGTCTAAGATTGAATAAACAGGCAAAGAAACATCAGGTAACATTAATGATCCAATGTGTACCAAGACACGGTGGGGACATTTTCATATGAAGGGATGAGTTGTGACCTCATCTATTTGCATTCAGATGGAAAATCTAGAGTTAGTGACAAAATGTAAGCTTAGAAATCTATAGCAATCAAACAGCAGTTTCACTGTTAGAAATTGTTCTGAAGGGAAAAGAATAAGGCCAATGGTGCCACAATATAAATCTAGAGTGTGTCTGCCTTCTGTATATTTGAGGCAGATTAGGTTTCTCTATCTTCAAATATCATAGATGTGGAAAAAATCCAGAGCCAGATCACAAGAACAATTAAATCTATGGAAGCTTCTCATAAATGGAACAGTGAATTAACCAAGGTGCTATTGGCCTGAATTAGTTTTGAGGCGAAGACCTATAGAATGAGTGGTGTGAAAATGGATGATGTGTAAGGATAGACCAAAGGAATGGTGAAAGAGAATGAGATGTGTTTAGACAAAACCAGCAGTGAGGTGAAGAACAAGCAATGGGAGTGTAATACTCTGCCAAGGGATGTATGGAAACATTAAACTGTGCTTCCTCAGGAAGAAATCAGAAGTGCATGCAAACTTGGAACGTCAGCAAATAGGAAAAACTTCAGCCTGATTCAGTGTGATGCTGTTTTCATAAATGTTAGGCTAAATGAATAGTATGGAAGATAAGTTCTGTGGCTTAAAGCAATTGCTGGTATATCTTAAAACACAAGCTGGTGACATGGGCCTAGTCATTTCTGCATCCAGTCCAAACTAGTCTTTGAGGCAAAGCATGTATTTTGTGAATCCAGCTCTCAAATCATTATTAAATTACAGTAATCAGAATGATGGAACATTGAAGCTGATACTCAGCTATCCTAATCCAGGCTATCTTCCATTATTTATTGGTCTGTGTATGTAAATTTTAAAGGGAGCAAAGTTTCTCTGGAGTTGCTCAGGGCTGAAACAGGGTTGAGTACACAAATTTTGGATTTATGCCTTTCCAAAAATCCATGTTCAAAACGCTTGGAAATAACTTCTATAGGTTACTGACACTTGAGAGCTTTTAGGTTTAAGGTTTACTGTGTGTTCTGAAGGCTGAAAACAGCAGGCTTGTATAGCATCAATAAAAAACGTTCAGGCATCTGGAAGCTAGGCATATAAAAGACTTCAGTGCTTACACCTGAGGTCTCAGATCTGACCATTATTAGCTCTTCAAGTAACACAGTAAAGGCAGTTGAGACTCTTGCAGCAGTCATGAGAAGAAAATGAGCAAGCAAGCTTCTGTAATTATGAGAATCCAACATGTCAGTGTCATTGACCCTAATCCACGACTAGTACCTTTTTGGGTTCTTTTTTGTTTAAACCCTGATTTTATTCTCTGTTGTTGTAGGGTGCTTCTGAGAAAGACATTGTCCACTCTGGCTTGGCTTATACGATGGAACGTTCTGCCCGGGTAAATATTGCATTAGTAAACAGCACCTCTGGGAACAAGAACTTACATGACTTTGCCTCAGCCTTTTGATAAGCTGTGCAGTAGATAAACAGTTCCTGATAGCAGAAGTCACCGAGAGCGTGAGAGATTTCTTCTTTCTGCTGGGATGGCCAACTTTAACATTAGAGGCTAATATACGAAATCAGGAAATACTTTCTAGTAGAAGCTATAATAACTAAAAACTTCCTAGTTGTCCTCTTGTACCTAGCCAATCTGGGACATGTATCTAAGAGTGCTTTACTTCATCCTCATCGGTTTTAGATTAATCCCTCTGTGCAGTAGGTTTAATTAGTGGTGCAAAAGCTACTTAAAACATTTTGTCTCTCCGTATATCTAAGGTACATACAGATCCAAGATCTGAAAAGGGGCAAAGTAGTAATCCAGGAAGGATTTTCTTGCCTTTCAGGTCCTGGTTGTAAGGGGACCCAAGACATAGAATCATAGAATGAGTCAGGCTTGGAAGGGACCACAAGGATCATCTAGTTCCAACCCCCCTCCATGGCCAGGGACATCCTACCCTAGATCAGCCTGGCCACAGCCTCATCCAGCCTGGCCTTAAACACCTCCAGGGACAGGGCCTCCACCACCTCCCTGGGCAACCTATTCCAGCCTCTCACCACTCTCATGGCGAAGAACTTCCTCCTCACATCCAGCCTGAACCTACTCATCTCCAGCTTCGCTCCATTCCTCCTAGTCCTGTCACTGCCTGGCAGCCTAAAAAGTCCCTCCCCAGCTTTTTTGTAGGCTGAAAGGCTACAAGAAGGTCACCTCAGAGCCTCCTTTTACATTACAACATTTTACAGTTGACCCACAACAGATCAGAGCCCTGAGACCCATTTTGCAGTTCTTTGTGCCCCTAACTGGTATTCTCCAAGCAAAATCTAGTTTAGTTACTATGGAAGAACTTGCAGAAGTCACATGCAGCCTTTTCTGTTTCAGCAAATCATGCGCACTGCCATGAAGTACAACCTGGGTCTGGATCTGAGAACAGCTGCCTACGTCAACGCCATTGAGAAAGTCTTCAAAGTGTACAATGAGGCTGGCCTGACTTTTACATAGAGAGGCCACGACTGCTCCTTCCTGTGTCCCACCCCTCTCGCTGTTCATGTACCCTCTTCTTGAGAAAGCTTATCACAAGTTTACATGTAACCACGAAATTTTCTTTTCTTCTGACCTTGTAGTGGATTCTATTCTCAATTAGTTTCGATCCAAGCTAGTCTTTTTTTACAATAAAAATCCATGGATTAGGAAATTGTATACCAAGTATGTATCTGAGGAGAGCAGTTCATCTGCACTTGTAGGGGCCACGCTGGGTATTTCGTCTACAAAACAAAATGGTACATTTTAGGTGTGAGAGAGTGGTCTTGCCATCTGAGCCACTTCTCAGACTTCAGATACTGTACTAGATGAGCACTTTGCTCGTTCTTACTTCATGCACTTTTGATTAATGATGTAATTTTGGCTTCGGCACTTTCAATGAGGCCTTGTATGACTAATGCTGTGGCATTGTCAAAGGAAGAATGGGCCTCCAGCAGGGATTAACTTTGATAGGAGTCTAATTTTTATTTGCAGTAAAGCTTCGTGCTCGGTTCTCTTTAGGCAATGTTTGTGTTGTTGGGTTTGTTGTTGTTGTTTCTTTTCTTTAACTGTGCTGCTGTTACAGGACTGCCTTTTATTGCTTGTTCAAGCTAGCTTGACTGTCACCATGAAGTACATAGAGGTGACAGACTAATATTTTTATAACCTGAAACTGTTGAGCAACTCCAGTTATGTTTTTAATCAAGCATCTACACAACTGTTGTGACTGTAAGTTTTTCCTCTTCTTTTTTTTCCCAAAGTGAAAGACAGTCTGAGTTTGGTAAGAAGTCATACTTACATTTTTTAGCATTCTTTTTCAAGTCAAAATTAGATACTGCCTCTTTGAACAACTAAAGTCACACTGAACCCAGAAATCATTTGCCAAACTACAGAGGAGCTAGAATGCTGCTATAAACTTAATCCACTGTCTTAAAACACACAGCCTTCATTGTTTGTTTTGGGTTGGTTTTGTTTTTTGGCCACCAGGAGGTCTTGAAAGTATTGAAGATAGTAGAGTATATAACAAAATGAACCTCAACATAGTCCTGGGTCAAGCAGAGTTTTGGAAGTGTAAGGCTTTTATCCCACGAAGTCCCCTCAAAGTGCCAGATGTTATTTATGTAAAGAATACAGATGGGATATTGTTTGTTGGGTTGGTTTTTTTTTAAGACAACTAGTTCCTCCCAGAAACTCATGCCTTTTTTTTCTAATGACTTTGTAACTGCACAACATAACCTGGAGGAAAGAGCAGTTATTAAAAAAAGTTGACCTTTCCAAATCTACTCCAATGTTGTATTGCTCTTTTCTATTTCATGCAGTAGCTTTCTATCGTCAATCTCTGGATCTTCACAGCACACTTGTTTATTCATTACATGCCTACTGATGGGAGACAATTTCTGAGCTATCCTAAAGGGCTCACTAATACAGATCCCTGTCTCTTGATCTTGACTGTCATCAAGACTTTGAAGTTGGATATATTTGGTAAAACGTTTCAGGTCCTTACTGTGTCCTCTCAAATTCATACAAAGAACTACTGCAGTAGTTAGCATGGAACAGTAAACTTGTGTGATGCATTCAGTCAGTGGCTTGCTCCATCATATATGCTGATATGAAGGGTTACCCAAGGGTAGTGTATACTGGCAAAGAGAGCCCTTTGAACATGAAAGAATTACTGTGATCAAGATGTGGATCTCTAAACCAAGATCTGCATCTTGAGTCATACATACTGCTTTTAGATAAGTATTTATTAGACAGTAAAGTGAAACTAAGACTAACAATTCAACTATGACAAATGACACTCACAAAAACTCAAAGGCTAAAAAATCTGAAACAAGTCAGTGCATAATTAAAACTAAGAAAAAACTTAGAAGTGGAGTTGCATTACCTAGCAGCAAAGTTCAAAGCAAAGCGTAGTAGCTGTAAACATACATGTTTAATATACTGTCCTTTTCCTATCTTTGCCTTCTTGTCTCCAGCTAGTAAAGTATCCAGAGTAGCCACACAACCTTTGAAAATGGGACCTTTTCAGTGTTGGAAGATGTAGAGAGTTAGTATAGATAGTCAACTGGGGTATCTTCTACCTCCTACCCACTTTGAAGGAGACTCTGAAAGCTACACAGTACCTGGTTTCCACAGTTCATTATCATTATTTTCTTATACACCCACACAGTAACACTTTTCTCAGGATATCCTGAAAGAAAGTAGACCTAGCACCTGGCATGATTTTACCCAACCCAATGATGACCTCTAAAAGTCAACTGAATTTCTCCTCAGCCAACTGGATTGCAAGGGTTCCTGGCCTTTCGTTAACACTGTTGCAGACCCATGACACATCAATCTGAGCATATCCAAGAGCTGGTATACAAAGAACTTGGACTACTTTCTATCAAGGAGCTGAGATTCCTGTGAAGAGTGACTCCTGGAGCCTGGTTTAAGATTACAGCATGTCAGGTGATTTGCCCTTTGCTTGCAGCTATAACCCAAGAATTAAACCATACCAGTGAATCCAGACTTCTCATGGTAGCCCACTCTGAACTGGTCTTGTATGCCAGTGATGCACATGCTCAGTCCTAATGTGAGTAGGCATTCAACAAAACTCCTAACATTGAATATTCCCTAGCGTATTTTGTAGTGCACACCTCCAAACCTTGCACCAAGAGAGGGGAAAAAAAAAAAAAAGGTAAAGGTTTACCTAATTGCCATGAGTTAATGTGATTTTTGAGGCTGGGGTGCAAAGCAGCTCTAGCCTTTCCCTAGCCCCAGTTGAAGAAACTATTATAAATATTGGAGGGTTTTTTTACTACAACTTCAATTAGGTGTTTGACCAAACTTCTCGATGGAATGCTCCCCTCCTTGCATATACATACCAGAGGCACAAGTTGTATCTTCCAGCTAACATTGTCTCTGCTTGTATTCACATACATGCCACTAGACATTCAGCAAGGAACTGGCTACTGTGTTTGACAGGGAGCCGAGTTAGACTGCAACAGAGATTTGAAACTGCTCTGAACAATGCTCACTTTCCAGACTAAGACACATCCTTACTAGAGTAAAACACATCCTTAGCTTAGCAGGTGTCAGTAATCTCTCATGCAATATTAAGTGCTGATTATGTAGGTAGGTTGTGTTGAGTAGCATCTCAGCAAGTACTGCTGAAGCTGCAAGTGAACTTTATAAGGATGACAAAGTGTTCAGGGTTGCACACCACCTGCAAACTACTGAATGCAAAATATCTCTAATACAGAAGGGCAAGCAGAATGATCATTTTTTTTCCCCCCTCAAAGAACTCAGTACTGTGCCTGTTCATTGACAGCAGCTCTCACCATCAAGAGGAGGTGTTGGAGCAATGACAATCCTTGCGGTGATGTCAAGATGCTGAGTAAGAGCCCTCTGAATTACGCTGTCGGTAACGGGTGAGTCTCTAGTATCAGATTCTAAATCCATATGCACATA
This sequence comes from Pogoniulus pusillus, assembly GCF_015220805.1. Lineage (NCBI taxonomy): Eukaryota > Metazoa > Chordata > Aves > Piciformes > Lybiidae > Pogoniulus > Pogoniulus pusillus. Next base: position 30,966,617 of record NC_087269.1, read on the forward strand.
GGGTGGTTTAATTGTTTTGGGTGTAGATTAATTTTAGTTGCTTGGTTGGCTAATTTTATTTTTTTAACAGCCTAGATTTGCTCAGTTCTCATTCTTTTCAGCTCCTGGGTTATAACTGTCCATCTGTGTGTTCTACAGGAGCCAGGCAAATGTAGGAGGCAGTTCCATTGCCCTCCTGTGTGCTGCTTTAATTACCTGTACTTTGCTGTGCAGAGCTGTTGAAGTTGCAGCAGTGATCCAGCTCAGGTGGTGTTAATCAGTTAGTGATGAGTAGTCTGCTGGTAGCAATGGATTGTTGTGCTACTGGCATTAGGCTGAGTGTCACAATCCTGTTGTACGGTGGTTATGTGTATCATAAGCAGTGTTCATCAGCATAGTAACTACCTGCAGTTTCACAGAGGAGACCAGGAGTACAGTTACAGAAGCCTAAGGGATGCTTACCTTGCCTTGAAATGGGTGTCAGGTGCTCGGCTTGCGAGACGTGCACATGCATGATCAGGACTTCTGCTCAGTGACAGAACAGGAGAGATTTTACTTTGCATCCCCTCTGAGCCATTCCTCACCTCGTAGAGAAAGCACCACACAGCTATAGCTGTCAGCTCCGGAGCAATCCAGCCTGCCTACAGTGGATAAATCACACAGCAAGTGTGGTGGGCTCTTTTCACACGTGTGACTGAAAGATTCTTAATGAATACATACAAGCCAAGTAGTGTGTAAGTATTTTCTTTATTGAAGAGTACATGAAGTAGAAACCTGTTAACAAAACTTTTCAGTGCTGGTACATCTTAATCTTCATTGTCCAAAGCTTTTGCCCCACGAAGCTGCTTGATTTGCAACATTTTTTACAGCTTTCTCACCGGTTTCAGCAACTTTGTAGACTTCATCCAGAGCTTTCGAAACAAAAAAGCAAAAGGTAACTGCAGCATCAGTGCAATACCTTCCCCTTTCCCGCCAGCAGCGGGAGAAGGAGTAAGGGAACAGAGACCTATATGGGATTTCACTAATGAGGTAGTTGAAATACATAGAAGTGTTACTCTACCTTTCTGACCAGCATCCTTAGCCTGTTCCACTGCTTGCTGCACAGTCTGGCCCACTGTGTTTGCTGGAATCAGGAGAAAAATAGGCGTCAATTAAGCAGCTTTTATCCTTCCCTAAACTCAGTAATCACAATTTAGAAGGATTCCTTAAGTATCTCTGGGCTAGAAGATTAAAAGTTATTGCATAAGGATGGGCACCTCGATCTAGTGGAACAGATGCTGTTGGGACTCTGGCTTTAATTCCCCACGTTATCTCTTTGGCTTGGTGCAGATGAAGTTCGTGGATGTTACAATGTGCATCATCTACCATGCCAGGGAACACCAGCCCTAGCACGGAGGTGAGTGCAAGGAGATCTTGCTTTTACTGAGCGTGGCTAGGGTCTGCCCGACAGCAGACCTAAGCAGTTTCATTGAAGATCCTCTCACCTCCTGCGCAAAGCTTGATGTTTGCAGTCTGAAGCAGCAAACTGCATGAGCAGCACAGCAACGCTTAGTGATTATTTTAATACTCATATAATGAACTATTCTCTAGCTATAAGAGGCTGGACTAGTTTTAAAGTTACTGAAGTGTTCAATAGAGGAGACAGATATAAAGAGCAAGAGAAGATACTGTCATAAAGTAGAGAAACTGCAGTCTAGAAAGCAGTGACAAATATTGATGATCAACCTCCAATAGATATGCTCATGGAAGTCCTGCTCACAGCACTCAGAGGAAAATTTGGGGCAAACAGCCTCCAGTTGAACCTGTATTTGTTTTATTCCCTCTGGCTCCAAAAACTGCCTGTTAAAGCCTTGCTGTTTTCCATGTGATGTCCGCACAGGAGACACTGAAGCGGGGGCTGGCTGAGCAAGCCAGCCTCCTTGTGGGCACTGTGTGAGGGAGAAGTGCTGAAGTAAGGAGGGACATTTAAGTGGTTTGGGAGCACCTGAAACTTCAAAGGTATCTAGGCTTGGTTCGAGTGGCTCTTCAACAGTACTTCTTATAAGAACTAGCAGTCTGTTTCACCTTGGGTTTGCAGGACATTTTCTATTGTTATTATCGTGCATCATTTCTTGCTGCATTTCTCTTATACAAAGGATGTTCCCTGCTCATAAGCAGCAGGCAAGCAAAGTGCTTCCCACAGCGTGTTAGATCACAGCTGAGTTAATGGGTGCTTTCAGGAACCATAGGGCAGATGCTAATTTTAGATACTTGCAAAGCTCAGTTGTGCCTCTCTGCGTTTAGCAACGGCTCAAGGGGCTGCACCTTCTGAGCACATGGAGGCACAAGAGAAGCAGTTCAGAAACAGGTAATTAAGAGTTGTAGACCCACCAGTTGGACAATATTGTTTTGGTTTTTTAATAAGAATTTTTCAAGGCACAAAATATCACTTTATTTTCATTTAAATGGCAATTTAGAGGCTACCTCTATAACATTTCCAGAGGTTGGTGTAGCACTGACTGTGATGTGACATCAGCACCGCATGACATATATTTACTGCCTGCCATCAAGCTGTGCGCTGATGGCACAGAAGTAAGTGGCCAAAGTCAGACTGTGCCTGGAAAGACCTATTGTAACTTCAGGATCTAAACTCCAGAGACCTGCTGCAGCACATGACTTGCTAGGAAGATGTGTGCAGGTTTCAGGCACAAGGCTTTAGGTTGCTGCTGTCTGAAGAACTGGTTTAAGCTTCAAGTGCTTGAGACAGAAGGGAAAGGAGTGCTGCTACTATCTAAAAACTACCATTAGAGTTCCTTGACTCCTAAACACTTAGGAGAGCTTAATCACTTAGCTTAACTTTGAGGTCACCACAACTCCTTCAAGGTGACTTCTAAAGCATCCATATCAGTCTTCCAGCACAGCAAACAGATCTTTTCCCAGTGTTAATAAGAGTTAAGACTATTAAAAAACCCACTCCACAAAAATCTGCATTTCTAGGGATGCTCTACAGCAAGAGAGACATTAATTTGAAAGCAATATTTGATGGCTACCCTCCAACTGTCCACATCCTGGTGTTGTTCTTTCATGCTTCAGCATAAAAGTAGTGGATTTAAGCATAGCCCCGAATTCTTTGGGGAAAGAGGCAGTGAGTGTGGGATAGCACATCCTTCAACTCCCTAGCAAACCGAAGCAGTGAGAGACAGCAAACAAGTAGCAGGTTTTCCACTTGCTTTATTGGGCAGATAACCTGCAAGTTCTACTGCAGCTGAAGACTCAGACAGACTCTCTAGCCTTGGGAGTTTACATGACTGTCACATAAAGACGTATGAAACAGCCTCTGTTGCTCCGTGTCATATTAAGCATAAACATTTCAGGACTCACAGCAGTGTAGAGCTCTGCGTTAAAGCTTCACTAACAATGGCTCATTTAAGTGGCATTTCATTTAAGTTTAGGCTCAATTCAGCAAGCCTCTTTGTGGGGCTGAGTTTGGTTTGGGTTCCCTGAGCCCCTGCACTTGTACTTTTGGTGGGAAGAGCAGCTGCGATACCGTCAGGAACGCAACACTGACAGCAGAACAGAGCCAACTTAACTACGCACTGAGTGGATCAAAGACCTCAGAGCTTCAGGGAGTTAATCCACTACACTACTACAAAACTGATATTTATTGTGGCTGTTCCTGCTAGGAAACAAAGTCCTAAGTAAGCAGCCTTCCTGCCTCTCAGCTTTCCACTCTCCTTTTCTCAGTGCAGTACAAGCCAGGCTGGGAGAAGCTGTGGGAAACACGCAGCTAGAATTGGTTCTTCCTTTCCTATAGTTAGAGTTTGGAGATTTTGGCCCATGCTGGCCACACCCTTGAGGACAGCATCTATAGATTTCATGCCTCAGATTTGCTCCCAGATGGGAACAGGGCACATACTTTAAACAGCCAAGGCACAGCAGGAAGAGGGAAAGCAGCAACGTATATTTACCTGCCACTTGTGCAGCACTTTCAGCTTGTTGCGTGGCTTCCTCGACAAGCTTCTTCCCAATCCCAAGCATGGCTGTGTTCAGTCCTCTTCTTCCCACAGAGAATGGGTGAGTGAATCTCTAAATTTGGTTCTGTTACAATGTTTGGCGTATTGCAGCTCTTTATAGACAAAGCAGGACTCCTCCCAGTAGTTAGAGGGCAAATGCAAACTGGAGCAGGGAGAAGCCATGAGCCCTTGTCAGGTGATTAATATACATGGCATAAAAGGGTGAAGAGACATTAGTGGTTATTATGTTTTCCTCCCCAGAGAGAGGGTGTGGATTAATCAGCAGAAGTTTTCCATAGTCCAGGAACGAAAGCTTTGTTTTTCCACATGGAGGAGTTGGTAAACAGCACACATGCCACAGCTGTGCGGACCAAAGGCTCCCGAGCCAGTGCCCCAGGGGAGATGCAGGCATGCACAGCCTGTCGTGAACTGGGCAGAAAAACATCGCCTTGCAAAGCACCCAGCTGGAGAATTGCTTAAATCAACTTCGGCGTTTCAAAACCTTACATAGAAAAGTATCCAGCTTCAGATTATGCTTGCCCACTTTTTTTTTTCCCTCTCCCCAGCGAGACTTAAAACCCACGGTTATAAAAAGAGATGGGAGGAGCTAACCCTGCCTTTTAAAGCATCTGATGAAATCTTTATTGTGTTAGGCAAAGCTAATAACTTCATCATGTGTCATAATTAATGTGTTCACTTTATGTTTCCAGTGTCTGTCTCAGAAGAGCAAAGTATTTGCATCCTTCCCATCTGTCCCCACAGCAAAGGGTTGCAGGACCCAGCACAGCTTCCAGGGCCTTGGGTGTCAGGCTGGTGGGTTACAGCCTGGCAGCCACTGCCTGCCTGCACTAGGAGCCAGGGAGCACTGAGCTGCAGCACCAGGCTCACACCACCTGCCTCAAGCCACAAAAAGCTGAGGAGCTGGCACCTTGTTTCCTGAGCCGGTGGGGTGGGACTGCGTACACCACAGCAGAAGGCAGGCTGCCAAGCATGCCTTTCCCACACCATCCAGGCTTCCCAAAGGACACCTATATGCCACCCAGGCTTGTTTTTCTCCCAGGATCACCAGCTTCCTAGCAGAAATACTTTCGCATCCTTTCACTCGGTGGAGAAGAGCTTGATCAAGTAATTGTTCCCGAAAGGGGAGGAGGGGGGGTGGGGAAGGGAAACAAAGGGTTTATTCATCAAACTGGTCTTCTGCCTACAGCTGCCACCACGGCAGGCTCTAGGAATACAGGAATGCCTCTCGATCCCAGGCATGCCACTTCATGAACAACAGTTCCTCTGCAATGTTCCTTCCAGCATTACAGGAAAAGTTCTCTTTTCAACCATTGCAGTTTCTTACTGACCACAAAGTCCTACTTCATGTCAAATAAGTACAACGTGGAGGGTTTTGTGGCAGTGGAGAAGGGCTTCTCTGCATCATTTTGTCTCCTGACAGCAGAGAAAGGATTTCTCACCACACAGGAGATAAAACTGTACCAGAACATCCTCACCAAGAACAAACAAACAAACAGAAAGGTAACAATTCTGGATTTAAATTAAAGTCTTCCTTGACACCAAGTCAAGGGACATGGACAAAGTTCTGATGCAGACAAAAAAAAAAACAAAGCCAAACCAAAGTATTTCAGATAACTCAGAGCAGCACATGGAAATCTACTGCCCAGCAACCCAGGGGCAGAAGGTACCCATTGTTCCCTGGGACATCCGCAGCTACCCAGGGCTGGCCTCGCTCACAGGAAACAGCAATTTCCTACTCCTGCCCTGCTGCTGCTGCTCCAGTTACTGACGTGTGAAGTCAACAAGACTCGAGAGTCAGCAGCAGGCTTGGAATTTGGAGAGGTGACTGCTTACGCTGTCATAACAGCCTAATAATGCCTTTCCTCACCCAGTCCTAATCACAAAACAAGGAATGGCTCCTTCTTTCCTGCACTCCAGCACTGCAGATACAACTCTCTGTTTTCCAAGTAAAAAACATCTGCAGCATCACTTGCTTTTGAGCAGCTTCCACAAGAGCAGTTTTGTACAGCCCCAGCAGCGATGCTTTGACTTCCCAATGAAGAGGAGATAAGGAATAAACTTACAGAAGCAGTTCTAATTATACTGCACCAATGCACTGGAGGTATACATCGAATTGTGACCCTGAGGGGAGGATGTGCCATTGCAATGCTCCCTGCAAGCAGGTGAAGGTGATGATTGCCTCACAGGAATAAAAACACACAGCATCAAAACACACCACAGTTTTCAAATATTAAAAGGACCCATCTCTTTTTGTTGTTGTTGCTGCATAGAGACTGAACCCACAGAAGGCCAGTGGAGAGGGGGAGTTTTCTGCAGGCATTCTCATCATGTACCTTAAAACTGATATTGCTGTGCAGTGACAGCTGCTGACATCCATCACTGCGGTACATGCACAGCACCCATCTCAGTAGCTGCATTTCCTCAGTTCACCTAGGCACAGGCAGTGCAGGTGACTAGCACTGCCTTAGTCCAAAATGCCAGCTGCCCCTCTGTGCCACTGAGGCTACTTGTCCTCTCCTTGGCAGCCCTGGCCACCCCAGTACACCAAGACATTGCTGTGAGCTTTGCTTGTTAGTGCAAGTTAGGGGAGGACCACACCTCTCAGCTCCTGCCACCTCCACGGGGCACATCACCTCGCAGCCCAAAGCTGCTCAGAGCAATCAATGCTGCCACATCTTGCCAGGACCATGGCTTAAAGCTGCCAAGGCACAAGCACACACACTCCCTCAGCTCAGCCATCAGCTAGCACAGGCAAACAGACACAAACCCAAGCATCCTTTGCCATGGATGCAGGCTGTGCACCACGCTGTCTGGCCAAACACTACCACCTGCCAACACCTACCACTAGGAGCTGGCTGAGTCCCTCACATAGGGTTGCATCTCACTACCAGCCAAGGGTCTAGAAACTACATCATAGCAATCAGATTACCAACACGGTGTGCCACCAACACTCCCCCTCCCTCAAAGCCCACAGCCACCTTGTACCCCCTATTCCTACCTGTGCACCACATCTGCAGTCAGGAGCTTTCCTGGAGGTCTCTCATGCAGCCCATGTATAGCCTTCCCAGCCCCTTCCTGGCTACAGACAGGCAGCCCTGGCCCAGGTTCAGCCAATTCTGGGGAAAAGCCCTTCTGCCCCAGCCCTTCCTTATCTACCAAATGAGGGCCCCAGCAGGGCCCTTGTTTACCAAACCGTGCAGGGGTTCAGGTGAAACCTATGCAATCAATGGGAGATGGATATAAAATGTGAAATGAAGGTCATCTTTGTCCTGTAGGCAGCAAATTCTGGCTGACCCCCTGCTGTCATGGGTTCTGGGAGCAGACAGTGCTGGCACCTCCAAAAAGGAGCTAGGCAACTTCAAGGACAATAGATCTGTTCATAACTGGAGGCTCCAGGGAGCAGCCAGTATAAACTCTCCAACGTTGTTAGCCCAGCAGCTGGGGTTGCTTGGGACTATGAGGGAAGCCATGTAGAGTGTGGTCTGGCTTGCTGAGGCTCCAGAAGTCACCTGTCATGTTGTTGCTTGCTGCTGCTTTTTGGGAAGGAGAGAGGCTGATCTGTCATGTTCTCAGATCATGGCAAAATGGCATAACACAGGCAAAAGAGCCTTCAAAGCAGCCTCACCCTTAGCATGTGCCTGTGTGACACAGAGAGCAGCATCAAGCTCAGCACCAGCTTGTTTTCCTGACCTTAGATTCAGGTTTCCTGGCCTTAGATTTAGAAAGCAAGTTTCTTTTCACAGACCTGCTCCCCCATCTCACTGTGAGCAGTTTCTTCAGGGTATCCTCATGTTGCTATGCTTAAACAACATGAGCCCTAGCACCATCTTGTCTCTGGCTCCTTTCTGGCACCCAGCAGCCTCCCATAGCAGCCATCTGTGTCCTGCCTATGTCCTGTCTGTGTCCCAGCCATGTCCTGCCACTCAGGCTGGGTGTGCAACTATGGCAGCTCCAGGACAGGCTGCTGCAGGAGTCCCCAGCCATGTCCTGCCACTCAGGCTGGGTGTGCAGCTATGGCAGCTGCAGGACAGGCTGCTGCAGGAGTCCCCAGCTTTGCCAGCCCTATGGAGCCAGGCCTGGAGGACTGAATTGAGCTGGCAGGGTGTGGGTCAGGGACATAAGCTGTGTCACAGGAGGAAGGGACAACCTAAATGACTGCAAAAAGGGGCACTTGGGAAAAGAAGTAAAAAGCTAGAGGGTTGGACCTACAGGATGAAGGAAGGGATATCTCATAAGCAATGCCAAAGTTAGATGCAGGAAATGAAAGGGCAGCTGCAGCAGTGAGGGGTGAGAGCAGGATGGGCAGAAGCTGTGCCAGGGTGACCAGGGGCTGTTGGGCCCTGGGGGGTCTGCTAGTGGCAAGGCAGCACTAAGAAGGGATTTCTTTCCCAGTGCTTGGTTAATGTTTAGTGCAGCGTGCCTCTGCACAAGCAGCAGCCTGCCTGCTGTGCTCAACAGTTGTGCTCTCTGCTGTCCAGCTCTTGCAGTCTCTCCTCTCCTGCCTTTAAAATTAACAGCCAGGGCTAGAAATTCTCAAAGGATGCTTGCAGGTGTCTGGGCTAGGTCTGGGAACTGTAAAGGAAGCAAAAAAACCCCAGAGATGCTACTAAATATGAAGCAGCAGCTATGTATAAGAACAGTTTCTTTGTTTGAAATTCCTGACAATTTCCTACCTGAAAACAAAAGAGAAACTGAATGAGCATCACCTCTGTGTGTGTGTGTGTGTGCCCACTGCCTTGGCACTGGCAGTGGCTGAGGGGCTGCCACAAAGCAGGAGCAGTGTCTATTAAGGCAAGGCTCATGAGGAAGGGAAAATGGCTCCCACAGGTTGCCTTTGGGGCTGTTGGCCCAGGTGGCACAGTGTATGAGAAGGACAGCCTGCAACTGGGCCACCACCCCCGCCTGGAACTGGAAACTGTGTAGGAACCTGCCAAAGGACACCAGGGTCTGGGAGAGGCAGTGGAGTTTTACCAGAAAATCACCTTTGAGTTTTGCCACCTGACAGGAGACTGCAGCTGCTGTGCTGGTTTGAAGCAGGGTAGAATGTTTTGGTGAGAAAAAAACCTAGATCATAGGCTGTGAAAGGAAAACAGTGGTGATGTCTGCTCCCCTCAGAGCCTTGCTGAAGAAGAAAGGAAAACATTAGATAACACTCTCACCCTTTTGTCTCGCTCTCTGGCTGGGCTCTGGCTGAGCTGCAGCTCCCTAACCTCACCTGCCACTCACCTTTGCTTCTTAACCCCTTGGCTGAACCTCTATTCTTCCTTGGGACTGGGGTAAGGTTGACAGGGCAGGGGGAAGGTGCAGGGGTGGTTGAGAGCCCCTCCTGGGGACTCAGGTTTCTGGGAGGGGAGTTGTGTTTCTGTATTACCTTTTACCTTGTATATTTCTGTATGTAACTGTATATACTGTAAATATCTGCTTGTATATTGTGCTAGCTGTAAATAAATAGCTTCATTTATATTCCCAGAGCCGACTGAGTCTAGTCTGGGTGATTTCTAAAGTGGGGGGGGGGGGGGGGGGGGGGGGGGGGGGCAGGGAACACCCAAACCATCACAGCTGCAAAAAATGATTTCAGAAAGCTTGGGTCCTCAATAACCCTTAGACCATTAGTCAAAGCATTTCCCTGAGGTGAAGAGTCATGTTTTCCTGGGAAAAGGGAGGAGCTGAAGGTGGGTTTCCAGCAGTCTAGTAAAGTCTGTGCCCCTGTCCTGCTGAGCTCACTCCCCCTCCAGCCACCCCAGCTTAGATGGTCTCTGTAGTGTTGCAGTGGGGCACAGGGAGGTGGCAATTTTGCCCAGGCTAGCACGTGAATCCCTTTCACTCAGCATTTCTTATCTCAGGCAGCTGGAGGCACACCCAGAAGCAAAGTTTAGGGAATTTGAGAACTGACATGTTGGATAACTTCCACAGGTCTAGGCCTGATGGCACATGAGCTGGGAGGAGCTTTAAGGATGCCTATTTTGCTTTTACACAACATCTGAAGCCTCAAGGTGGGGTGGGCAAGCACAGCCCTGGGCTGGGACATGACTCCTTGTGTGATGCACAAGGGAGAGAGGCCAAAGAATACTGTGACTAAGGCAGTGACCTTCCATGCAGAGCAAAGCATTGAAGTTTAGACCTAGAAATGCTTGCCAGCAAGTGACTCAGACTCATGGGTGCCTATGGCACAGCACTCACCCCTGGGACAAAGAGAGATGTGAAATACTCTGATCAGGCTCCTGGGATCCATTCTGAAGCAGCGAGGATATCCCAGCACTGATGACCAGGACTCAGGAGCTGCCTCTGGGTGCTCCCTGGCTGGAGAAGGGCACTTCTCTTGACTCAGTGCATGACCTCCAGTTGTCCAACCAGGTAATCCAGGCCCTACCCTGCCAGTGCTGCCAACACTGAGACAGACAACAGTCAGTGTCATCACACCAAAGATTTCACCTGTGATTGGAATGAGGGGGCATAAGAACCGGACACCAGGATTCAGGATTGTGCTCTCCATGCACAAAGCAGCAGAAGTAACATCAGTCAGGTAGGAGGGTAATAGGTTTTACTGGCAAAAAAACCCCACAATTGTTTGGTTGTTTTTCTCCTGCAATATGAACTGTGAACTAAGAAATGCTTTTCAGGGAAAAAAAGGTATGGAGAGTGGCATACAGACCACTCTGACCCACAAACAAAGCCTAAAATGTTCACTCCCTGAAGATTTCACCATCAGAGAGGTAACCATGGAAAGCACTAAATAATTAAGTGCTTTTGACAGTTGCCCAGTAACTGAGAGTGCAATAGGCTAATGCTTTTTCTGTTAAGCTCATACCTGGGTAAATATTTAGGCTTTTAAAGCTTCAAATGACAGTGGACATTGCATAGGTACACTGTGCAAAGCCATGGACTATGTTTACTCACAGATGGTCTATTACTTATAGGGCCCTCTAAAGGCTTTCAGTCCAAGCAGTCCTCAAGCAAACTGTAGACAAGGGTAGTCCTCATGTTCAGCATTGGCTCAGTCTCTCCTCAGCCTGCATTTGCAAAGACTGGCTTCCAAGAACCCCTGCTCAACCACAGCTCTTGCTCAACAGGTGCGAGACACTGGTATCTCAAACTCGCCTGCATTGCCCTGTTGCATTAGAGCCAGATGATTTTGGTCATGCCTTGGTTTTCTTTTGTGAGGCCCAGATTTTACTGAAATCAGGCCAGGAAGACTTCAACCCAGGAGGAAAAAAGGACTTCAAACCAGGAGGGAAAAAAAAAAAGCCTGGCTGAGGCACTTAGTGCCATAGTCTGGTTGATTGGATAGGACTGGGTGCTAGCTTGGACTGGATAATCCTGGAGGTCTCTTCCAACCTGGTTGATTCTGTGAGTCTATGATTCTGTGATAAAAGAAAGGAAATATTGCCTAGCAATAAGAAAGACCCAGAGGCCAAGGTAAGAGCACTTACTGCAAATCAGTGGGTATTAGTGCCTTGGGTTGACAGAGGCAGCAGTAAGTGGGCACCCTGCGGCAGCCGCCGCCTCCCATTGCCCAGTGAGCAGCAATCTAAAATAAACATTTCCACCTCCTTGCCTCTCTCGTGCTGGCTCCATCATGGAAAGCCACTCACCACCTCTATGAGCAGATGGCCACTGTGCAACGTGTCCAGAGCTGCCTCCAAGCCCCATGCAGGAAGCACGGCTCAGGCCTGATTGAAAAGGTGAGTGAGCATCCCACAGTGCTGTCTCTCACGTCAGGGCTACCAGTCGGCTTCAGTGGCAGTGCTGCATGTATGCCCTGGGACAGTGTCCAATTTGTGTCCCCAGGAGATTCAGTGGGAGAGGTGCTGTGAATAACAACAAATCTAGACTGGTAACAGAGATGTGAGAGAAAGAGCAAGGGGGTAGATATCACAACTCCCATTCACTTGCAGAGACCACTTGCAGGCACCTCTACATTGCCAGGCTGCTGGTTCCTATATATCTGTCTACCAGTCTGAAAAACCATTCTCTACTCAGCTCCCTCATCTGCCTCACTGACCTCACAAAGAGCAACAGAGATTTGCAAGACGTGGTCTGAACATTTATGGTGTGAACATCTATGATGCTATGAGCATTCCCTGAAGGTGCAGTGAAACGATGAGAGCACATAACAAGATGATGTATTTCTGGATGGTGGAAGTCTTACAGTGCCTTTTATTTATCTTAATGCAAAAAAACCACAGCAGGTGGGAACAAAATGAGCAACTGACAAGAATTCAAGTTCAACTTAATTTCTGATTGCAGGAAGGAAACTTCAGTTTCATCACAAGAATGTTCTGGTGTCCTGCAGTATGAACTTTTTCTCTGGTTTTGTAAACACACTTAGCAAATATGGCAATAATCATTGTACTGTTGTAAGAGTAGGGCAATTACATTGCTAAAGCCTTAAGAGCCATTTTGAAGATTGTCCACAGAGGTTACAAGATGAAAGTTTCATTTTTCCACTGTGAAAGATGAGGGATGCCTTTTGCCTTAGAACTTTCTATTTAGAGAGATAGAAAATACCCAGACCTCAAACAACTATACAAAGGAGTAAGGACTTGTAGACCAAAGAGAGATTTCTACCTGCAGTACTGTTTAGTTTAACATCATTTCTTAAATCCACACTTTTTCCCAAAGCCAGACATCACTTCTGCAGCTTGTCCAGTTGCTTTTTCTACCCCTTCTTGTGCTGCCTTGGAAGCCTTGTCAATAGCTGCAAGAGAGGGGAAAAAGACAAGCAAAAAACATGAAAAATGCAACATGGTTAAATATTTGTGATGGAAGGGGAAAGTGTGAAAATTATTCATTATAAAAATAGAGATAAATATTTCTGAGGAAAATAAAGAGTTCTCCACAGGTAGTTATACTTGGGTTTGGCAGGATATATGTAGGATGGGCTGCCATGGTCTAGTCCAGAGAAGGGTGATGAAGCTGGTGAGGGGCCTGGAGCACAGCCCTGTGAGGAGAGGCTGAGGGAGCTGGGGGGGTGCAGCCTGAAGAAGAGGAGGCTCAGGGCTGACCTCATTGCTGCCTACAACTCCCTGAAGGGAGGCTGTAGCCAGATGGGGTTGGTCTCTTCTGCCAGGCAAGCAGCAAGAGAACAAGGGGACACAGTCTCAAGTTGTGCCAGGGAAGGTCTAGGCTGGATGTTAGGAGGAAGTTGTTGGCAGAGAGAGTGTTTGGCATTGGAATGGGCTGCCCAGGGAGGTGGTGGAATTGCTGTGCCTGGAGGTGTTGAAGCAAAGCCTGGATGAGGCACTTAGTGCCATGGTCTGGTTGATTGGCCAGGGCTGGGTGCTATGTTGGACTGGGTGAGCTTGGAGGTCTCTTCCAACCTGGTTGATTCTATGATTCTATGGTTCACTTGGAAGTTTTGGGTGCTGGGCTGTACGATGGGGCAAAGACAGAACAGATCACTTTTGGTCTAAGTGTAGCCTGTCTAATGGAGGAGGTTCCTTTGGACTAAGAAGTGCAGTGAATACTAAGACGTTTGGGGAAGAAAACCTGACAGGAAATGTGAGGGATGCTTTCTTTCCCTTTATTCCCTTCTCTGTTGTGTATGTGAGGGACTGCCAGTGAGGGTTCTGCTCACTTTTGAGCTGCAGGCACAGGGCCACTCTTTTGCAGAGCCTAGCGTCAGCTGGGGTGAGAAAGCTTACAGCAGGTTCTCACCAGCAGGGAGGACACCCTCAGAAAAGTGGCACAGCTGTATTTTGTCAGTGTTGCTGCCTCCCTGCCTGACATCAACAAGTGCCCAAGTCCTGCCTGCTCATCACATTAGGGAGATGTAAAGGACATTTGCTCTAAAGAGACATTGCCAATGCATTTCAGCTTTCATTAAATGTTTTAGGCCCTGAAGTTGCTAATTCTTCCTTCATTCTTAGAAGATTACTGAAATGGAGCATTTAGCTAAGTTTTTACTCTAATTTGTTCCCATTCCCCAGAAATGACACTTCCCCAGGGGCACCATTTGTGCTAGTTTGAAGCAGGGTAGAATGTTTTGGTGAGAAAAAACTAGATCATAGGCTGTGAAAGGAAAACAGTGGTGATGTCTACTCCCCTCAGAGTCTTGCTGAAGAAGAAAGGGAAACATTAGATAACACTCTCACCATTTTGTCTCACTCTGCTTTGGGCTTCTGACTGAGCTGCATCTCCCTAACCTCACCTTCCTCTCACCTTTGCTTCCTAACCTCTTGGCTGAACCTCTATTCTTCTTTAGGACTGGGGCAGGGGGAAGGTGCAGGGGTGGTTGAGAGCCCCTCCTGGGGACTCAGGTTTCTGGGAGGGGAGTTGTGTTTCTGTATTACTTTTACCTTGTATATTTCTGTCTATAACTGTATATACTGTAAATATCTGCTTGTATATTGTGCTAGCTGTAAATAAATAGCTTCATTTATATTCCCATAGCCAACTGGGTCTAGTCTGGGTAACTTCTAAAGTGTGGGGGGGCTGGGTACACCCAAACCTTCACACCATTCCAGCCATGGGATCAAATCCACTGCCTCAGAAGGCACTGAGGGCCATCATAGGGCTAGAACTGGAAGGACCCTGGCCCTCTGGTCTGGGAAAGCAAGATGTATTACAGAGTTACTTAATCCTCACTAAAGAAGATGGGTTTGTCTGCACTGTCCCCACAGGTTTTCTGTAGAGTAGCCAAACTCTGGGTGTCATGAACAGGACTCAGTGGGCAGAGGGGACTCAGCTATCACAGCATATCTGCCAGTAAACAAATCCTGAAATCCTGTCCCATGATGTCTGTAAGGCAAAAACCTGTTAGTGAAACCAAGGGCTTCCAGTCTGAGGGGGGACAGAGGGGAATGAGCAGTGCCACGTGCTGACTGATGTCGAGCTGCTCCATCGCTCCGTGATGTGGATGACATCGCTCCTACCTTTCTGGCTTGCGTCTGTAATCTGGTTGACTGCATCCTGAGTAGCCTTTCCCAATGTGTTTGCTGTAATTAAGGACAAAAAAAAAAGAAATTCATTTCCAGATGTTCTTATCTGTGCTTATAGGAATCCCCAAAGCCAACAAGCTTTTCTGCATGTCCACGGAAGGTTATGCCCCTGGCAGAAGATGGCAGGGAGCAGGCTGAGGCTGTGTGCTTTGCTCATAGGCACCCTGGGAACTGTGTGTGTTGGCAGAGCAGCTTGCTATGAGATTAGAGTTCACCTCGCACCTACAGTCAGATGAGCAAATCGATGGCAGATAAGATAAACTAAAAATGAGATAAAGAAGCAGTGAATTTGGATGACATTCAGCTGAGAGTTGCTTATTTTACACAATCCCTGCTTTTATTGATTATTCTAGCTTGCTCTGGCTGGAGAAGTTTGGCCATCTTGCAGACAGGCTGTTTGGAAGTACTGCCTCTTCCAGAATGGAAACAGATGCATTAAACAGAGCAGGACAGGAAAAGGGTGTTCCTGCCCATGGCAGGGAGGTTGGAACTAGATGATCCTGATCAGGAACAGTGTGGCCAGGAGGACAAGGGAGGTTATCCTTTCCCTGTACTCAGCACTGGTCAGGCCACATCTTAAGTGCTGTGTGTCCAGTTTGGGGCTCCTCAATTCAAGAGAGGTGTTGAGATACTGGAACATGTCCAGAGAAGGGCAATGAAGCTGATGAGGGGCCTGGAACACAAACCCTGTGAGGAGAGGCTGAGGGAGCTGGGGGTGTGCAGCCTGCAGAAGAGGAGGCTCAGGGGGGACCTCATTGCTGTCTACAACTCCCTGAAGGGAGGCTGTAGCCAGGTGGGGTTGGTCTCTTCTGCCAGGCAAGCAGCAACAGAACAAGGGGACACAGTCTCAAGCTGTGCCAGGGGAGGTCTAGGCTGGATGTTAGGAGGAAGCTGTTGGCAGAGAGAGTGATTGGCATTGGAATGGGCTGCCCAGGGAGGTGGTGGAGTCAGCATCCCTGGAGATGTTCAAGCAAAGCCTGTCTGAGGCACTTAGTGCCATGGTCTGATTGATTGGCCAGGGCTTGGTGCTAGGTTGGACTGGATGAGCTTGGAGGTCTCTTCCAACCTGCTTGATTCTATGTTTTTTTTTCTGTTAACTGTTTGAGGGAATCAGAAACCAGGATTGATGCAAATTGTAGCCTGCTAGGAATGAGGTGCACACAAACACTGTAAAGAGTATGCTGTGAAATGCTAACATATTGTACACATGTTTGTATTTTCCATTTAAAAGAAAATCTTTTATAGCTTACATTGAAAAATTGGTTTCCAGTGCATGGTTCTAATAGAGTGTGATGGTTTGGGTGTTATCTGCCCCCCCACTCTTATGAAATCACCCAGACTAGACTCATTTGAGCTGGAAATTACAGAATGAAGCTTTATATTTACAGCTTAGCACAAGATACAAGCAGATATTTACAATCTATATACAGCTACAGACAGAAATATACAAGTTAAAAAGTAATACAAAAACACAACAGCCCTCCCAGAAACATGAGTCCCCAGGATGGGCTCCCAACCACCCTTCCACCCCTCTACCTCATCCCAGACTTTGCCTGATATTCAAGGTGAGTTTGGAGGATTGGCTAGGGGGGTTAGGAAGCAGATGGATTAGTTACACAGACAGAGGTTAAGGAGAGAAGTGCATGCAGCCAGAGCCAGATAGCAACTCTGCTATCTATATTTCTGTTATTGTTTTTATCTATCTCCTGCGAGCAAAGTAGACATCACCTTTGTTTCCTTTTCACAGCCTGTAATCCAATTCTTCTCACCAAAATATTCCAGCTAGCTTCAAACTAGCACACAGAGGAAGAGCTGTGACAGAGATGTGTGCACAGGTCTGTTTTTATGGCCTATGAAGTCTGGTGATCACTGCTGGAGCAGAATACAGCAGACATATACTCGTGCTACTTGCTACAGACAGCCCATTGCAATCCATACAGTTATTGCTAGAAGGCTTTGATAGTGCAGGGCCAAACACTAATCAAAGCTTAGCTGCAACTAACTTCTTAACAAGCAAGAGGTTTGAAACCCTCTGCAGAATAGGAGAGATGACCACCCTAAGCAATGTGAATGCTAGATCAAAACAGTTATTAGGACCAAACTAGGCCTCACTCCTCTAAAAAACACTAGGTTTAAAGATCTGTTTGGGAAGCAATAGGGCTTGGGCAATGCTCAGCAAATACTGAGGAAGCTTTGGGTGAGTGGAAGCGATTGCCTATGCCTGAGAGCTGTGGGCAGCTTGGAGTCTTCTTCAGGCAATGCTCCAAACTTGATCTCAAGGGACAGAAAGAAAAGGGGAAGCCTTTCCCTGCTGATGAAACACCCATGAAGCCAGGAGCATAACTTCAGATTCTGGTTTCTGTAAGCAAAGGCAGCAGATATATCCCCAATAGCAATATAGAAGAGCATTAAATCTTTCTTACCAGCATCTTTTGCTGCACCTTCAGCCTGGTCCTTCAGTCCCTGGAAGTTTCTGCCTGACATCATGGGTTCTAACACCTGTTAACACTCCTCTGCTTCAATAAAATTAAGTGCTTGGCAATGTATAGCACACCATGTGAGGGGTGTCCTGACCTGCCCTGGTTTTATACGTGTGCTGGAAGACTTGCTGATGCTTTTGAGGGTAATTGGTATCATGGGTGGAGTCTGAATATAAGGAATGAGAAATGAAAACACTGAATGAGAAAAGCTGTTTGTTTACCCTCCCCATTGAGATGATGTGTCTGGGTAGAGATTTCTGCTTCATTGTGCTGTGTTTATAATTTGGGGGGGCTTCAAATCAAAACCACACACAAACAAACCCATTCCACCACCAGAGATGGGGAAAAACACTGACCTGAGCTTTGTAAAGAGCGCTGGAAAACTACTACTGAAGTAATAGTGCCTGAGCATGGCCAGATTTCAACCCTGCTGGGCTGGCTTCTTTCTTCCTTTCATACTCTTAAGCTGAACTTCCTGAGAAAAGGAAACAGACCAATCTTAACTCACTTTCTGAGATGTTTTCATCACAATCTCTTTTCACAGGCTCACAGGATCGCAGGACGTTAGGGGTTGGAAGGGACCCAAGGAGATCATCGAGTCCAAGCCCCCTGCCAGAGCAGGACAATACTATCTAACACAGAGCACAGAGGAACACATCCAGACAGGCCTTGGAAGGCTCCAGGGAAGGAGACTCCACAACCTCACTGGGAAGCCTGTTCCAGTGCTGTGTGACCCTTACAGTAAAGAAGTTCCCCCTTGTGTTGAGGTGAAACCTCCTGTGCTGCAACTTACACCCATTGCTCCTTGTCCTATCCCAGGCAGCAGTGAGCAGAGCCTGTCCCCCCCATCCTGGCCAGCCCTCAGGTACTTACAAACATTTATCAAATCCCCTCTAAGTCTTCTCTTCTCCAGACTAAGCAGCCCCAGGTCCCTCAGCCTCTCTGCATAAGGCAGTGCCCTCCAGTCCCTCATCATCTTCGTAACCCTCCACTGGACTCTCTCCAGCAGATCCCTGTCCCTCTTAAACTGGGGAGCCCAAAACTGAACACAGTATTCAAGATGAGGTCTCAGCAGGGCAGAGTAGAGAGGGAGGAGAACCTCCCTTGAGCTGCTGGACACACTCTTCCTAATCCACCCCAGGATCCCATTGGCCTTCTTGGCCACCAGGGCACATTGCTGTGCCATGGATGTTATTCTCCAGGACCCCCAGGTCCCTCTCCACAGGGCTGCTCTCCAGCAGATCACCTCCCAGCCTGTACTGATGCAGTCCATTATTTCTCCTCAGATGCAGGACTCTGCACTTGTCCTTGTTTAACTTCACCTGGTTCCTCTGTGCCCATCTCTCCAGTCTGTCCAGGTCTCTCTGGATGGCCTCACAGCCTTCAGCTGGATCAGCTTGTCAGGTGAGATACTGTTAGATGGTGAGAGTTGTAGTTTATGAAAGCCTTGCCAGGTTAGGCAAGCAACCTGAATCAGTTCTCAGAGGAAGGGGAAAAAACCCAAGTCAAATTAGCAAAGTTTTCTTTTCCTAGTGTGACAAAACTAACAGGTTTTGTTAGTACAGAAAAGAGGTTTGAAAGCATTTCCTTACCCAGTGTCACTATGTTAACAAGTGTCTAGCTTTAACCATGAGTGTTTCACAGGTTTCCACTGGCCTTTAGAACTCATGGCTTCTGCCACCCACCCCCAGTACAAAGAAAGAAACTTTGGGCAAATAAACTCTTGGCAGAGTTAGGAGCCAACGGGTTTGCTGGCTTTGTGGGGCTTGGGTCCTCTTTGCCATTTTTCAGGGCATAGAGCACCTTGGTTCAGATATTCACACTCACACACACACTCATCTCCCTGAGGAAGGCTTTTTAGTTGAGAAACGGGCACAAGAACAAGAAGCTGCAGATAAACTGGAGCGAGAAGAGGCAGTGCTCATAAGCTTAGGACTTCATTAGTACCCAAGTGAGGAAGAGCAGCAGAAAACAAGGTTAAATGCATTCCTCTGCCGCTCCTATTCAGCCTGTCATTGCAGAGAGCTCTTTTCAACTTCTGCACCACTTGTTAATCATTTCAAACAGCAACTCCCCTTTCCCCTTGAGAGGTTAATTAGCATTTTCATTACATATTCATGTCAGGTGTCTTTTTCAATTCCTTGGTGATTTCCTCCCCCCCCCCCCCCCCCCCCCCCCCCCCCCCCCCCCCCCTTAGAATGATTTTCTTACTTGGCTTTGCAAAACCTCAGATAACAGACACCCAGTGTTTTGGACTTCTAACATTTTGTGATAAAAACAACTAACTTAGACCTGTTTGTCTCTCTTGTCCAAACGTGAGAACCTAGCAACAACAAAAACCATAACAAACAGTCAGATTTCAGCTGTTCTCAGCTTCCTTAGCCAGAGCATTGCTGCCCCGATTAACTTTGTGCAGAGTGTTCATGAAAGCAAGGCAAAGGCTCTCCAGCAGCTGCCAGGCAGCTTGTCATGGCTCGAGAGAGGACATACCCAGGCTTCAGCAGCAAATGCCTCCCACCTCCTCTCACTGCTGGATTTTTCAGCTTGAGAGCCTCACTGCTGCTGCTGCTGCTGCTGCCTGAAAGTGGGAGCAGGAGTTTGAGAGAACATTTGCTACTGATGCACACTCACACCAAACATTAAACATTGTGATGGTTTGGGTATTCCCTGCCCCCCCACACTTTAGAAATACCCAACTAGTCTCAGCTGGCTCTGGGAATATAAATGAAGCTATTTATTTACAGCTAGCACAATATACAAGCAGATATTTACAGTATATACAGTTATAGACAGAAATATACAAGGTAAAAAATAATACAGAAGCACAACTCCCCTCCCAGAAACCTGAGTCCCCAGGAGGGGCTCTCAACCACCCCTGCACCTTCCCCCTGCCCCTCTCAACCTTACCCCAGTCCTAAGGAAGAATAGAGGTTCAGCCAAGAGGTTAAGAAGCAAAGGTGAGTGGCAGGTGAGGTTAGGGAGCTGCAGCTCAGCCAGAGCCCAGGCAGAGAGAATGCAGCAAAAATGGCAAGAGTGTTATCTAATGTTTTCCCTTCTTGTTCCCATACATCTCAGCAAGACTGTGAGGGGAGTAGACATCACCATTGTTTTCCTTTCACAGCCTATGATCTACTTTTTCTCACCAAAACATTCTACCCTGCTTCAAACTGGCACAAACGTGCACCCCAGTGTAGCAATATTTTAAAGCCTCTTTAGCAGTTCAGGTACATACTATTGTGTAACTCTGCTCTGAGAGCCACACTGATTACTTCAGCTCCAGCTGTTCTTCCAAGTGGAAAGTTTTGTTTGTCCATTTGGATATAATATGGGTGCCTGATCTGTGGCACTGCTTGCTTTACCTCCTGCACAAAACATCAAGTGGCATGAATCTGTAAGTAAACCTGCACCACCACCAGTGTAACAGTGTGACTCCTAATGCAATGTATCTTATCTTATCATTAGTGTCATTACTCTGATTCCAGGAAAAAGAAAGGAGGGGGGAAAAAAGGCAAAGGAATTGACTTTCACTTGCCCAGAAAACTGACAATGCCATCCAGAGTAGAGGGGAAAGGGACCTTTAGTTTGGTTTAGCATTTATCTATCCCATATAATGGGACAGAGCCTCAGGTGGCTCACAGAACTACAAAACCACACCGTAAAATTGATGGAATGTGTCTCACCCTCTTTATTAATTTTGTGACCTAGCACTCCTATTTAAAGCTAACATGAAGGAGTTTGGACTGATAACAGACATAGACTAAAGTGTTTGGAAATGTGTTTGAAAAAGCACACCAAAAAAAAAAATGTGTGGAAAAGTGTTTGAGTGCAGCCTCAGCGAGTTTGCTGATGACACCAAGCTGTGTGGTGCAGCAGACAGGCTGGAGGGCAGGGATGCCAGCCAAAGAGACCTGGCCAGGCTGGAAAGGTGGGCACAGGCCAGCCTCATGAGGTTCAACAAGACCAAGTGCAAGGTCCTGCAGCTGGGTCAAGGCAATGCCAAGCACAAATCCAGGCTGGGCAGTGAGTGGCTGGAGAGCAGCCCTGAGGAGATGACCTGGGGGATGTTGGTGGACCAGAAGCTCAGCATGAGCCAGCAGTGTGCACTTGCAGCCCGGGGGGCCAACCAGATCTTGAGCTGCATCAGGAGAAGTGTGGCCAGCAGGGAGAGGGAGGTGATTCTCCCCCTCTAGTCCACTCTGCTGAGACCCCACCTGGAGTACTGCATCCAGTTCTGGAGCCCCTATTACAAGAGGTGTGGATTTCTTGCTGACAGAGGACATGAATAGATAAACATGAGCAACCTGTGCTGCGAAGAGTGTCCTTGGGCCCATCTCAGAGTCAGGAACTAAGGCAATGAAACAAACCCCCATGTCCAGCTGCAAGGGGGCAGGGTCTGCTGGCTGCAGGAGGCTGACCCATAAATGTTTTCATTAAGCCTTACCCTATCTGTGCTTCATACACAGCCTTAGCCTATCCGTGCCTTACATGTGTACCAATCTTCAAGTAAGTTAGCTGTGGATGCCTCTTCCAAGTTAGCATATAGGTCACTGTATCACTGCAATAAACTGGAGCAGGACTTTAACCACAGTGGTGTCTGTAGTGTGACTCTGGCCATGATTTTCACTGACAAAGAGGGATGTGGACATGCTGGAGCATGAGGGTGATCAAAGGTCTGGAGCACCTCTGCTATGAGACTGAAAGAGTTGGGGCTGTTCAGTCTGGAGAAGAGGAGGTGACCTTGTGGCCTTCCAGCATCTGAAGGGGGCCTACAACCTCCCTTCAGGTAGTTGTAGACAGCAATGAGGTCAGCCCTGAGCCTCCACTTCTGCAGGCTGCACACCCCCAGCTCCCTCAGCCTCTCCTCACAGCCAGGCCCCTCACCAGCTTTGTCACCCTCCTCTGGACACGTTCCAGTCCCTCAACATCTCTCTTGAATTGAGGAGCCCAGAACTGGACACAGCACTTAAGGTGTGGCCTGACCAGTGCTGAGTACAGGGGAAGTCCTGCTGGCCACACTCTTCCTGATGCAGGCCAGGATGCCATTGGCTCTCTTGGCCACCTGGGCACACTGCTGGCTGATGTTCAGTTTGTTTCTCCCATGCATTACCTCTTTCCCAGTGGGTTTCCCGATCGTTGGTGGTACCATTCAGTGTGTCCTAAGGTCAACTCAAACTGCTTACAGGTGCAAAGTCAGTTTGAACTTTTGTTCTAGTCAACTCCCAGCAGTATCTGCTGAGACTGCAGACAGAAATCCTAGTTAATGCCAGCCAGGATAGGTACCACAGTGTGCAGGCAGAGCCACAGGCTGAGGTGCATGGGGAATTCCAGGCTATCCCAAAATTTACTCTACCTGGTAATGGTGGGGCATGTTGCTGTTACAGCTTGGGCAGAACCAAGATGTGCAGAGCACTGCAACCCCAGCAGCACTGTCTGCTCACCTGCAGGAAATAACACAGTTCTCCCACTCCTTGGGATTTTCTCATTCCTTGGGGTTTTCCTCCATACTTTGCTCCTTCTCAGCCTTTTGCTTTGACAGGTCTAAGTAATTTCTGTTCAGGAAGAAAAAAAACACACCAAAACTGATTCCTTAATTGCTAGGAGGGCTCCATGAGCCACAGCTCACTATGAAGCAACTTTACAACCCTAAACATGCAGCCCAAATAGTTGTGAGTTAAAACTAAGGCAATGCAGGGCAATCAGAAGGTGTTCTGGTTTCCTTACCCACCTCTTCTACGGCATCTTTGAGCAGTGTCTCCTCTATCAGTAACAGAAACCCTTCTGGTTTTACTACCTGATGATGATGAGAGGTAATGGATCAGAGATAGAGCTCATGTTTTACACATGAAAACAGTCAAATGGGGCTAATTAGATGAGTTCAGAATAAGGCCACCATACACGAATGTCTTTGTCTTCTGGTCTTTGAACTCTCTGGCAACATCTAGGTGAAGTGTCCGGTTTCTGCCACATTCTGGAGCACAGAAGGCTAAAACCACACTTAAATGCTGGGACTTTAATGGATTAAGTGAGAAATTAACTTTTGTGGGTTGAGTGAGAAGTTCAGAAGGGCTGTGGATCTACTTCTAGGCGCACTGAAAAGAAGGAGCTCTGCGTCTCTGCCTTTCTGGTGCACAGATGTCCTACACACCCCTCCTGGGGCTCATTCCATCAGAGAGGAAACATGAAGAAGCAGAGCTACCAGGCTTGCTTCTTTCCCACACAGGAATACACACACACACACACAAAAGCAGTGCCAAAGCTTGACAGAAAACTTGCTCTGCTGACAGAGCTAGGCAGAGTTGTGCAGGCAAGGTTTTGAGTGACGTTCAGAAAACCATCTTAACCCGAGGGGTTTTCTTTTCCTGATAAGGTATTAGCAGCATGGAGTATCTTCAAGGGGGCTTTCAATGCACTTAGGAGATGAAATAAGTTAGGTTTTAATATAGGGAAAAGAGTGTGAAAGTGAGGAGAGTGTGTGATACATATGTCCTATGGAAACCAGGACTCAAAACCCAGCCCTTCAGTCCCCTCTTGGGTACTCTGAGTTCAGTGTTAGGACATGCACTATGCTGATGTGAAAATAGGACTTTCAGATGAAGTGGCATTTTAGGAAGTGGATTATTACCTGATTTGCATTTAAATTACTGTAATGCAGGTTGACATATTCCAGAGAGAGGCACTGCTTTCTCTTCTGCACCCCAACAAATATCTTTGAGTAATCAGGCACTGGCTGCCCTTTGGCCCTTGGCTAAAATGTAATGGTGGGAGGAGCTCTCAAAGGCTATGAACCGTAGCAGAAGAATCCACTCAATAAAGCCTAACTCCTGTTCTATATGTTAAGTAAGCTTTGCTGTTACAAGGTGGGGGGAAAGAATGTTTTTCAGTATTTTTTGGTCACTCCTAAAGTTGAGGCAACACTCAGCAGAGGCTATTCCTAGCATGTTGTATCACCGTGGAGTGCCGAGCACCAACACAACACCCAGCGTCATGTCATCGGGGACAGACTATGGCCCTGCCATGCCAGGCACCGAGTGCTGTCTTGTCACAACAGCATTAACATCTTGTATGAGAGTGGTAGCATGCACCATAACTCATAGAACAGGAGGTGTACAAGAAACTCTTGCTTTCCCAGAGCATGACCTGTCAAAACCAAAAAATGAATCTGCTAGTGTTTACCTCTGTCAGCACTGGCCTGGGGCAGGGGGACTCCTGGCGTTTCTCTTGCAAAAGCACCTTCTGCCATGGGGTGTTTTCTGATGCCAGTTCCCTATCCTTCTGTTTTTCAGTTCCCTTCTGTCACCTTTCGTTACACCAGTCTGAGTGGGCATGAGAAGTCCAGGCCACCATGCAGTGAACCATGTAGAGACACAAACAAGTTTCACTGAATAATACATAACCTTTTGTCTGTTTTACGACAGAGCCTTCTACTTCAGTAGGAACACGTTCACCTTTCTAATGTCTGATGAAGGCTGCTCAGATTGGCACCTTTGCTCTCCCTGCTGGGTGGTGGTGTGTCTGCAGAAGGGTAAGGAGGACACTGAGGCTCACTGAGCCATGCCAGGGGCACAGAACTACCCTGATCCTGTTCACTGACGCAGGATGCTCACGTGTGAGGAAATCACATGTCCTGATCTCTGTCTTCAAGGCTTGTGATTGCCTTGTGCAAGATGCATGAAGTCTCTTCTGAGTTGCAACTGCAACAGGACTAGACCAGACCTAGGCAGGAACTATGGTAGGGGAAGTGCTGAACACTTGTCCAGCATGGGTACAAAACTGCTCAGTGGTGTGAGAAGGCAGGTACAGAGGCAGGTCTCTAGGAAACATTCAAACTCTTTCAGTGCCCACAGTCAAGCAGTGTTTAGGCTCACAGTTCTAGGTGCAGGTGTGTAAGTACCAGTTAAATCCTTCCTGTAGGAAGAAGTTGCACAGCATATTGATGTGAACTGCCACAAGCCTCTCTCCTGAGCAGCTTAGTACCACAGAGCAGTGTGCCTCCAACATCTGCTCAACGATTTTAACTCTCTCCTGGGTTAAGTGCTTATGGACCAGGGGATAAAGTCTGCTTCAGACAGGCATTTGGGAAACAATGTACTCCTTGCTTTCAGTACAGCCTAGCTTAGGTGATACCTCCTTCTGCTCCCCACACATGCTGTAATGAGCAAAAGTGCTCACCTCCTCCCTTCCTCTGTATGGCAGAACATTTACTTTGCACCCTCATAATGCAGAGCTTTGGAGCAGGGACTGCTTTTCCCAATCTCTTTCTAATGAGCACTAACAATAGGTTTTGGCCTCCCATTGCTGGGCATGAATATCATGGCCCTTTATGCCTCCTTACCTTGGGCTCAATTTTAGCTAGTCTCTTTAACTGACAAGTTCTGCGGATGCTTTGCTGGACATCAGAAAAGAGTATGCACATATTTGACAACACTTCCCTTGGAGAACCTTGTTATCTCTGCCAAAGCTCTTTTGTTCCCTTTGCTTGTTGAGATCAAATGTCCACTCTGGATGGAAGCCCTGTGGTCTCTGCAAGGCAAAACTTTACATGTATTATTAATGCTTGACTGAGACTGACAACACACTTGCTAGACCCTTCCATGCTACAGCATGAAATACCACCACTGGATGGAAAATAATCATAGAATCAATCAGGTTGGAAGAGACCTCCAAGATCAGCCAGTCCAACCTAGCACCCAGCCCTGACCAATCAACTAGACCATGGCACTCAGTGCCTCATCAAGGCTTTGCTTCAACACCTCCAGGGATGGCGACTCCACCACCTCCCTGGGCAGCCCATTCCAATGCCAATCACTCTCTCTGGCAAGAACTTCCTCCTAACATCCAGCCTAGACCTCCCCCAGCACAACTTGAGACTGTGTCCCCTTGTTCTCTTGCTGCTTGCATGGGAGAAGAAACCAACCCCCACCTGGCTAGAGACTTCATTTATCAATCCGTACTTACTAAAACACTTTAAACTCATCCTTCAGCAGCAACATTTTCCTGTTTTCCTATCCTTGTGAATGCAGGAGGTCTCTACTGCTCTCACTCAATAGCATGTCTGCAGACTGACCTGCTGCTGTAACCAACACCAGCACTGATGTTCAACTTGCATTGGTAATTTTCCTTTGGCACCTCTTATTTGCCTCACAGTTTTCACAGAACTCCTCCTTTGCCGTGCCAGTAGTAATGCAGATCTGATCTAACAGGTCAGTGTCCATTATGTTTCTTTAATTACCTTCTAGCTCTTTGTTACCCACAGGTGTCAGGAAAGAGTTTTCACACTGTGGAGCAAGCAGAATAAACAGCAAAGAACAAATGCTAGCTGAGCTCAATGTGACTTGCTCGTTCCTTTATGAAGCTTCCTTTTTTTCTAGTTTCCTCCTCACACTCTTAAAACATAGGGGCATACTTAAGAACTGAAAGCTCTGCTTTTCAGCTCTGGCAGACAGAAAGCTGGCCTACCTCCACTACTGACTGCAGAAATACAATTCTTTTCATTACTCCCTATCTTTTACATGACAAACTAAGGCCTTTGCAGTCCTGAGGTCCTTGTATTTTAATACCACACTATCACAGGCAGGGTTTGGAACGATCTAAGTCTAAACCAGGCAAATGACACTGACAAAAAGGTAAACCTGTTCAAACACTTTTTTTATTAATTAAATAAAAAGTATTCCATGGTACCTAGAGATCCCAAGTGCCAGAGCAGATGGACACGAGGCACAGCTCTGTGAGGCTGACCGAAACACACAAAGCGAGCAGGTCGGGAAGCCACGAGGGAGCTGGGGAAGGAGTCACACACCTCAGTACATGCCTGCACCTTGCTTACAGAGGAATCTGGCTTAGATAGGCTGTGCCATTGGTTTATGAGGCAAGTGAAAGAACTGCAGAGCTGAATGTAGTTAGCCAGTGGAGAGTGGGATTTTTCCTGTTGTAGTGTCAACTAATATTTCCTTTTAAGCTCTTGGAATGCTTTCAGAATGCTCTCTTTTGGACTAGAAGTCCCTAAGTTGATTAATTGCCTTCATTTTCACCCTATGAGAGAAGATAGACAGGAAAACATTTAAACATTTCCAGTGGAAAGCATGGGCAAACAAAACTAGAAGAAAAATCAGTGGTGGAAGACACCACATACAATCCCATAACCAATCACAAAGCAATGAGGACTGAAATCAGTGCAGAAAAGAAATCATCCACTCCTTCTGGATGACAGACACACTCCCACTGCAACTCAGACCTCCAGGGAAAACAAAGATGTGAGGTCACACTCAGTGGAAATTGGGCTAATGCAGAAGTGGGATGCCATGGGCAGGAGTGTTCTGCCTTCTGCTGCCATATTTGCCTCTCATCCTGACGTGCAGCCTGACATTAGCACTTATGCAACCACCAAGTCAGTAGGGCTAACAGGGCTCATCTGTGGGACAAGAAGCTTGGGGAAAATGGCTGGTGGGTGGTGGCTAGTGCTCACTGAGACTTTCAGGAGCTTCAGGCACGTGAAAACAGTCTGGGCTTCAGAGAAGATGAAAACCAGGGAATTTAGTACCTGCAGTACTGTGGGGCTTGTGGAGTTGGCAGACAAGGATCTTAGAACAGAAACTCTAAGAGAAATAGCATGTAAGAAACATTTGTCCCTTTAAAGAACCCATGTTGGGTAATAAGAGGTTGTCCTGTCTTGTTCCTGACCTGAAACTGACCCAGAAACTGTCATTTGACCCAGGGCTTCAAAGGGACACTGCAGATAGAATAGATTTTAAATTTAAAAGAAGTAATGTAAATAGTGAAAAAATATAGGAAAAACTACCTTGTTATAGAAAAATAAAACTTGCTAGAGAAAAACCTACCCAAAAAATCTGTCTTTCTGTCTAAAGCTCTTCTAAAGCACGGCCACAACCAGGAAAAAAAGCCATCTATTCCATGTGATGACAAAGCCACAGGAAAACATGAGCTATTATTTGTGCATCTGCAACCCAAAATCAGCCCAAATCAGGCAGCAGTTTACAATCTGCCCAATCTGTCACTCATGGCAAATTCTTGGTCCCCGAAAAAGGAAGTGGCAAAAGTGATGAACTCTGTTTCTTGCGGCAAATAACTCGCTGAAGTGGGAATACTGACAGGCTCCATAGGTGGCAGATCTACAACCAGAGAAAGCGAAGGGGAGATTGACCTGGGAAGAGCCAGTAAGCCAGAACAAACCCAGATGTGGTCTTGAGAGCCCAGGGACCACAGGGAGGCCACAGCCATGACACAACCTTACCTCTCCACCGTCACCTGTGCTGGCCTCCAGAGCCCCCTCTCCTGCTGCCTCTGGCTCCTCGGTTGGCTGTGGTGCAGCCAGGTCCTCCTGCCAAGTCACAAGAGAGATGTTTGTCCTTACTGCCACATGCAGACTCATCACCCTCATCTTAGACAGACTATTTGAGCAGGCTGCATTAAATGAGTTTGGGCATTGCACACATGAATAACATGAGGGTTTTACTAGATGGCAAGTACTGATCAAAATCCACTTTTTGTGCAGCTTGCTAGAGCAGATGTCTATGAAAAAGCAATTCAGTATCTTACAGCTGGGTTTAGGGGCTTCTCCATACAGAAATTCACTTCCTATTCTGAATTTTTCTTTCCTGTTACTAGGATCAGTTTTGACTTCTTCAGTATGCATACCTAGTGGAAGACAGATTATGCCTAGCCTTTCCCCACATTATCTTATCTACCTCTTACCCTAAGCACTCACTATGTAGACTAAAGCCAGATATAGCAGTATTGTGGTAGCATTCATGTCCTGCCTCAGACGAAATGGCATTATCAAAGGATAAGCTCTTCTTTGTGCTTCAAGTCCAAGCATTTTCATAACCACTTCAGGCTCCTTTAGCTACTTGCCCACATCTTTCAGCTACCTTCCTGCTCAAAGGAGAGGAGAAAATATTATATTACTAAGCAATTACTTTAATTGTGATTTGGTCATAGGGGAAGACAAAAATCCTGACCATACTGGATGTGTACAGGGGATGGACAGAAAACAACAATGATGTGGAGAATCAGTAAGCAACAGCAGGGGGAAACAGAAGTATCAGAACCTGATAATGAACAAAACATGATTAGGGGACAGGAGGGCATGGCTTAGGAGGAGAGTCTGAGGGTCCTGGGGCCTTTTAGTCTGAAGAAGGGAAGACTTAGAGGGGATTTGATAAATGTTTATAAGTACCTGAGGGCTGGCCAGGATGGGGGGGGACAGGCTCTGCTCACTGCTGCCTGGGATAGGACAAGGAGCAATGGGTGTAAGTTGCAGCAAGAGGTTCCACCTCAACACAAGGGGGAACTTCTTTACTGTAAGGGTCACACAGCACTGGAACAGGCTTCCCAGTGAGGTTGTGGAGTCTCCTTCCCTGGAGCCTTCCAAGGCCTGTCTGGATGTGTTCCTCTGTGCTCTGTGTTAGATAGCATTGTCCTGCCCTGGCAGGGGGGTTTGACTCAATGATCTCCTTGGGTCCCTTCCAACCCCTAACATCCTGTGAGCCTGTGAACCTCTGTAGTCCAGCCCCAGCTCACCAAAGATCTCTGATAGATTTCAGCTTCTCTGTTCCCTTTGAGCACACTTGCCTGGCAGTAATCTCTGACTTTTTATTCTCTTCCCACATCAATTTAGTGACATTATAGAAGAAACCTGAGACACATATGCTAGGTAAATTTTGCATGAAAGTGAGATATATCATTCAAAATTCAGTATTTTGGAAACATGATGCCACTGCTTTCCCTGGTGCTGCTGCAGATGCAGTGCAAATCAAATGTCCCTAACTTACTGTAAACAGAACCGTATGCTCTGTGTGTTTTGGGAGACTCTATTCTTCATATGCCATTGTTTTCCTTCCCTGTCACAACTTTTCTCATCAGCAGAAGAGCAGAACACTCCTGCTGCTTTTAGGACTTCATTAGGGAAGAGATGATGTGGAAAAAAAAACCAGCCATCTTTCACAGAGCTGCATAGATATAAGATAGACTACGTGAAAATTTTAACTGGAAATTGGATTTCAGATCCATTTTGGGCAGGAAGGGGAGCTGGGAGATGGAAGCACTGCAACCTGGCTGACCTCCCATGGGCTTCCTGCCTTCCACAGAAGCTGCTGTAAGAGGCCAATCCACAAAAGAAAGAAAATGGCCCAAATACAAGTCTCAACGCAGCACTGATGGCTGCTGCAGCTCCAGGCACTCCCTTCACCTCCCTGCTGAGTCTCAATTACTTTGTTTATAGAGAGAGTCATGCACTGGGGGTGTCATCAGATGAAAAGCACAGTCTGGGTTTGGGGTTTTTTTTGCTAACAAATGTGTCCTTCATGCATCACATGGTTAACTGAAATGATTCTTGCTACTATCATCCTGGTCCATGCTAAGCAAGCCCAGGAAACCTAATGACATCAAACTGCACATGTTGCCAAGAACAGTTTCTGGCCTCCAGTTCCTGGTGCAGCAGGGACTTAAGGCTGCTGGGGAGAGGCCACAGCTCTGATGGAGCCTCTTAGTCACAGCCTTTCTGGAAGAAAAGTGAACTTGCCTGTTGTCAGCAAATGAGCTCACATTGAACTTATGGAGCCTGATCCCACCTCCAGGTTTTACCTTTCCATGTATATGTGGCCATATAAAAGGACCACACCTTATAATTCAACAGGGCACTTAGGACCAAAGCAGGGAAATAGTCTCCATTTGTATTTTGAAGATTTACAAGCAGTTTTGTTGTACTGCCAAGTGGAAAGAAAAGAAACTTGTGATGCAAACCAACTGCAATAGCTGCAACCATAGGTTTTCAAAGGGCTTTTGAGGGTAGGGTTACCAGCTGTCATGTGAAACTGTGAAGGTGAATCAAAGGCAACTCTGCCTAAGGCACTGAGCTGCATTGGGTAAACTTAGGGACAGCTCCTAGGAATATAAAAAGAAGTGTAGTGCACCCTACCTTTCTATGGGGCATGGGCTTGTGCAGCCTGGAGAAAAGGCTCAGGGCTGACCTCATTGCTGTCTACAACTACCTGAAGGGAGGTTGTAGCCAGGTGGGGGTTGGTCTCTTCTGCCAGGCAACCAGCAACAGAACAAGGGGACACAGTCTCAAGTTGTGATGGGGGAGGGCTAGGCTGGATGTTAGGAGGAAGTTCTTGCCAGAGAGAGTGATTGGCATTGGAATGGGCTGCCCAGGGAGGTGGTGGAGTCACCATCCCTGGATGTGTTTGAGCAGAGCCTGGCTGAGGCACTGAGTGCCATGTTCTAGTTGACTGGACAGGGCTGGGTGCTAGGTTGGACTGGATGAGCTTGGAGGTCTCTTCCAACCTAATTGATTCTATGATTCTATGATCACCAATTCTGCATGTAGGCAGGCAGCTCAGCCCCGGAGGATGTGGAAATAGTCATAGAAAATGGGATCACTTTCTGAGGACTATCCTCAGGACTCTGCATCTGACAGCAGTAAGTGGGCTGAAGAATGCCAGTTCAGTTGCTGTGCTGCTCATTGTATCCCTTAAAGCATGCGGTCTGCCGAGGCTCCGCTCCATAAGGATATGAGTGACTCACCCATCTATTTTTAGACATGGAAGCAACCATGTTTCTGGAGAGTGTTTCTAAACTCTGTGTGTGGGGGGGGGAACTAGCACAATCACAGGATGAAGAGGTGTCAGGTCGTGTTAGGGACATCTCCTCAGAGCCTTTTTCTCACATGCTTCCCACCCTGCCCAGAATAGCAAGCGTGAGGTGAGGAAGGGCTGCGTTCTGCAGCTGGGTGTTGGCTGGCTAGGCATTTCAGTGACCAGTCAGGAAAACAATACACAGAAGAGGATCCTGTGATGTTAGGGTTTTCAGGTTGGATGAAGACCTAGAAATTCCCGGGTACCAACAGCAGCTACAACACTTACAGTTGCATGCTAGGAACGAAAGTAAAGATGAAAATCAATCTTCTGTGGAGGACAAAAAGTACTTTGACATTCTTTTCAGTGTTTGTCTCCAAATTAAAAGGGGTAAAATGTTCTAAGAAAAGCCACGAAGAAAATTGGTAATTCTCCTCCTGCTTTTACAAAGTAAATGTTTTTTTTCCCCCTCAGAAATTATGAGTTGGTTTAGAAAAACTATCATAAATTAAAAGGTCCTGCATCTGGGTGGAGGCAACGCCAAGCACAAACGCAGGCTGGGCAGTGAGGGGCTAGAGAGCAGCCCTGAGAAGAGGCACCTGGGGGTGCTGATGGATGAGAAGCTGAACGTGAGCCAGCAGTGTACATTTGCAGTCCAGGATCTGGTTGTCCCTCCGGGCTGCAGCAGGACAAGTGTGGCCAGCAGGGTGAGGGAGGTAATTCTCCCCCTCTACTCTGCTCTGCTGAGACCCCACCTGGAGTACTGCATCCAGTTCTGGAGCCCACATTACAAGAGGGACATGGATGCTGCAGCATGTCCAGAGAAGGGCCACAAGGATGATCAGAGGGCTGGAGCAGCTCTGCTACGAGGACAGACTGAGAGAGTTTGGGCTGTTGAGTCTGGAGAAGAGGAGGCTCTGAGGCGACCTTCTTGTGGCCTTCCAGGATCTGCAGGGGGCCTACAAAAAAGCTGGGGAGGGACTTTTTAGGCTGTCAGGGAGTGACAAGACTAGGGAGGGGATGGAGCAAAGCTGGAGATGGGTAGGTTCAGGCTGGACATGAGGAGGAAGTTGTTGAGCATGAGAGTGGTGAGAGGCTGGAATGGGTTGCTCAGGAAGGTGGTTGAGGCCTCATGCCTGGAGGTGTTTAAGGCCAGGCTGGATGAGACTCTGGCCAGGCTGCTCTAGGGTAGGGTGCCCCTGCCCATGGCAGGGGTGTTGGAACTAGATGATCCTTGTGGTCCTTTCTAACCCTGACTGATTCTATGATTCTAAAACAAAACAAAACAAAACAAAACAAAACCAAACCAAGAAAAACCCTGAGAGAGAAAAATCAAGTAGCCTAGCATAATAGTTAAGTGAAGCACAAGACCTTAGAACTTATTAAAGGAATACAAGTTATAAATTTATATATACACATATACATAAATATTTGCATATAGTACATATACACCATAGAAGAGAATATATCTATATATATAAATACAGTATTTCACGAAGGTTGTGAAATGTAGCGGTATGGCAGGATATCTTTTACACCTTGAGTACCATGTGCAGTTCTGGGCTCCTCAACTCAAGAGAGATGTTGAGATACTGGAACATGTCCAGAGAAGGGCAATGAAGCTGGTGAGGGGCCTGGAACACAAACCCTGTGAGGAGAGGCTGAGGGAGCTGGGGGTGTGCAGCCTGTAGGAGGCTCAGGGCTGACCTCATTGCTGCCTACAACTACCTGAAGGGAGGCTGTAGCCAGGTGGGGTTGGTCTCTTGTCCCAGGCAAGCAGCAACAGAACAAGGGGACACAGTCTCAAGTTGTGCCAGGGGAGGTATAGGCTGGATGTTAGGAGGAAGTTCTTGCCAGAGAGAGTGATTGGCATTGGAATGGGCTGCCCAGGGAGGTGGTGGAGTCGCCATCCCTGGAGATGTTCAAGAAAAGCCTTGATGAGGCACTTAGTGCCATGGTCTAGTTGATTGGACAGGGCTGGGTGCTAGGTTGGACTGGATGAGCTTGGAGGTCTCTTCCAACCTGGTTGATTCCATGATTCTATGAGTGACTTTGATTCTATGAAAGGAGGAGGAAGGAATGGAGCCTGAACGAGTCTGAGGACTGGATGTGACAGGTCTCTCAAACACCATGGGCTAAAATTCTTGTCCATAGTTCCAACCTGGTCGATTCTATGATCATAAATTAAAGTCTCAGTAAAGACCTGCCACTTATAAAAAAGAAATGCTAAAAGGCCTTAAATAAAGCATACTGTAAGCTCAGGTTCAGATATTTGAGCATGCTTTCTAAAAACAGTTCTTTAAAGTCCACAGATTTCGGAAGAAAAAATAATTACAGTTTGTTTCTTCATATTCCTCTGTTTCACAGGTTCTATGAAATACTCTCTTTCAGCTCAGCAGCTGTGTTGTATGTTCTGCTGTCTGAGCCCATCCATGAAACAGAAGTTGTATTTTTATCCATATTACATTATAGGCCAGTGAGGTTGTCTGCCAGCCTTAAAAATTCTGAGATAAACAACCTTATCAGGGTTGTCTTCCTGATCTAACAGAGAAAGCATGCAGACTCTAAATGTTGGGTGCTGGAACATTACTTCACCAAAAAGTCAACAAATTTGGGGGCAAGAGAGTTGTTGGTTATTATTGTTGCTGTTAGCAGTATTATTAGTATTATTTTAAGGTGGTAAAACCAGAAGGGTTTTACTGTCAACCTAATCTGCTACAAGTTCAGCTGCCCATAGTGAGGCATGACTTGGATAAGGCAAAGAAAGGTTCAGCCTCCTGTAGTGCTCTCGACCTTGGGTGTTGCAGCAGAAGCAGCACTACTTGGCAGTGTCCCCAAACCACTCCCTTGCAAGCCCTCAGGCAACCTGACAGGTTCTATGATCAGGCTGTCCTGGATGGGTTTTGGGCTGAATGTGCTCAAAGTGATGTTGACAGCTCTAAGAGGTCAACCTATGATTAAAGCAAGTAGTCCCACTGACAGGACAGGCAGATGGGTGCACAGAATTCCTGTCTTCCCTGCAAATCCAGGTGGACTCCAGCTCAGAGCCAGGCTCTCTTAGGTTTTCCTGGAACTGCTTATACAAATAAACATTTAATATGTTTGAATGTTTACATTGTTATCTGAAGGGATTACAGGGGCACATCCTTTAGCCACGAAGTGCGCACAGTCTCGTGGCCTTTGTGGCTTCACCAGTGCCACCCACAGCTCTCCTGTGTGTGAAAAATGTGTTGTATTATTTCCTGACTTAGTGAAAATGAATTTGGTAACAGCATCAGTAATACAGAGTGGCAGAGTATGCCACTCCATGATGTTTTTGCTGTCTCCCCTGCGTCATGGGCTGCTGAAGAGTAACACTGGGAAGCATCGCTGAAGTACAGTGAAGCCTGAATATAAAGAGAGAGTTTTGATTATTTATTCTACTTAATTGTAAGGTAGTTCAGCTGTTGATTTCCCTGCCTCTCCTGCCTAGCAGCTCTGCCCTTTGTGGCCTCTCAGATGCCCTTGGTTACTTTCTCTAGGGTGTCACTCTTCCTGCCCAATCTAATTTAAGCAGGGAAGGTCAATCCTCTGTTTCTGCTTCTAATTCCTTTGGTGTGACTGTCAGCATTGGTGGTGTCACACGGTTTGAGTGAAGAGAATTAAGGCCAGGAACATCAACCATTTGTGTTCCAAATGTGCAGTGGTCAGAGAAGCGAGGAGCAGTGGTGCAGGTGTGGTCTGTGTGCTAGATAAAGCTCAGAGAGAAACGCTGCGATCCGACGAGCCAGCCCAGCGGCTGCACATCGCTGACAACTTCTCAAAGGATTCATGGAGTGAGATAAACAAAGAGATCAAACTCAATCCAAAATGACAGAGCCATGAACTGACAAGGAGAACATATAAAAGCTGGCAGGCCAAATAGATCGAAAGGGAAGATCTAGGTGGAGGGTGCAGGGAAACATCAGCTACTGGGGAAATCCTTCTAGTCCCTGAGGGAGACTTGGTGAGTTTGTGTGTGCATACACGCGGCTGTTCCTAACCACGTGCTGTCTGCAATGCAGCAAACTTTTGTGCTGTGTCATACAGAAGATGAATTAATCCTCTTCTAAGACAGGGGTATTCACTGTGTGGTTAGCTCACTGAAATCCTTTAATGTCCACCCCAGGGACTGGTGTGGATGTAGAGCCACAGATAAACCACATTACTGATGGGTCTCATTACTTTGTATACTGGAAAAATTGTGGAAGGGTTTAACATCTTTTAACTTACAGATCTTTTAGGAAAATGCTATAAAACTCCTCCAAATCAGTCAATAATTTTTTGCACTCAGCAGTGCCCTGCCCTGTGCCAAAGCCCTACAAGGCTGTGCCGACTCTATTCAAGGTTGCACTTATCTGGTGCTTGGCACCCCTCCATAAGCATAGAGTTACTTCAGCCCCCTTTCCTTCTGCCTGTCTCTGGGTGCTCCCACTGAGGGCAGCAAGGAGCAGCAGGCTGCCAACTGCCTCACGTGCAACCACATTTCAATGCCTGCCATATTCCAGGAAGGGTAGTCCCATGGCTAATATCATCATATGATACATCTGCAGAGCTCAACCACCCCATGGCTGCTGCCCCAAGCAAAAGTTAATCCAGAATCCTTTGAGTTCCCCACTCATTGCTGGTATGTGCCTGCCACTGATCCCGGCTGGCAAGAGCAGATTAAATGTCAATAAGCTCTCTGCAATTGATATTAATACTGGGAATGCTGAGCTGGGGACATGCCTCTTAGGCCACTCAGCTCCCCAGATTTCAGTCATCCTGTAGTACTGCTCAGTGCCCTGCATTCACACAAATCCCTAGGAGCTTTGAAGAAGCCCTCTATAAAGTCAGCAAGGAACAACAGCAGAGATAGATGAAAACAGAAAAAAAGACTGGCAACTGCTCTTTGCAGTTAGAAAGACAGAGAGAGTGATTGGCATTGGAATGGGCTGCCCAGGGAGGTGGTGGAGGCACCGTCCCTGGAGGTGTTCAAGAAAAGCCTGGATGAGGCACTTAGTGCCATGGCCTAGTTGACTGGACAGGGCTGGGTGCTAGGTTGGACTGGATGATCTTGGAGGTCTCTTCCAACCTGGTTGATTCTATGAAAGGAGGAGGAAGGAATGGAGCCTGAACGAGTCTGAGGACTGGATGTGACAGGTCTCTCAAACACCATGGGCTAAAATTCTTGTCCATAGTTCCAGGATTGCACTGCCATAACCGCAGATATTTGCTTTTTAAACACTTAAGTGTTATACTTCATCACTCTTCTCAGTCTATCTCCAGTGAGTCACTCAACTGCATTAGAGAGCCTGATGCTGCTGCTGGCAGCCTTTGGCTATATTTCCATTAGCAAATTGTGCAGCACAACAGGAGCAGATCTAGAGACAAAACAGCTTGTTCCAAGGGTCCAGTACAATCCCTCTACTCTGTGGCAATCAACCATTAGCAGTTGTGATGCACACAGTGCACATATGAATCTCAGTCTTCCATGTTATTGCTATCTTAAAGGCATCTAGCAGATGCAAAAGGTATGGTGAGATGACTACAAGATTTCCACTCCTACACTGAACTAAACCAGTAGAGTAGATGAATCCTCTTTCAGAGAAACACTCTTCATTAATTTCTTTCTCTTACAGCTTCTTTTGTCTTGCCTTTCTCCTCCTGTTTTCATTCTGCTGATGACCTCTGCTATTTCACACAACATCATGGTACTGTACCCGAAGCAGCTTCCTAGCTCCCTCATTTAGTCTGTCCTATGGCATGTGACATACCCCCTTTTTTAATCTGTTGATAAGTCCCTATTTTTGAGGCAGACACCAACAAAAGATAGCAGGACAGTTTGGGTGCTTAATGTTTTAACTCTCTAGAAAATTCACAACTTTGTGTATTGCTTGCAGCCTGTATGATGCTTACAGTCGGCACTGCCACTACTGAGGGTAAGGGAATCACCAGTTTCCTAAGGCACTATCTGTGCCAGAATGGCTACACGTAACATCTACCAGTTTGAGCTCTAAAATCAACACCTGTAAGCTGTAGCTCATCAGTCTTTGAGGAAAAGCTCTCACTTAGGATGAGTAAGAGGATTGCTACTACTCAACCCTCGCCAGAAGGAGACAGTTTGGTATCTGCAGGACAGATTCCTGTTGTCAGCAAATTCCTAGCTCTCCTGGGTCTATCACCCTATGCCTGGTCAGTCAAAAGGTAGGAGGGAGTAGCCTGACTGTTTGCACTCCTGCAGCCTAACTCCTGCAGCTCCCTGTGGGAATAGAGATTAATTTTATCCCAAGGGCTCAGCAGAACTTCTGTATCTGCCGTTTTCACATGCTTTCAGGAGGACATTTTGCGTCACTCGTGGCTGCTGGTCTCTTTTGTTAAGCTATTCTCTCAGGATTTATATGGTGTGTAGAAGTTTTGTTTCACATCACAATGTGTTTATGTGCAGATCAGGAAATTCATCAGCCAACTGTCTGAACAATCCTAACAATTTTGGCCAGCCTTGCTTTGCTTTGATTCTGGGTTTGGGCTTGTTGTGACTCATCCAGCTCATGTTGCTATCAATGCCATTGACCACAGCTCTCTGCGCAGGGGAAACACAGCCGAGCTTACCAAAGAGCTGCCAAACACTGTCCTCATGTACTATACAAATGGTTGCTGTTTGTTACCACCCGGTGAGAGCATCCTCTCTAATGATGCAACTTTGCCCTCATCTAGAAAGTTGTTCTGCTCCTTCCCATGCCCCTTAAATCCCCCTGTTTGAAGCATGTGTTTGTCAAATTAGGCTTCGGGACAGAAGACGTCTTGTCTGAGTCTGGCTTAATCTGTGGACTGTCACGCAGCCTTTATCAACAAGTTCTTGGCTGCTGTGCAGAGCAGAGCAGAGCAGAGCGGATCAGGAGGGCCGAGCTCCCGGCAGGACCTGGCTCTGCCTGAGCTGCTGCTGCCCTCTGCTGCCGGCCCAAAGCCCGGGGCAGGACCTGAGCTCCCCTCCTTCACAACTTAGCACATCTCTAGTTCCAGCCAGGTGCTCACTGCAGCTTTGTCACGTTTCAAGTCTCTGGGGAAAACTGCCTTCTATGTTCATCAGAAAATGGGAAGCTGGACGCTCGCCTGAGGTACCCTCTGACAGCACAAGAGGCAATGGGAACAAATCAGCTGTGTCCACCTGAAGGCAAAAAGCTTCTTTGTTTTTCCTGTGAGGTTACTGGCATGAGTTGCTCAGGGATATTTTGGAGGTATTAAAAACCAAACTGCTCTTACTGACCCAAAGGGTGTTGAATCAGATGGCCATAGGGTCCCTTCCAAACTAAACAATTCTGTGATGCTATCAGGTATTGCACAATCATATTAAGTGTGATAGAAAACCAGGTAGTGCTGAAAACCTCTCCCTCACTGAACAGGTAAAACCATCGACTGTAAATGTTTGCAGATAGCACTGTCCTGTCCTGTATATCACCAAAGACACAAACATACCTTTTTTATAACTCCTGTAGTGGCCACAATGGTCTCTGCTCCTTCTACAGTCTTGTTTGCCACTGTGTTCACACTGGCTACAACAGCTTCTCCCACCACATTGGCCTGCTCTTTGGTCTTCTCAGCAACTGAGATTTGAACAAAAGCAGAAAGTCAATGAAGTAGGCACTACCAAGGCACTGCCAGCTTCACTGGGACAACAAACAATTGCACTGAGGTAAGAGAAGCCCTGGTGCAGTCTTTATTTGGAGTTCTAATGTGATATCATGTCTGAGTTTAAATCACGCACGGCAGGGATTTTTCCAAATCAAAATGCTGCTCAGAGGGCAGCACTGCAACCTGGCAGCCTTTGTGGGCAACTGAATAATGACAAATTCACTGTGAGATTCTAAGAGACAACTGTGCAAGTAAGGCATTTTGCATCACAGACTGGTTATGACCTCTCTGGGCACCTTCTGTTTCATTTGTCATACCTGGGCTGAAATAAAAAAGCAATCATTATGAAATTCTCCATGGAAAGGATTCATTCATCTGTCTCCCAAGCAGTCCGTTTTGGCTGCCCTGTTTGGGAGTTTGGGAAACCTAGAAGTTTCCCTTGGAGTCCCTGACTCTGTGACTGCCTGACAGGAGTATCCCCAGGATCACAGTTTTGGCCACCCAGGATCTGACGCAAGTAAACCCTTGCTGCACGCCAAGCAGCACTCTTGACATTGTGAAATGTCTAAATTGCTGTGAATCATCCAAGACTGACAAATAACATTTGTTAGATATTTTTGACCTGCTTTACTGATTAAATATTTTTTCCTACCCATGTACACTCTAAATACCAGGCCTTGAACCATGGGTCCTGGCAAGCATCCTCCATTCATCGAATGGAAGGTCATGCAGATCAGTGGTGTCCCCTAGAGACCTTCTACTTGGCAGAAGTGAGGGCTTTATCAAGAGGTCCAACAACATACCACACAGATTTACACACCTCTCTCAGGGCTGTGTTCTTACCTGAGGTCACACTTTGCACTACACCTTCTTTGGTTTTGGTACCTGTGAAAGGAAACACATGGTCTATCAGTGCTACTTGGCAAAGAACCCCTTGGTTTCTGGACACAGATGACTTTCTGTTCTTGGGAAGTGCAGTGAGGAGCTGTGGTGCTTCTGGTACCTCCTGATAAGACACAAAGGCATTTGTAGAGCAGGTGGAAGGGACCAGGTTTCTTCCCCAACAAAGGTAATGAATACCTTTGTATCAGCAGTTGGATAACTTCAGTCCCAGATTATCTGGAAATATTTAGACTTGAGAAATCTTGATTATATCATGCTGAAGTATGAAAATTTGTCCCAGCAATATTTAGAAATGAAAAAGAAAACAGTCAAGCAGAGGCAAGTCAATGTTAACCTAACTGTAAAAGTAGAATGTACATTAAGTCATTTGGAAACATCTCACTTAACTTCATTCAGTTTTCCAAGACAAGCAGCCACATTTGCAACTCTCCCCTGCTTTTCAGCAGAATATTTGTCTGCAGTGGTCTCTCAAAGCTTCATTCTATACCTCTAAGAGTGTGGAGAAACTTGAAGCTGAATTTACAGAACGACCATCCACTTTCTACATACCTATTTATCAGATTCCCACTTCAGTGCCTCAGCATGGGCTGTAAGTGCCTGCTCACAGCAATACACAAAACACAGAGTTTTTTTATCTCAGATTATGAGATGTATGCTGACATTGTAATTTATCTTGCTGCTCTCAAAGCACAAAAGCTAACAGGATGTGAGAGCATTCGGTTTGCAAGTCATGTAGCCCTTAAGGCATAAATACTCTCTATTGTTTTCCTCTAAGCTTGAAGTGACTTGCTGGAAGCGACCTCCTATACATCTCCACTTTTTGTATACTGCAGCACATATGTTAAATCATATGATAGATGGGCAGCCTCTACAGCACCTAAATGCTTTTTCATATCACAAAAACAAAAGGTCAAATTTATCTCTGTTGGATGTTAAATAAACACATGCCAAAAAAGTTCTGCTGGTCCTATTTTACTGTATTTTGTAAACCACCTGCACCAATCCAGGCTCATTTCAAGTCTCTCATACTGGTACCACAAAAGTTTTTTTCTGGCCAGCTGTCAAAATGCTAGAAATAGAGAGGCAGATCTTTAACTCCAGAGGTATTGGAGCATTCATGGGTGTGGTGGGAGAATTCGACTGCAAACCACATCTCATTCTCATGAACAGCCCAAAAGCAAAACAGGTGCAGTGCCCTGATAACAATAGATCCAGTCCAACTCTGTTCTGCCCAATACATGTTACGTGTTATTGAATGTAGTTCTTAATTGTGAGTTTATTTTGGTGGCTGTGATGGTTGCTTGGGGCAAAACAAAGCTATTCTACAACAATATGCCCTCAACATTTCACTCCACCCTCCCAAAGTGTGTTAAGACTGAAGAAATGAAATCCTGTACTTTATACTTGTTACTGCAGCTCCTGATGATGTATAACACAGG
Organism: Pogoniulus pusillus; assembly: GCF_015220805.1. Lineage (NCBI taxonomy): Eukaryota > Metazoa > Chordata > Aves > Piciformes > Lybiidae > Pogoniulus > Pogoniulus pusillus. Next base: position 31,008,591 of record NC_087269.1, read on the forward strand.
TGTACTGGTATAAACTGAGTTTAGTAATAGCCATCATATATAAATGGGTGCAGAAGCACAGCAGTGAGAAAAGAAGGTGCAAGTCTCAAGCCATTAATGTGAGCTCCTGAGTGGGCCAAATGCACACAGTTCAGTTGCCACCCTGTTTCGGTTTCCCTCCCAGTGCCATCTGAATAGAAGACTGCTACAATATTGATTTGACATACAAGGTCTTCTCACATCAGACACAGATGTACAAGCTTAACTCTTCTTCGCTCTTTTGTGGCCAAAAAGCAGTTGTTAGGTAAACAAAGTATGTAACATGCTGTACTAGCCTTGCATATCTTTCTGTTTTGCAGCAATCACATAGTGAAACAAGTGCTGTACTTCTGTACATGCTTTTACCAGACTTTTGATTTAAGGTGACTGTCTGGGCTTGATCCTTTTGCAGAGGCAGGAGAGTGCAGGCTGACATATTTTCTGATCGAAAGTAATTCCAGAAAGGAGGGATGCAGATAGAACAAACCCCCCTGAATCCACTTCATGACAGAAGCAACGGCATTGGGAAGGACCACGGCTTCAGCCTGGTGAGAGCTTGCCACATCTTCCTTACCCAGTCTCCTGACCACACCCAATGACTCAGGCTCAGCATCCATTATGCACCACATGAAATCCGACCTTCTGCCGCATACCCTTGCCAGCAACCCGCATCTGTTGAATCAGAAAGCAATCACCTGATGCTCAATCTCATTTCACTCATTAGTCCTTGCCTGCAGCTTGTGCACAGAGAATTAGAAGTTCATGCATTCTGCCTCTTCTGAGTGCTGCAAGTCATCTGTAAGAGCTTGGGTATCACAAGGGTGGTAGAGTTCAGTGCAGTGGGAAGAAATTGTTTGTAGAGAAGAATATTATGATGTGCTGTAAGTCCTGCAGGAGTTCGTACTGGAGTCATTTCACTGAAGTAGAGTTTGGTGCACTGGGGCTTTCTGCAGCATATCACTGAAAGCCATTCTGGAAAACTAGAAATTCTTTTTGTTGAGGCTTCCTGAATTTAGCATGGAACAGCACTAATGACCTTAAACTCAGTACTCTGATGCAGCCTTGTACTACCTTTGTTAACTACCTTCAGCACCACTTATCCCCCTACTTAAACCACCTTAAAAAGACAGCACATTGAATCACATCTTGAGTACATATTCACCTTGGAAGATTCCACTCCCACTTTGGCTCTTATGACTGGAAGAGCAGTCTGCCATTTTACTAAGTGCAAAGGTGGCCCATGCTACAGGATTTCTCTCTGCCCTTTCATACACTCTCTTCTCTACATGTTCAGTAACCCACAGGTCAAGGCAGGAGCACCCCACAATTCATGACTTCCCCAGTGACAGCGGCACCTCTAACCAGCCCATCTGTGAGCTGCATTGCAGTGCTAGCACAGCAAGGAGGCATCTCTGGCCCTGCCATGGGTTGTGGGAACTGAAGCTGCATGGCTCAGAGGGAAGGGACAAAGTGGCCACCGTGCCCTCATGACGCTGCCCACTCAAGGAGGGTGCCCCTGAATAAGCATTATCTTTTTTTTCCTGGGGTGGAAGAAAGTGACTCACCAGTAGTGGTGATTATGCTCAGACATCTGGGATCCTCCTTGGAGAGCAGCAATGAATTAACAGAAACCTGAGCAGAAGTCAGAGATTCACTTCAACCAACCCAGGCTTTAAGTTTTTTCCTCTCTTTCCTGATGTTCTAAAAAGACCATCAAGCTTTTATAAAAGCATTATTTTCTCTTAGCATCCAAAATTTCAGTTTGTGTCTCATAACACTCTAGACCAAGCTGCTGGGATGGGGATCTGAAACGAAGGAACAGGGAAGGAACAGTTCAAGTCTCTGATTAACTGTTCACGTGGAACAGAATGAGAAAAGGCAGCATGAACAACATACTAATCATTCCAGTTTCAATCGATATACCCAGCCTCCAACTCCTCTGCTCATTTAAGAATCAATTCTCTGAGCTAATCAGCATTTTTTCCTGCTTGGGAAAGACTGAATTTCCCCCAAAGGACTGAACATCCTCCAGTGTGCAACTGGAACTGAATAAGATTCAAGGCAAAGCATGTGAATAAGATCCAAGGCACGACAGGACAGGAATCAGCAGTATACCGGTCAAAAAATAAAAGGAGAAAACAATCCTTGACCTTTACTTGATCTTCATTCACAGATTTTGGCTTTAAGCAGAATATTCAAAACTTTACTGGAAAGGTTAGAATGTCCTGAGCAGACTCTGTATGCCATGGCTGTGCAAAAATTCAAACCAGGTCACAGCATGGACAATCACAGCATGATTGAACAGAACTGGAAGGAATTCTGTCTAAAAGCTCAGAGTAGCCCTTTCTGACACTTAAATCGAGAAGCGTTTGGAGCAGCAGCTATGCTGCAGTTTGACCCCTAGCTGTAACATTTGGCTATTGTGGTTAATTTAACTGTTTAAAGGGATGCTGTTTTCTTTCTTTCTTTCTTTCTTTCTTTCTTTCTTTCTTTCTTCCTTTCTTCCTTTCTTCCTTTCTTCCTTTCTTCCTTCCTTCCTTCCTTCCTTCCTTCCTTCCTTCCTTCCTTCCTTCCTTCCTTCCTTCCTTCCTTCCTTCCTTCCTTCCTTCCTTCCTTCCTTCCTTCCTTCCTTCCTTCCTTCCTTCCTTCCTTCCTTCCTTCCTTTCCTCCTTTCCTCCTTTCCTCCTTCCTTCCTTCCTTCCTTCCTTCCTTTCCTCCTTTCCTCCTTTCCTCCTTTCCTCCTTTCTTCCTTTCCTCCTTCCTTCCTTTCCTCCTTCCTTCCTTCCTTTCTTTCTTTCTTTCTTTCTTTCTTTCTTTCTTTCTTTCTTTCTTTCTTTCTTTCTTTCTTTCTTTCTTTCTTTCTTTCTTTCTTTCTTTCTTTCTTTCTTTCTTTCTTTCTTTCTTTCTTTCTTTCTTTCTTTCTTTCTTTCTTTCTTTCTTTCTTTCTTTCTTTCTTTCTTTCTTTCTTTTTCTGTCTTTCTTCCTTTCCTCCTTCCTTTCTTTCCTCCTTTCCTCCTTTCCTCCTTTCTTTCTTTCTTTCTTTCTTTCTTTCTTTCTTTCTTTCTTTCTTTCTTTCTTTCTTTCTTTCTTTCTTTCTTTCTTTCTTTCTTTCTTTCTTTCTTTCTTTCTTTCTTTCTTTCTTTCTTTCTTTCTTTCTTTCTTTCTTTCCTTCTTTCCTTCTTTCTTTCTTTCTTTCTTTCTTTCTTTCTTTCTTTCTTTCTTTCTTTCTTTCTTTCTTTCTTTCTTTCTTTCCTTCTTTCTTTCTTTCCTTCTCTCTTTCTCTCTTTCTCTCTCTCTCTTTCTTTCTTTCTTTCTTTCTTTCTTTCTTTCTTTCTTTCTTTCTTTCTTTCTTTCTTTCTTTCTTTCTTTCTTTCTTTCTTTCTTTCTTTCTTTCTTTCTTTCTTCCTTCCTTCCTTCCTTCCTTCCTTCCTTCCTTCCTTCCTTCCTTCCTTCCTTCCTTTCTTCCTTCCTTTCTTCCTTCCCTCCTTTCTTTCTTCCCTCCTTTCTTTCTTTCTTTCCTCTGAGTCAGCTTCAAATTGAAAGGTGAACTTTTACATACATTCACTTACAGAATGCCAACAGTAAAGTATTTGAAGTCTGGGGACTAAGACATTCCCAAACCTACTACACAAAACATTTGTATTTAATTTCTAATGAACAGGTCTATTTCTGTATCTACCATCAACACACAAACGTATTTCTGTACCTATTGTCAACAGAGCTGCTTTAGAGCAGCTACAGGATTTCTTTCTGTCTACATATAGCGGTGGATGTTGCAGCATGACAGCAGGAAGAAACAGCATGTAAACTTTCCTACTAAAAATATCACTCTCTCCTTCATCTAGCAAACTTAAAAGCTGCATGAGGTGCAGTGATTACTGCTGATTACCTCAGCAGTGAGGTAATCAGTCTTGGGAACTAAGACTTCCTGAATATTGCAGTATCTGGAATATCTGACCACCCAGCCATATAATTGTATGTGCTAGATAATGGAGATAGAAGGTTTCAAGGGTCACCTTGAAAAGAGAGATTTCTGAAACAGGTCATTAACTTTGAGGGAGGTCTTACATGTGCTGTTGTCTAGATCCTATCCTTTGGCCAAAATGAATTTAGGTGTCTCTTGTAAAGTCATGTAATGCATGCAGGGGCACCAAAACAGGTCAGTGAACAAGAAAAGGATTTCATGACAAAATGACATGTTTGTGGGGAAGCAGACATATCCTGCAGTCCTCACTTAATAGCACTGCTGGCTCCTCTTGGGGACCTCCTTGGCTTGTCTCTTGCAGCATGGAGCTGAGATGAGAGACCAGCAGTGGTCAGATGCTTGGAGAGTGAGTGGCTCTACCTGGAAACCATCAGTGAATATTCATAACAGAAATCTTCATCTCGGCATCTGCTCCTTAACATTCTATTAGCTCTGGCCATTTCTGTGTCTAATTTACAGCTGAGGAAACTGAAGCACCCAAAGTTCACACACAGTGGCTCTGTGACAGAGCAGGGGATGTTATCCAGAATGCCTGTCATCCGCTCCCAAGCTTTAGCCACAACATAATTTCCCCAGATTTTCTCAGAGATAAGCTACGCATCGGTTCATGTGCAAATGTAGACTGAAAACAATTCTCTTACCTACATACATCACCCCTTCTTTAGTCTTCTCTGCAGCCTCTGTCACTCCCTGCTTGGTCTTTTCTGCAGCTGCCACCACACCTTCTTTAGCAATGGAGAAACCTTTCTTAAAGACATCCATTCTTGTTTCTTGTTAGTGCACTATCTAGATGATCTGAGCGAGGGACAGCAGCAAAAATCACTTCAAGACTGAGACTGCAATATGCAGCCTTGCCCTCAGTGAATACTCAGTTTTTCTGTTGATCTCTGGCTTTGCTCTTACTGCTCTGCTGGATGAAGGCAGTGAGGCAAACCTCACAGCCGCTGCTGGCTCTTATTGATGAAGTGTGCTGCAGTGTAGCCAATGCCTGTGAGCAGCTGATACTGAAATATTAATGATATGGATCTACTTGGGAAGATTCAAGAAGGGAGGGGGAGAGGAGGAGGATGACATCGGTAGGTAAGGGACTGCCTGGAAAATTTCCAGGCAGATAAAGCTGTAAAATATGCTGCAAAGCTCTCTCACTCGAGGATGCTCTTATGTGAAGAGAGAGGCTTTTCATCCGAAGAGCTGAGTTCCTGAAAGGGCATCTCCCGGAGGCTGCAGCAGGACGCAGACACAAGCTCTCCTGGGCTTCCAGGGGACAGAGAGCACATAAAGCTGGTAAAGTTTGTATCAAATGAACAGGTTTCCTGGTCTGACAGTTACCAGAACCCATTCTACACAAACAGCAAAAAGAACATTATTTCTAGTAAATAATAAGAGCAAAAGGCAAGCAGCTCAAGGTGTTGCTCATGTGAAGGGAGCTAAGAAGTCACAAGTGCAGTGTTTGTCAAGTCTGAAAGCATTTAGTATAAGTTATGGGTTTTGCTCAGCTGCACGTCCCATTAAACAGTTCATTTCTGAAAAATCAGATGCCTGTTGAGGGAAATCCTGTTTCCTATTTGTTTTTCCAAGTTGCTGTAGACAGAGCTTTGCTCTGGTGTTGCAGAGATGACATTTTACACCAAGGCCATCACTCATACCACAGGTCTGTGCTACAGAGCATGGTGGGATGAGGAAACCATCCAGCAGAGAACTGACTAAGGAAATCCTATGGTCTGCACGCAGCCTCAACACTTTGCTTGGAACAATTGCTGAATTATACAGTCATTAATTACAGTTGGATGTCCTAATGTGCTCAAACTCAAGATAAACTGTTTTCTGAAGTAGATCCTGAGTGGCCCAAATCAGTTACTGTTCCACTACCAAACTGAAATCCACTTGTGAAAACAAGCATTGGTGCTACAACACCATTACTTCTTAGCAATGCCACATCCCACATCTGAAACTACAGAAGCCACAGAGCACTGGCCTCTGGGCACAAACTCTGAGCAGCTTTGGATGTTTGCTTTTCCTCACCAGGCAAACAGAACAGGAAATGCAGAGGTTTAACTGCACTATGGAAGGGTAGCACAGTGTAACATCATGTAGTGTATTGGTCCATAAGCCACTGCTGCCACAAGTTATGAGTCTGGAAGTGTCAGATGGGGAATGACTACACAGAAAACAGTCTGAATGAAAAATGGCATCCCCATACATACATGCAGACATGTACACAAACATCACTGTGTGTGTACACAAACATGTCCAGAGAAGGGTGATGGAGGTGGTGAGAGGCCCTGTGAGGAGAGGCTGAGGGGGCTGGGGGTGTGCAGCCTGGAGAAGAGGAGGCTCAGGGCTGACCTCATTGCTGGCTACAACTACCTGAAGGGAGGTTGTAGCCAGCTGGGGGGTGGTCTCTTCTCCCAGACAACCAGCAACAGAACAAGAGGACACAGTCTCAAGCTGTGCTGGGGCAGGTCTAGGCTGGATGTTAGGAGGAAGTTGTTGGCAGAGAGTGATTGGTATTGGAATGGACTGCCCAGGGAGGTGGTGGAGTCGCTGTGCCTGGAGATGTTGAAGCAAAGCCTGGCTGAGGCACTTAGTGCCATGGTCTAGATGACTGGACAGGGCTGGGTGATTGGTTGGACTGGATCATCTTGAAGGTCTCTTCCAACCTGCTTGATTCTATGATTCATTACTGTGGAAGCAAGAATACTTCATTAGGTTAAAAAGTGCAAGATTCAGAGGAAGACTATTACAGCATGCCAGTTATTATAGGAGCTCTCATTGTTCTAGACTGCCACAGCAAACTGTGAGAAAAGGATTTTCTCTCTCTCTCTCAAAATTTCCTCTAGGTAGCTGATTGGCCATCACCCAAACTGCATAGCTGGTGCTCCTATCTGCTTCCAAAATATTCTTAAATTGAAGAGATATGTGTGTTATTGTGCCTTACAACCAGCAATTTAACCTGGCTGCTCTTGCAGTCAGTCACAAGACTCCCATCAAGCACCAAGCAGCTGTCTTGCTTTTACTATGTTTGGTAAAATGTGAATTTGCCATCTTTGGGAACTGCTGCAGGCCCCATTTACTTTTTCACTGGGCTTTCAAATACCATTAAATGAGGGCACAGAGCTTGCCAGGGTTATGGGCTTTACTGATAAAGTGGAGTGAGAAGCCCGGTTTGAATTTTGCTAGGCTATTGTTCTGTCATTGTGATCTGTACAATTGAATTCTACATGTTTTGCATGGCTATAAAAGGTAATAAATACACAAAATATCAAGCCATTCTAGGATATGAAACATGAATCACCATCAGATTGAATTAGCCAGCACTGGAGTAGGATACTCCTTTCCTGCCTTCCCCTCTCCTAATGACCTTCAGAAAGAGCTCACAAGAGGCATTTAAATGCCGTTGGATCTCCCCCAAGGCAGCAAGCAGTTTACACAGCCATTGTTTTACCTTGAAACCCTTTTAGGAAAGCTCTGGACTCCAGACAACATCATAGGTGATCTATTTAGGACAAGCATCAATAATGTTTCCTGAATGTTTGCCACCCCATGGCAGCTCTGGTACCCTACTTCAATTCTGAGCAGAGGAATCAATCACAGTTTGATGCCAATCTTGCCTCAAATAACTTAAGCAACCTTGGCTTCAAGATTTTGCCAGGCTCTTATCTTTGTGCTGGATACATTCTACATTTTTATTAGATAACATAACCAGCAGCTAAAGAGAAACTCCTTCAAGCAGGCAATTCAAGTTCCAATCTCACCTGGCAGCAACCTCATTTTCTCTGTTATCTACCTTGTGATACTGAGAAGTCAGTTAAGCTAGACACTGAGTTCCCACTTCTTTTCTACTGAGTTGAATTCATATCACTTTGAAAACAAATCCATATCTCACAAACATTTAGGTGATCTGCATAATACAGAAAGCAAGCCTTGTCTTGACTTGTGCAATGACAAACCATCCAACATTTTCTCATTTGAAGCCTAAATTCTGGCTGCTCAGGCTTGTCCATCCAGTCTTTTGCTGCATAACACTGTCATTCCTTGATGGTTTCTGAAGGGTGTGGTTCCCCACTTCCTACACACCCAAACTTCTCTCTTAGTTGGTGGCTAATATCTGGAAGCAGGCCTATGCAGTGCATGCCAGCAGCTCTGCACCATGGGCAAAACAAAGTACAGAAGAAAGAGAAAGCCTGGAGAAGAGGAGGCTCAGGGCTGACCTCATTGCTGGCTACAACTGCCTGAAGGGAGGTTGTAGCCAGCTGGGGCTTGGTCTCTTCTCCCAGACAACCAGCAACAGAACAAGGGGACACAGTCTCAAGTTATGCTGGGGGAGGTCTAGGCTGGATGTTAGGAGGAAGTTCTTGCCAGAGAGAGTGATTGGCATTGGAATGAGCTGCCCAGGGAGGTGGTGGAGTCACCATCCCTGTAAATGTTCAAGAAAAGCCTGACTGAGGCACTTAGTGCCATGGTCTAGTTGATTGGTTAGGGCTGGGTGCTAGGTTGGACTGGATGATCTTAGAGGTCTCTTCCAACCTGGTTGATTCTATGATTCTATGGTCTAGATGACTGGATAGGGCTGGGTGCTAGGTTGGACTGGATGATCTTGGAGGTCTCTTCCAACCTGGTTGATTCTATAATTCTATGACTCTAAGAACAGAATGCATAGTAAAATTCAGCATTCCCTGTCCTTTATTTTTTCTTTGCTTCTGCAACAGACTAAACCAGATTTAACTTAATATGTATCTCTTCCTCTTTAATTTGCCCAGTTGCCAGTTATTCTGCACACAAAACCTTAACCTTGACCTTTAACAGTGAGCTCATGCTGGAAACTAACAGCTGACACAGGCATCTTGTAGGATGAAAGGAGTGGGATTTGGTCATATTCTGTTAAATATTTAAATGGTGTGTTACATTGTTTGAAAGACAGGTAAGGAAAGGACAGACAGACTGCTTTTGTGGCTGGTAAATATCCTTTGTTTGGGAAGTATTTGTACAGAGAATAATACTAACATTAACAGGATCAAACCTTGCTCTGTATAAACAGAAATCCTCTGTCTCTCCACTTATGAAAACTTCAAAATGCAGAAGGGAGAACTGTCTCAGATCATCCATTTTCATGCTGTAAGGAAAACAAGCAGTTCTGTCTGACATCCTCTTGGCAGAAAGTTCAGGACTTGAATTCCTTCATGTAGGTTTGCATAGTTAATGAGTAATTTCCTCTGCTAGGGACTGAGGGACAAGCCATCTTCAAGGCACACACAGCAAGCAAAGTGCTGCCAGCACAGCAGCCTTTTGTGACTGATCTCTGCCACAGAATACAGTTGATTGCTTCTGAGCAAACTAATAAAATATAGTCAGCAAGAACTCCTCTTCTCCCTCTGAAGGACAGACCACTGAAAGGGGTCACCTCCTAGCTCAGCAGCCCCACTCGTGACTCTCCTCTGCCAGTGCTCCCCTTCCCCAGAGCTGCCGCAAGCACGCTCACGCTGGCGGCAGGGAATGAGACAGCATTTTCCAGATCTAAAAACCAGTGCCTAATGAGAAGTTTCTCCCTTGCTGCGCAGCTGTCCACAGAACTCTCCTATTCATCTTCCCAGACATAAAATCCTTTCAGATATTCAGTCTGCCTCAGATTTCAAGCTGGGATATACGAACCCAAAGCAATGTGATTTGATGATTGTACTCAATAGCCAATAGCTCAAAGTCTTAGTGGAGATGAGTGAGGGATAAGCAGTGTTCCTCAAACATCAGTACTGGGACCAGGACATCTTAATGGAAATGTGGTCAGTGGGATTCAAGTACTCTCAGTACATTTGCCACTGGCACAAAGCCATGGTGTGGCCAACAGGCCATAAGGAAGGGAATCCATCTGGATGGACCTTGACAGGCTTGAGAAGAGGGCCAACACCAACCTCACAAAGTCCAGCAAAGCCAAGAGCAAGGTCCTGGACCTGGAGCACTGTGAAAAGCTCTGGAGTCTCCAGCACAAGAGAGACAAACTGTAGGAGCAGGTCCAGAGGTGGGCCACAAAGATGATCAGAGTGCTGGTGCACCTCTGCTATGAAGACAGGCTGAAAGAGTTGGGGTTGTTCAGACTGGAGAAGAGAAGACTCTAGAGACAGCTTACAGCAACCTATATCACAGCTATAGCTTATAGCAGGGGGCTTGTTCTTGCTTGTTAAAGTGAGAAAACTTACAGCTCTGTCTGTCAATTAATCTAATATTATGATCCATCAGTATAACCCAAATATGTTATTCAGACGCTTCAAATAAAGACAGCTATTAGTGCAGGGTGCTGCACTTTGGCCACAACAACCCCATGCAGAGACACAGGCTGGGGTCGGAGTGGCTGGAGAGCAGCCAGACAGAGAGGGATCTGGGGGTGCTGATTGATACCCACCTGAACATGAGCCAGCAGTGTGCCCAGGTGGCCAAGAGGGCCAATGGCATCCTGGCCTGTATCAGGAATGGTGTGGCCAGCAGGAGCAGGGAGGTCATTCTGCCCCTGTACTCTGCACTGCTTAGACCACACCTTGAGTACTGTGTTCAGTTCTGGGCCCCTCAATTTAAGAAGGACATTTCGATGCTTGAGCATGTCCAGAGAAGGGCGACGAGGCTGGTGAGAGGCCTTGAGCACAGCCCTATGAGGAGAGGCTGAGGGAGCTGGGATTGTTTAGCCTGGAGAAGAGGAGGCTCAGGGGTGACCTTATTGCTGTCTACAACTACCTGAGGGGAGGTTGTGGCCAGGAGGAGGTTGCTCTCTTCTCTCAGGTGGCCACCTTAACCTTAACTAGCATTTAGTAAGGAAGATCTTTTGAATAATTCATGGCTTTCCTGTGTTTGTGGTAGCAATCTGTGTTATGGCCATCACAAGTCTCCATCATATTCAATATTTTAACATCTTTCATAACTGCTACCAAAAAGTCATGATAAAATATTACCTTGCAAGTGAGTGAGTAACCTGGGCCTCCTGGTTGCTGGACTCATAGGCAACACCATTACAAAGTCATGGAGAATGAGTTTTCACACCTGAAGGAGTAACAGATGTTCTGAGCCAAGACAGCAGAGAAACATTGCCCCACCACTTAGGAGGTATCACATCCATGAGGAATAAAGATTTAATGGATGAGTTAATACTAAGTGGAAAAGTATAGAGTGAAACACAAGTTCAAAGGATTTAGAAATAGGTGACAAGTGGGACAACTTCAGTACCTGTAGCACAGAATCACTCTCCTGAGAGCCACATCATGCAGCATTTGTATAAGCTTGTTGTTTGTTTTGTCTCATGTTTCATTTCCTTCCTGATAATGGGTCTTAGGTAAACAAACATAATGCTTAGGTCACATCCAGTCACTTGTGAGAAAGGCACATTTGCTGTGAAACATGGCCCACAAAATATTCACACATTAACATGCATTATAGCAGGATGCTCACAATTCTGAATCAAGAGCTGCAGGAAGGAACGGAGGGAAGTTGCTTATTGCTTTCATTCTTCAGCCCAGAAGTTGTGATTTCATCTCTCTGGAGAAGTGACTACAACAGCAAGAGCAGGATTTCCACTTCAAATTATCCTTTACCTTGCCTCACATGCCACTGCTGCTGCCCTAGTGCTCAGCTTCTCTTACACAGCCGTGTCTGCCACAGGTCAGTGAGGGCATTTCTGCGTCAATCTAGGTTTTTCCATGAAGCATAAAAGAGGGACTATCAGGAGAGCTGTGCAGAGCCAACCACTGATAAGGAGATGCACATTCACAGCTTTTCATAGCAAGGCCTTCCAAAAATCCTAGAGAGATTTTGTCCTCTGTTTTGCAGCTGGCATTGGAGTGAGTCCAGAAAAGCTTTCCATCTAATGCTCTGTGTGACGTACTGAACTGTGGGCTGCTCGTCTCATATCCCTCAGACTCAGAGGTGATCTAGCAGTGCTGCACCAGCATTCTGCCTTGTTTTGTCAGTGAAGCATCATTCTCCTTCCTTTCATTCTTGAAACTGTCACAGCTCACCACCCTGCAAGACAGTAAGAAAAGAAACACTGATCTGTGATAGCAGCAAAACTAAACGCAGCACCATCAAGTAAAACAAAACCATTAAGATAACTACATCCAACTTCCATAGCTTTCTATTAAACTTATTTATTACTAGGATGTGGAAATTAAAGTAGCTATTTACAGCAGCTCTTGGTAAATGTTTCTCACATCACACTGATTTAAAAATGCACAACAAATTTAGGCATGAGATCCAGAGATGACAATCCAGACAAATTCTTTAAAATGCTCAGTAATCCTGACCTTGCTGAATCACAGAATCAACCAGGTTGGAAGAGACCTCCAAGCTCATCCAGCCCAACCTAGCACCCAGCCCTGGCCAATCAAACAGACTGTGGCACTAAGTGCCTCAGCCAGGCTCTGCTCAAACACATCCAGGGATGGTGACTCCATCACCTCCCTGGGCAGCCCATTCCAGTATCCAATGACTCTCTCAGTGAAGAATATTCCTCCTAACATCCAGCCTAGACCTCCCCCAGCACAACTTGAGACTTTGTCCTCTTGTTCTGTTGCTGCTTGCCTGGCAGAAGAGATTAACCCCCACTTGGCTACAGCCTCCCTTTAGATAGTTGTAGACAGCAATGAGGTCAGCCCTGAGCCTCCTCTTCTCCAGGCTGCACACCTCGAGCTCCCTCAGCTTCTCCTCACAGGGCTGTGCTCCAGGCCCCTCACCAGCTTCATTGCCCTTCTCTGGACACCTTCCATTATCTCAACCTCTCTCTTGAATTGAGGAGCCCAGAACTGGACACAGCACTCAAGGTGTGGCCTGACCAGTGTTGAGTACAGGGGAAGAATAATCTCCCTTGTCTTACTGGCCACACTGTTTATGAAAATCTTTCACTTTCCTGGGAACAGAGTATGATTCACAGAGCTACTTTGCAAAGCCCACACAAAAATGGGTGCTCATGAACTCTTTTTATTGCTGTGCATTTACTCTGAATGTCTTGATGCCCATAACTTGTGGAACATACCATGTACATTTTGCTGTTACAGTCATGATATCTCAGCCTTTTAATTGTAGAAAAAAAACCCACATATGCAGGTGCTGGAGCGAGCAGGTCCTTGACATTTTCTGGCACTATAATGAGAATCTGTTACACCACTCAGTATTTTCTTTCCTTTCTTTTCTCTTCCCTTCCTTTAAGCTAACATCCTTTTCCTGTGCATGAGGGAAAAGGCAGTTGACAAAAGCCAAGTTCCTGTTCACAGATAAGTTTAGAAGGCAGTGAAGCTCAGAAGTTCCTTGAATAAGCTATATTCCTACCATTTTTCCCCCCCCTCTCTGTCAGAGACATTTGAGCCCCACACAGGAACCAGATTCACATTGTTCAATAGCCACGGACGTTTCCACAGTAGCTGGGAGGGCCAAAAGCTTTTTCCGCTCTTTGTTACAGTTGTTGGTTTTTTTTCTTCCAACTTTCCAGTTAAAGAATATTGCCAAGGCATTCCTGAATTAATCCAGGCTGAGCTTCAGAAAAGAGAGCAAGAGACAGGTGTAACAGGGTGGGGGAAGAAACCCACCATGCTAGTGAAGCTTTTACTCATCGGTAATATAATTGGATTGGCAAAGCTGGTCAAAGACTCAGACCATCCTGGATATCACGATGGCTCAGTGCACGTTTCTGAGACCTCTGCATACCCCCAGAGGACTCCTGTGTCACATGAAGAAGAAAGTTCTTGGGAGGCAGGAAGGCTCAGGGAGAATATTCAAGATTATCCTTCAAGTGTGATCTCCTCACATCAGGAAGAGAGAGAGGATTTTGAAGCTGAGAGCCTGCCATCCCGAAATGGGTAAGTGCCCTTACATGTCTGTCTTGCATGTGGTGATAGTGCAATCCTGTTCGATACCATTTTATCCTGTTGATGAAGGAGCACTTGCAACAGAAGTCTCTCACCGAATTATATCTGATTTTAGGAATCAAACTACACCCCAAGAGGAGGGCTCTAAATGTTTCAACTACAGAAACAGAAAGCTGCATTGCTTGTGGAGGATAAAACCACAGATGGGGCCATCTCTCAGCTGTCTGCCTAGTCTGAAATGGCATACTGGGGTCAGGGGTCTGGACACACGTGGAAGATGTGAAGCCTGCTAGTTCTGATGTAACACCATAAACCAAAATGCTCTTTCTGGCAAAGCAGAAAGAGAGGGAGTTCATTTACTACTTTTTCTTTCATCACAAACCAATGCTGATTGTGGCAACATTTGCCCATCATCAGAATGTGCCTGGCTACAGACCTGGGCCTTGGTAATGGAGAGGAAAAGAGAATGACAGAGTGTTAGCAAAATAGAGATAGTGAGGAATAAAAAATAAGCATGACTACAGATTCAACCCCCCCAAAAGGTTTAAATGACAATGAAATACTTCTCATTGTAATTATTAACAGAGGAGTAGCCATCCTGAGTGGAAAATGCAGGTACTTCACCAGAAAGATTTCCAAACACTATGATTTTACAGGGCATGTAAGTAGGTCTCTAAATGTTTAAAACAGATGAAAACCAACCAGGACAGTGAATGAATCTTTTATAGCCCTGAAAGATGCATACTGTAGGGCCCTGTTTGGGAGAACAGTAACAGCAGCACAGCAAGTACTGTTCACAGCTCAATGCTTTAGGATGTCTTGGTACTTTTCACTTTAAATGCTTCTGAGGAAGGGAAAGAAGGAAGATGGAAACAGACTGTGAAGCCTTACTCATGTCATGCTTCCCTTTCACACAAACAGAAGCATGCAATCTTGTTTCTAATCTCATCCACAACTAAAATTAAGGCCTCCCTTCTGTGTGGGGAGTACTAAAACCCTGTTGTCATTCATACTACATCTTCCCACAAGTCTGTACCTCCCACCATTAACCCAAAGTCATCTTCTAACACCAATAAGAGTTGACTTCAAGTTTCCTGATGGGTAGTGTTTGATAATGACATGCACTGTTAACTCACCAGCATTTCAGACACTGTCAGAGGAAGGAAAACAAAGGCCAAGTGGTGGTACTCTGAACTTCTACATTCTGCTGCAAGGCAGCAATCATTAGTACTATGAAAATTCAATGATGTGAAAAGATGAATGCAGAGGTCATCAAGACACTGTAATGTCCGAGTGAGACCAGACGAGGGCCACTAAGAGGATCCAAAGGCTAGGGCTGGAACACACCTCTGATATGAGGACAGGCTGAGGGAGCTGAGGCTGTTCAGCCTGGAGAAGAGAAGACTCTGGATGGACCTTCCAGCTGCCTTCTGATACCAGAATGGATCCTACAGAAATGCTGGAGGATTTTCCATAAGGGTGTCTAGCAGAAGGACAAGGGGGAATGCTTTTAACCTGAGGGAGAGTAGGTTTAGGCTGGATCTTAGGAAGAAGTTCTTCAATGCAAAAGCAGTATGACTCTGGAACAATCTGCCCTGAGTGGTCGTGGATGCCCTCTCCCTGGAGGTGTGCAAGGCCAGGCTGGATGAAGCCTTGAGCAAACAAATCTATTTGAAAGTGTCCCTGATCAAGGTAGAGAGGTTGGAGTAAATGATCTCTAAGGTCCCTTCCAACTTAAGCCATTCTATGATTAGTGTACTGTCTTGACAGGGGTTTGTTTCTTTCTGTGGAACTCGGTTTACCAGCACCTTGTGTAATGCAGTTCAGCACCAGCTATTACTCGTCCTAATTTCTGCCCAAGAATAGGCATATTTCCTTCTTTCATAGAGATAAATACATAATAAGTCAAATCAGAACATTCTTCCCAATTACAAAGCTGCTATGCTGATGACTACAGACAATCAAAACCTAGCCTGGCAGTAGCTTTAAGATATTTGTTGTTTTGTTAGAGCCATCACATTTATAGCGCACAGAAGGCTGGGAAGCTGGTACAGTATATGGAAGAAATTTGAGGTCTTGAGAGGAAATATGCCCAGAAGTGAGGAGAGAGAGTGCAAATAAGGAAGGACAGCATGGCTCCCCTGGTAACTGCCATCCAAATTCTAAGGGGCTTGTGGCTGAAGTACCCTGAAATAGGTAGATAAGAATCAGGAATGCATCAGGAATGGTGTGGTCAGCAGAAGCAGGGAGGTCATTCTGCCCCTGTACTCTGCACTGGTTAGACCACACCTTGAGTACTGTGTTCAGTTCTGGGCCCCCCAGTTTAGAAGGGACATTGAGATGCTTGAGTGTGTCCAGAGAAGGGCGACGAGGCTGGTGAGAGGCCTTGAGCACAGCCCTATGAGGAGAGGCTGAGGGAGCTGGGATTGTTTAGCCTGGAGAAGAGGAGGCTCAGGGGTGACCTCATTGCTGTCTACAACTACCTGAGGGGTGGTTGTAGCCAGAAGGAGGTTGCTCTCTTCTCTCAGGTGGCCAGCACCAGAACGAGAGGACACAGCCTTAGGCTGTGCCAGAGGAGATTTAGGCTGGAGGTGAGGAGAAAGTTCTTCACTGAGAGAGTCATTGGACACTGGAATGGGCTGCCCGGGGAGGTGGTGGAGTCGCCGTCCCTGGAGCTGTTCAAGGCAGGATTGGACGTGGCACTTGGTGCCATGGTCTAGCCTTGAGCTCTGTGGTAAAGGGTTGGACTTGATGATCTGTGAGGTCTCTTCCAACCTTGGTGATACTGTGATACTGTGAAGAAGTTGCCACAGATTTGGTATTTCCTCCCTACAGGTCTATGATTTTTTAAAAAGTCATAGTTGTTTTCTTATTGCAGTTATTTGAATAGCTAAGACCATCATGGTTAGTATGCCCAAGGTAATTAGTCAGGATTCTCTTTCAACAAGGTCCAGTTGATTTTGAGTTGGTTTCTCTTTCAGTATGGTCTTGCTGATTGGCTACGGCTGAGTGATAAATTGGACTGGATGATCCTAGAGGTCTCTTCCAACCTGGTTGATTCTATGATTCTAAGCAATGACTTATCAGATCCCAGTCAAACGCTTGGATGTGCTACTGCACTAAGGAATTCCTCTCAGGATAACAAGATTATTCTATTAAGAGTTTTAAAATGAGAAAATCAGTAACAAATCAGTCACCTTTAGATGACTTTAAAAAGTGAGAGAAAAATGTGTGGATAATAATTCTCATTTCAACTATTCTTTAGAGGAATAACTAGGTAACAGTTTAGTATCTCAGATGTTGCTTTTATCTGAGGAAACAGGAGAAGCTCTGTATGCTCAAAGTGGACAAGTTACAGACCTATCAAAAGAGCCCAGTTTTCAAAAGGAGACTACCTGTTCTTCTCTTTCCTCTCCCCTCTTTTTCCTTTTCTCCCCAGCATTTGTGCCTTATATGAACTGATGAGTTTGACTGATGCTATTTTATCCTACACCTGAAGTAAACAGATCCATGTTTACCCAAACTTTCAGCAGAATTAAAAAGGGAAATGAAAACATATGAAAATATATGTATTGTGAAATCAATGGATTATATGAGCACCTGTTTTAGCAACGAAAGGTGAAGAGTAAAAACATTTTAAGAGTTCTTGATTTCATAAATACTCAAAATAGATAATCAACACAGATTTTTTGCTCCTCATGTCCCATATAAAACAGATGCCTCGTGCAGAGCTTCACAGGAATGTGCTGTTGTTACTTGTGGCTTTCCTTTGTGTGTATAAAAGAAGCTAAAATAAGACTTGTAAAGCTACCCAGGACATGACTAGATAGGTAGAAATTCTAGAAGTGATCCAGTAAATATTAAATAGGAGCGTGCATTAACTCTTCATTAGCTCATCACCTACTCTAATACTTACCATTAGGTGTAACCAACTCAACTGCTGTCTGATCAAATAATTTGGAAAAGGCTAATATAAGGTCAGTGAGAAAACAGCAATTGTCAGGAGAGTAGTGTATGTGGATGACACACTTGATACCTTGTGAAAACTTCTTGTAAACTAACAAGCCACCTTGGAGATTTTTCTTCCTTTTCTTAGAGTCACTTCCACCAAATACTTGGTAATGACATATGCCTGAGCAAAGCACAGTGCTGAGCTGACCTCAGAGCAGCTGAAGGAAAGGGCTACACACCTATACAGCTACATGCCTTTCCTTATGGCTGTACAGTTCTGACCTGGGCAGACAGAACTGGACACACATGCCCTTCTCCACATGGCTGGATGGGGACTAGGAATATGGTGACCCAGTCTTTGAGAGGAAAGGTTCCCTGGCCCCAGGAAGAGCACATAATCTTTTCCATAACCTTGCCATGAACTTATCTCTGTTGATCAGAGATCCGTGGAAAGACATCTATTGCAATTACTCTCAGAGGGGCTTGCTTTCTCTCTCTCTAAACACAGGTTATTTCTCAGACGAAGCAATGCACTGAAGTGCAATTAGAGAGCTGCAGATCAGCACTGAGCAGAACTGGGATGAGAGGCCTTTAGTCCATGTGCCTACAACACCCAGAACAGTCACACTGACAACTTGGATTTCATGTACTTGGTGTTCATATTCCAATTAAAGAAGAAAACAGAAAAGTGCAATTAAAATGTGCACTTCCATCACATGCTGGCTCTGACACCGAAGCCCAAAGCTGCCTGCACTCTCACTTGGTCTGATCTGCCTGCCAAGTAACACTGTAAACCAGATCACTTAAGCACTGCAGGTTAAAAATAATCTTTGGAAAAGACAGAAGTTATTTTTAACTTTGCCTCTCAGTAATTCAGCTGACAGTTGGTCCCCAAATAGATGGCTCACCCAGAAAGGGAGAACTGGACTGAGGTGATGAAATGGGAAGGAGCAGAGGGAAACAGCAATGGGAAACAGCTGGTTTCCCCACCCATGACAAAGTCTCTCAGAACTTCTCTCTTTCCAAAAGGGTCATCGCTGCCAAGCATCTCCTGGCTTGGATTGCTTATATTTCTTTCTCTTTAACCTATAAACACACACTCAGTCTGTCACCTGTCTGCATTTTTCTTACAGTTACAGCACATGTGTAAGAAACTGAAGAAGCAATCCCCCCCAAACCCTCCAATCCACCACCCTGCCTATAAATAGGAAAGGCAAAAATCTTTAGCATAAGTAAACCCTTAATTGCATTAACACATTTTGAGGCTTGGACACATGACTGTGTGAATTCACCCTTGATTAGAGGAAAGCCTCCCAGTAGCAGGCAGGTGTGTTGTTATCAGGGTGACACACATTCTCCTTCCTCTAATTCATCATAGAAACAGCCACACAGAAGCAGACCTCTTTTGTGATTACCCAGGGTGTCAAAAAAGAGAGTAGCTAATTCTTGAGTGAAGACAAGCAGAGAAAATCCAAATCAGTCTGATTCTGAAGTCAGAACAAGGCTCCATCTTAACAGCTTTTTTTCCTTATTTTGGTCTACTTTCACAGGAAATATCCATTGATTTAATCAAGACCTGTTTCAAGCTGACTCATCCAAACAGGGGCTTTCTTAGGAAGACAGATTTATTCTTACAGGATACTGAAATTTCCCAGTAATGGGGCATAAAACAGGTTTGGGTGAAGTGCAGTTAGCTGAACTATACAGCCTGACATCCTGCAGACTAGTGGTATGGCCATGGAGTGGTCAACAATAGCTTTTGCAGTGCCCAGTTCACTGAGAGAAGCAATCTCTTATCAAAGGTAGGCACTTGCCTCCTGTCAGAACTTTATGAAGTGCTCCAATACTCAGCTCCTGCTGAGCTGCACAGCTGCAAGTGGAATGGCTCCATTGCCATGTTTGGTGCAGATGACACAGCTTCATTGCATACAACATAGGAGTTATCATACAATCAACCAGGTTGGATGAGACCCCCAAGCAATCCAGTCCAACCTAGCACCCAGCTCTGGCCAATCAACTAGACCACTCAGTGCCTCATCCAGTCTTAACACCTCCAGGGACAGCAACTCTACCACCTCTCTGGGCAGCCCATTCCAACGGCAAATCACTCTCTGCCCAAAGGATTGTTCTGCTTCTCATCTCATTAGTGCAAGCTGCAACAATTCATTCTTTCAGCAAGGGATCTCTTGTTTCAGCATAGCTACAGCACCACTTCCAAGTGGATCTGAGGAGTTCCTAACTTGTGCGCAGCAACAGCCTGTAAATGAGTGATTTGTGTCCAGCCCTCAACAAAACTATGCTGATGGCCAAAACATGACCAGGGCAAACCTTGGTGCACATTGACTGCACCTCCAAGCCATGCTGTCTGGGAAGCTTGTCTTCCCATGCATGTTTGAATCACTGGCATGAGCACAGCTGTAGTAGCTGGTCACTGCCTGCAATTTCTGCTTCAAGATAAGGTCTGACAAAGGAGTAAGTATGTTATGCTCAGAAATATTTTTATTCTGAAGGATAAGCTGCCCTCTGAATGGGCTGTAAAACTTCTGCTGTGAGGAGAACAACATAAATCAGGTAAGATTTGAGGAAAAACCTCTTGAAGCAGCTTGTACACCATTTGGATCTGGCTCAAACCCAGAAGCCAGATCGAATTTTCCTCAGAAAGCCATCACTGCACTAAGGTTTTATGGTGTGCTGCAGGACAAGTCCCAGGTAATAACAGCCCAACTGGCACTACTGCTGGAATAGAAGTGGCATTCAAGCAGGATTATTCAGAGTTCTGGAAGACTTCCCGCACTGTATAGAAACTCACATGTTTGAAACGACCACTGCCACCGTTTTCAGCCCAGCTTGCCAAGGTACACTGCAAATCAAGCAGTTTGGCTGAATGGCAATGAAAACCAGGGTGGCTCGTGGGATGAGTCACAAAAAGATCCCAGACCCTGCCTGAGAGGGAGCTCTAGTCATCCAAAGGGAAGGATTCTGCTGTTTCTAACACAGGACTGCTGGCTGCTCAGGAAGAGCTGGAGAATTCACTGACTGACCACTAATGACCACTCACTGTTTGATAATTAAAACCCCAAGGGCATACCATGTTCCCTTGGAGGACCAGTGCCTTTTGCAAACAGCTGAACACTTTCTGCATTCCTTAACACATAAAAAGCTGTGCCTGATGTTCAGTGTGAATGTGGTATTTTACCTGTGCTTTATGCAGGCTGATTTTCTTGTTAATGAGAATACTGCACTAAGAGAAAATCATAGAATCATAGAGTAAACCAGGTTGGAAGAGACCTCCAAGATCATCCAGTCAACCAGACCATGGCACTAAGTGCCTCAGCCAGGCTTTGCTTCAACACCTCCAGGCACAGTGACTCCACCACCTCCCTGGGCAGCCCATTCCAATGCCAATCACTCTCTCTGCCAACAACTTCCTCCTAACATCCAGCCTACACCTCCCCTGGCACAACTTCAGACTCTGTCCCCTTGTTCTATTGCTGCTTGTCTGGCAGAAGAGACCAACCCCACCTGGCTACAGCCTCCCTTCAGGGAGTTGTAGACAGTAATAAGATCACCCCTGAGCCTCCTCTTCTCTAGGCTGCACACCCCCAGCTCCCTCAGCCTCTCCTCACAGGGCTGTGCTCCAGGCCTCTCACCAGCTTCGTTGCCCTCCTCTGGACACGTTCCAGTACCTCAACATCTCTCTTGAATTGAGGAGCCCAGAACTGGACACAGCACTCAAGGTGTGGCCTGAGCAGTGCTGAGTACAGGGGAAGAATAACCTCCCTTGTCCTACTGGCCACACTTCCTGAGCCAGGCCAGGATGCCATTGGCTCTCTTGTCCACCTGGGCACACTGCTGCCTCATCTTCAGCTACTATCTACCAGCACCCTCAGGTCCCTTTATGTCTGGCTGCTCTCCAGCCACTTTGTCCCCAGCCTGTAGTGCTGCTTGGGGTTGTTGTGGCCAAAGGGCAGAACCCTGCACTTGGCCTTGTTAAATCTCATCCCATTGGCCTCTGCACACCTATCCAGCCTGGCAAGGTCCCTCTGCAAGGCTCTCCTACCTTCCAACAGATCCACACCTGCACCTAGCTTGGTGTCATCTGCAAAAGTACTGATGCTGGACTCAATGCCCTCATCCAGATCATCAATAAAGATATTGAACAGGACTGGGCCCAGCACTGATCCTTGGGGAATACCACTAGTGACTGGCTGCCAACTGGATGTGGCACCATTCACCACCACTCTCTGGGCTCTGCCATCCAGCCAGTTCTTGACCCAGCACAGAGTGAATCTGTCCAAGCCATGAGCTGCCAGCTTGGCTAGAAGCTTGTTAACAGCAGACAGTGTCAAAGGCTTTGCTGAAGTCCACGTAGACTGCATCCACAGCCTGCCCCACATTCACCAGGTGGGTAACCTGATCATAAAAGGAGATCAGGTTGGTGAGACAGGACCTGCCCTTCCTAAACCCATGCTGAAGCTTTGGCTCAGGCGAAAATTTCACTGATCTAGGAAATGTCCTAAACTATGCATTGCAGTGTGTCAGTCATGAGAACACATCATGATGTAAGAACCTCACTGATCTGGGGGGCATTTACTCTCACTCACTGTCCTGCTGTAGTTGTTGGTATAGCAATCTGTGAAAAAGAGACTGTGTTAATCTGAGCAGAGTGACAATTAGCACAGATCAGCCATCTCACTTTACCTCCTGCTTCTGTGTGTTTTATATTGTTTGGTGTGACATAAAGTGCCCCAGACAAATCCTAGAATCAGAGATAGAACTGTCTGCATTTTGCTATATTTCAACTAAAACAGAAAATTATGCAACATAAAAGCAATCCCAAGCTTTGGTTTAGGATCAGTTTTTAGTTTGAAGACCTTAAAAGTTCAGGACAGCCTACATTTGCTGAATCTCATTTGAATACAGAATGCTTTGTCATCAGATGTGTTTAATCTCAGACAGAAGCATGTACTTGTCTCAAAATTACACAAAGTGCATAGCTGCATGTGAAGACTCCTCTCAGTAAGGAGGTCAGAACAAAGCCTAGGAAAAGCCCCACCTAGTCTAGCAAAGAAAATTATTCAGATTTAATTTTTCCTGGTTTAAAAAGGGTTACTTTTCTTGGAATGTAAAACAGGAAAAGCAACTGAACAAATGAAACATCTGTAGCCCTGAATTTGCCAGGGTTCCCTCAAGCATTGCTCCAACTTGCAGTATTGTGATAAACTTTACCATTCACCAGACTGGAGAGAAAGCTCTTCTTGTCTGCTCTCATGAGCAACTTCTTTCTACTTCTCTTTCTCCTTGGCAGAAGAAGCTTGAGTCAAAAGGAAACTGTATTCAAGAGAATAAAAGCAGAAGGCGTTAAGCTGGTTATATATTCAGTGAATGAAACGACACAAGTACAAAGAGAGGGGGAAAAAATGCAGAAGCAGAACACAAAGCTGCTGTGTTCCAGAAACCAGCTGAATACAGAAAGTGCTATTTGTAAAAGAGCAGCTTTTAGAAACTGCATAGCCTGAT
Organism: Pogoniulus pusillus; assembly: GCF_015220805.1. NCBI lineage: Eukaryota > Metazoa > Chordata > Aves > Piciformes > Lybiidae > Pogoniulus > Pogoniulus pusillus. The sequence continues at coordinate 31,031,901 of NC_087269.1, forward strand.
TCACAACCCACTGATGCCACCAGAACTCCTGCTTGCCTCACTGAACTTTAGAGCAAGCCTTTCTCAGTCTTTTAACATCGTTCCACTTAAAGAATGACATACTTTCCCTCAAAGTTAATACAGTTAAGGAGTACTTTTAGTCACAGAGAGCAAGGTTTCCTTAAAGGAAATATTTGATAAAATACAAGTTAAATATTTGGGCACACATCTCTATTGCATCGCATCCCAGATGGGAGAGATAGCCCTTATTTAATTACTTCACAAAGGAATACATTTTTATAAGCTGAATGGAACTTGAAAACATTGTGTGATTAAACCCAAAACATAGTATTATATAGACCTTCTGCTCCATAAAAAGCTATGAATATCAGGTGAGAGAGAGATGGTGAACAGACACTAAAGAAGAATGAATACAAAGAGATGTGACTGTCACTAAAGGAAGTTTTTATTGATGGTCTGTCTGACTCCTCTTTTTTTCCCAGCTATTCATTCTACATAATGCTAACAACTGTTCAAAGAAGGCATCGAGTTGAGATCAACTATTAGTCAGTTAATTTATGATACAACATATCCCCTTTCTGTAAATGGAAAGTGCATCAGATCACTCCACTCCACTAACAGTCTTTGGAAAGAAAAGGTTTTATTTTCTATTAAGTGTATGTGTACGCTCACATGTGCAGTAGAGCACAAGTCCTCACAGCCACACAGTGCTGTTCTTCCTCATGCACATGTTGATGCATGTAAACATTTGGTTTAGATTTGTATGGCTTATATGACTCACAGGACCTGCATGGGAGCTGAGTATGCCGGGAAAAACAAATCAGTCCAGATGATGATTCACAGGGTGTGTCTTGTTTTCGTTAGGAAAGAACAAATCACTAAAGCCAAAGAATCCTAGTTTTAAAGGAGTTTTCCACATTGAATGCAGATATCTGCCTGGATCTGGCAGACCTAAGATACTGTACCTAGCAATGGTGCCAGCAGCAATGCCTGGTCACTTTATATCTCCAGAGGATTTGAAAGGGAAAAGCCATTCCAAGCTATGGCTTGCTGTGCACGTGAGAAAGAAAAGCCTAAATAGAAGTACAAATCGAGTCTCTGTTTCAGAGTTACTCATCTGACACCAACCACTGAAAAGCAATACAGCCTTAACAAACCCTGGTGGGCTTCTGTGCATCTCAGAAGCAGATATCAGCTGGAGCATACCTGCTCCTGTTAGCTTTGGATCGCCTAGTGACACAAGCAGAACATTTCATTCTCAAGGAGTAATAATTTAACAAAAACTAGAGGATTTATTTTCTGGTTCTGTCCTTTAAGAGAGACAGCTACCACTGATAATTGGCATGAAAATTCCCCATCCCCTCACTTGCAAGGGCCTTAAAACTACAAATCTTCCAAAGAGTCATTTTGGCTTGAAAGCATAACAAAGGCTGTAGCAGCCTGCTTTCCTGTCCAGCTTTCCCAGCACTGCAGACTTTGCCAGATTCATCTCTCAGAAGCAAGGGCAGGAAGAATTTTGCTTGCATGAGTGCTCACTGAAATTGCAATCACATTTTCCCTAAGAAACAGGGGAGAAAAAAAAAGCTATGTCCCAGCAAGCCTAATGAAGTGTTCCCAGCAAGCCCAGACTGTCTGCCCTTTCCTCCTCATGTTTCCCAGCTTCCTTGCAGCTTCCTCCTCCTCTCCTGGCTGCCCAGCCACTGTGACCACAGCTTCGGCTTTTGTGCAGGACTCAGTTCCCCATTGTTTCTGCAACTCTCTGAGGGGCAAACTTTTCCCATATATGCTGATTATTGGAGAGTTGGTTCCTGTGTTCCCATTTAAAAAAAAGCTGCTTAAAGTTCAGCTGCTCTTTATCAGACACAGCTCCCTCCCCCACACAATGCTCTACTCCATTATAACACAAGCTCCAAGTCACGGAGTACTTAGACTCCTGATGCCACCAAATACTCCAACTGATACTACCTGATCAGCACTGCAAAAGGTTTAATATTGCTTTTGTTCAGAGCAACTACTGTTGATTTCTTACAGGGAAGGAAATTACTGGCATGCATAGCTGCATATAATATGATTTCTAATGTTTCTGCAGACTTCTTTAAGCACATATGATGCATATACTGACAGCAGCAATCTCTAAGGCTCTTAGTAATGGCTGCAAAGATCCACCGATGCTGTTCTGTGAGCAGTAGAACTGCAGACCCCTAGGGATTGCAGAGCAGGAAGAGTTCAAATCATGTGAATATAGCATCTGCTCGCTCATCAGATTTACTCCTGGGCATTCAAACTTTTCAGGGACAAATTTTCCACGTGCTGGATTGCCAGCAGCAGGATCAGGAAGAACAATGTTTGTAAATAAACACATAATAATCAGGTTTTGTCATCATGAATATACCTGCCACATGGACATCCAACCTAAGTGTAGCTTGTTTTTAGTGAGATTCAAGTGGTCTTCAGCCAAGACAGCTAATTTCTTGACTACTAGAGTACTGTTTCCTCTACAGGTGCCTTACCATGAGGGAGTGATGAAGGCCTCAAACCCACTTTGCAACAGATTTCAAGCCAGTCTTCCCATCTGGAAAATGAGACTGGGATTGAGTCTGGTGTTTTGGTTCAGAATAGTCAATAGCTCCAACCCAATGGGCACTGAGGGATGTTTGGATGAGATGTAGGTTCTGCTGCAAAGGGAAAAGCTGGATTTCACAGGTCACTGGGAAAAGAGGAGCACTTTGCAACCTGCCTGATGCCCAAGCAGCACAGCCTAGGGAAGGCTATAGCTTCCAAGCCTAAACCACAGAGGCTGAGCTGCCACTTGGTATGCTGCTCTAAGGTCCTCATCCCTAAAAAATGTATCACCATTTGAAGAGCAGAACCAAATCCAATCCCTGCTTCTCTTTCTCAGGACAAGAACCAGTCAGGTTAGGTATTATCCTAGCAGCCTGTCTGGACCCATCTACACAGAGATGCTGGAAAGTTAAGATGCATTAGCTGTAGCAGTGAGGGTGGTATATATCTTCTCATTTCTCTCTCCCTACTGCTCAAGACCACTTTTCCCCTAAGAATTGGGATTAAAATGTTTTAACATCAATATGTTAAGTGATACTGTTGCAACATGTTCCCACTGCGCCAGAAATAACCATTGTAGGTGCCCTCCTACAATGGGCAGGACACAGAGTCAAACTGGAATGAAACACAAAGCCCCAGACTGTCTTTAAGGCAGGCTGCCTGTAAAATGCAATTGCTGGTTCAGTCACTGGAGAGTTAAAAGTCTAGCTGACTGGACAGGGCTGGGTGCTAGGTTGGATTGGATGATCTTGGAGGTCTCTTCCAACCTGTTTGATTCTATGATTCTAAGAGACCCTTTGTGTCCCTATAGCTTCTTAATTCTAAAAAAACCCTGTCACATCTCTTTTCTGTTCATTACTCTCCACAGAGAACGGCAGGATCCCTTGGTGTTTAACTGGTGAACTTCTGTAAACGCAGTCCCTGAAATGAAGTGCTGCACAGTGTGCCTGTTTCAGACTAACTGAAATATTTTACTGAAATTAAATCCTTAGCTGTGAGAAGAAAGAAAAAAACCCAACGTGTGCCCTATATCACTCATTCTTCTGCAGAGAAACGCAACAAGTCAAAAGATAGCTAAGATGGGCACTTCACACATACACACTGCTCCACTCTTGCTTCAGGCTGTGCCTTCCTTCTGGCGGTCTGGTCTCTGGCTGACTCTGCCTATAGCTCTCTAATTCACCTAACCCCTTTTTCCTCTAGCCTCCTTGTCATCACTTTTTTGATGTCTCCCCTCAGATCTCCAGCTTTATCAAGTGAGATATGTGTAGGTTGATCTGTTTTTTTTCTGAAGGGAGGGAAAGAAGGAGGGGATGGGGGTTGGGGTCAGGAGCCCTCCTGGAGACTCTCATTGTTTCTGGGAGGGTTAAGTGTTTCTGTGTTACATTTAATTAGTATATAACTCTATATATATTTGTGTATATATGCCTGTATGTATTGTGCTAAGCTGTAAACACAGCTTCATTCTTTAGTTTCCAGTTCATCTGAGTCTAGTCTGGGCAATTTCATAAGAGTGGGGGGTGGGTAATACCCAAACCATCACACATAGGTTGTGAATAATAATTGCAATTACTATTTCATCACATGCCAATAGTATTAAAAAAAAATAATTTCCCATTCTAGTTATTACTCCTCAACTTCTTGTCACTTCTGATCTTGGATTTTAACCATCAAATTTCAACTAGCATTACACTTCTACATCTTGATATTAAACTCTTGAAAAGAAAGATGCTGATCTACACTCTGTGATTAACAGATATCTATATAACTCTGGCTTAGAAAATTTAACAGCTTAGTAAAATTCTTTTGTCCATGGCCAGTTGTGTAAAACTAAACCCCAAGAAAACAACTCTCCTTCTTACAATATTATGTTCCTGGAGATGACTGTAGAAATCATTTTAAAGGTAGTCTAAATAACAAAATCTGATCAGTTACTATGTTATCTTGAAGAAGTATTGTTTAGGAAGATATTGCTTATTAATGGAGTTTAGGACAGGTTAAGTTTTCAAAAGCAGTCTGCCTCAACCTGATGAGTCAGTCATTAAGCATCTGAAATGGCAACACGCCAAGACCATCTGGCATTTAAAGTGATATTAACCTGCAGGTTATCATGGGTTGGACATTTCTCCTACTAAATGAATGGACCAGAAATGGAAATAATGCATCAGCGTTCAGACAATTGACCTTTTTGTAACCAGCTCAGATAAGCATCCTGAATGAAAACAAATGAACTGGGAGTGGAGGGAGAAGTCTGTGAGCATTTTCCACTTTCCTCACCATATAGCCAGGAAAAAGGAAAAAAAAGGGAAAAAATATAAGGCCCTTCTGCATTTCACTTTGGCACTGTTACAAGCAAAGACTTAAAGAGACTTACTTAAAATTCCTTTCCCATGTCTGTCTTCCACTAGAAACTGGTGTCCCTTCACGCTCTCCCGGATGGTAACATACATAGAAGCCTGCATGAAGGAGAAGTACATTGTAAACTCCCAACAGCCCTGCCTAAATGGAGCACCAGACTGTCAGAAGATCATGTAAGTATCCTAAATAAAAGCACTGAAGAACAGAGAATTTTCTCTAAAGTATTTAAAAGATACTTTCAAAAGTATTTAATGATGCGTTTTTAAAAAGCAAAGCATCAATTCAGTTTAATACCAAAGTAGAACAACTGCTTTTCCAAGCCATCAAGCACAGGGTTACAAGGTGAGTCAGTGATTTTCCAGATATTCACATGTTTATTCAGAAAAAAAATAGCAGACCATACCTTTTCCATGAATTTCAGGTCATGACATACACATAACTCAAAAAAACCTCTGCCTGTGGCCATCAGTGAAATCAGTTACATGGCAGAGATGTGCAATTGCTCAAGTGCTTACTCTTCTTCCAAGACTGGCTTCCCAAAGAGTACTAGAGACAGTCAATAAAATACCTTAAGGCACCAGGACTAATAATAGATTTTTAAATCTGGGAGACATTGACTCACAACACACTTACAAAGTGAAATAATACTCACCTACAGGTTTCCACATCTATGTAGTTACTTAACTGCAAAAATGCTTCTGTTAATTGTTTTTTCTTACTGTGGACAACAACAAAGTTTCATGTTTACTTCTAAGGAAGTTTTTTATGATTTTTTATCTTCACTAGTACCAATGACACTTAAAAATACTTGTTCAAAAACACAGCTTTCTCCACAACTCATCAGAATATTACAGAAGTTTAGGCTTAATCTAAACTTGATTGCAAAGGACTCTATTACAATAAGTATTGCAGGTGGTTTTCTGTTACACAGATTTGCCACCTGTGACATTTCTCAACCATGTGTCAGATCAGTGCCAACATGTTTGGGAAAAAAAAATCTCTACTGAAGAACAGTAAAGTATAAGGCAGGCCTCTGAAGTCCTGCTCAGAATAGTAGCTATACAATCAACCAGGTTGGAAGAGACCTCCAAGATCATCCAGTCCAGCCTAGCACCCAGCCCTGTCCAATCAGCTAGACCATGGCACTAAGTGCCTCAGCCAGGCTGAACACCTCCAGGGACTGTGACTCCAGCACCTCCCTGGGCAGCCCATTCCAATGGTAAATCACTCTCTCTGTCAAGAACTTCCTCCTAACAGTTCTGTCTGCTTCTAAGAATGTGCACATACTTCTTGTAGGCAGCAATACTGAAAAGCAATTTTATGTAGGGGAAAAAAAATCTGTGGACCGCTCAAATATTTTACTAAGGAGCAGTGATACAGTTTATGACAAAATTCTTAACTGCATCTGGCTGTGATGGTTTGGGTGTTATCTGCCCTCACACACTTTGGAAAATCACCCAGACTAGACTCAGCCAGCTCTGGAAATTGAATGAAGCTTTATATTTACAGCTTAGCACAGTATACAAGCAGATATTTACAACATATACTGAAATATACAAGTTAAAAAGGTAATACAGAAACACAACAGCCCTCCCAGAAACCTGAGTCCCCAGGAGGGGCTCACAATCACCCTTCTACCTTCCTCCCACCCTTTTACCTTACCCAAGACTTTGCCTTATGCTCAAGGTAGCTTGGAGGGTCAGCCAGAGGGGTTAGAAAGCAGATGGATTAGTCACACCGATGGTAGGTTAGGTTAGAGAGAGAAATTTAGCCCAAAGCCCAGGAAGAGAGTGACTCTGTTATCTATGTTTGTGTTCTCATTCTTATACATCTCAGCAACCCTATGAGTGAAGTAGACATCACCACTGTTTCTTTTTCACAGCCTATAATCTAATTCTTCTCACCAAAACATTCTAGCTAGGCTCAAACTAGCACACTGGCATTAGTCACCTAGGACATGCTTGGCACTGAACTGCTGTGAGTCAGTGAATCCTCACTGAGAGACAGCAGCTGACAATAACTTGCAATCTAATGCCCAGACACTTATTCCCTAGGTACAGGACAGCTCTGAAGCCAGTCTATCAAGTGAAACAGAAGGTTTTGAAGTCTTTGCAGTGGAAATGCTGTCCTGGATTTATTGGCAAAGACTGTAAACAGCATGGTAAGGAAAGCTAATGAACAAGCATGAGAACTAATGCCAGCCATGGTGGCAATAAATAGGTTTGCATATTTCTTTTACTTTTTGAGAATCAGTGTGTTACTCTCTTTGGTGTTCTATGTCCCAAATCACTGGAACCTTGAAACAAGTAGTTGTAATTAGCTGCAATTAGTAAGTGATAGAGTTAGGTGCTTATTCTTCTGCTAATAGCACCTTTCTAATCTTTACAGAAGCAGAAAGGTATTAATTTGCCAGGTTGGACCTGTCAGAGGTACAAGTTCATCTAGAAATGCCCATTTCCAGGTAGAAAGTGGTGACATTAGACAGCAACATTAGCATGTGAAATGTCCCTATGGTCAGCTGACAAGATGAAGCCATCTGACTACAGAAATCTCAATGCATCCAAATCCGAACACAATAGGCAGTTTCACTCTCCAGCCTGCAGCCTGCCTCATGTCTGCTCGCCCTGGCCACAGGGATATTGGCTCCTAGAGCAGGGAGCAGCTTTACAATGCAAACCACAGCCCAGGCTGTTACTTCCATGGAAGCTCTTGGAATAGCCTTTGCCTTACAATGAGCAAAAATAACTCTGCGTTGTTTAATAACGGTCTGCAAAGCTGCTAAGTAAGAGAGAGGGGAGAGTGTGGTTTAAAAGATGGAGTGCTTCATGGCATGGGCAGGATCTAGCAAATGATACTCCAAAAGCAGATAGACGATTTAAAGAGATAAAAGGTAGTTCCCTCCAGTAATTAAGGCAATTATAACAGGCAAACATCTGCATGTAGCTGCTCCTGCATCTAAACGTTTTCATTCATGTATTATGTCTCAATTGCAGATCCCAATTTTATTCTGGTGCCAGAAAACCAAACTGAAGGACAAGAAGATCTCTCAAACCAGAGTATGTGCTTAAAGTTATCTGGCTTGATAATCTTTTACTTTTCAGTCACTGATCAGAAAAAAACCCTTCAAACCAAGATGTCTTTTTTTTAGCTGTAATTTAACATGGTAAGCTATGGATAGTATCTCAAGTGAAGGCATCATTTGGAAAAGCTTTGACAAAATGCATTTATTGGCATAAATGAGAACTTTTGCTATAAAACGAGATGAATGATCTAGACAAAGCAAGTTTTATGCTAGCTTTATGATAGCTAAGGAGAATGCCAGCCAGAAGAGAGCATTAAACCTTTTGGTGTCACGGATGTTTTTGCTCCTTGATCTGGTAAGTGGATTCACAGGAAAGCAGCACACCATGCCTAGATGCCTACCAGAAAAACAATCTATTAGAAATGCTATTCAAGAGAAGGTAACACAGCAGCTTTGAGATTATTTTATGAGGTAGTGTAGATTTATAATCTGATTTAGCAATCTAAGTATCCAAGGGCCTTTCCTCAGCCCGTGGGAAGTGGTGTGTCTTGCAGTTCTATTAAGTATTTTCTAGCAATTGGCTTCAGGGAAGTATTGTAGCTCTGAAAGAGTCATCTTTACACGGTGCTCTCAGCACTGAATGCCCAAGCAGTTGGTTTACGTGAGTTTATAAAACAATAAAGGTCAAAGGCAACCCTGAAGGGTAAAGGGTCCCCAGGACAGCTCAGTTCTGCAATACTCATAGTACACTTTGAAATCTACAGCTCAAACGAACAATTGTTTTTCCAGAATAATAGCAATTAAAGGGCCCCTCAGTAGTCAGCAATGGCATTGAAACAACCTATGCTTCTCATTCCTTAGTGCAGGGGTCCTCAAATTACGCCCCCCCAGGGTCCTCAATCCGGCCCGCCAGTATTTACAGAACCCCCTTGCCAGGGGTTGGGGGGAAACCAAGCAGCCACTTCCTGTCACTTAATCCCCAAGCACCCGCTGGGACTGGGCTGGAACCAAACTATAGTCCAGTCCCTGACACTATTGGGCTGGAACCAAACTATAATCCAGCCCCTGACGCTACTGGGCTGGAACCGAACTATAGTCCAGTCTCTGACACTACTGGGCTGGAACCAAACTATAGTCCAGTCCGTGACACTACTGGGCTGGAACCAAACTATAGTCCATCCCCTGACACTACTGGGCTGGAACCAAACTATAGTCCATCCCCTGACACTACTGGGCTGGAACCAAACTATAGTCCAGCCCCCGACACTACTGGGCTGGAACCAAACTATAGTCCAGCCCCCAACAGTGTCTGAGGGACAGTGACCAGCCCCCTGTTTAAAAAGTTTGAGGACCCCTGCCTTAGTGGAATGCCTCAATTTCTCTTTCATCTTCTCCTTCTATTCTGGGTAGCCAGACCTTGCTGTACTTTCAGTCAATGGCTTGAAATGTGCTTCTAATCCAGACCATTTTTATGGTGTGGGGAGATTTTAAGTGAAAAGCAATTTCCTGCCATCGTGGCTGGTGTGCCTGCAGTTTTTCTGATAGTTAAATATTTGGGGGTTTCATGCCTGTTGAAAAAAAAAGTTTGCAAATGAAACTGTGAGTTCAGGTGCTAGAAATCAACAGCCATCCCTCCCCTAAAAGTCAGAGCAAAAAGTACACAGGTGTTCTCAGAAGTCTTGTAGGAATACCTGTCACCTGGTCTCTGCACTCTGTTGCATGACTTTGTTTTTTTAATCTTGTGATTAGTGTCAACATCAGTGGATTCAAGAGAAATGTTGGAAGTCATTCAAAATCATGAGGCTTTACTGGATGATCTTCAAAGTGATATTCATCAAGCAGTCAGCAACTTAGGTGACTTACAGAGAATAATTGAAAACAACGGTACAAGCATGGTGTTAGAAGTGAACCAGAGCAATTCAGGTGAGAGGTGTGACACAGAATTATCAGCCTGCTAGGAGGCCCTGTAAAACCAGGGAGATAAAGAAGAAAACTCAAACCCAAAAATACCCTGATATTCCTTGATCTGCTGGTTGCTTCTAAAGAGAGAAAATGTGTGCAAACCCAATACAAATGAACTAATCAAATCCAAGAGTAGCTTGAAATGGGAAATGCGATGAAAGGCAGATTCCTTTGCACTTAACTGTAACTTTGGAATCACAGAATAAATAGAGGCTGCTTATACTCAAAAGTTTGTTGGCTTACTATTCTGCTCTCTATTGCTTCTTTTATTCTAAGAGTTTAGATTTGGGGTTTTATACTCATGCTATATACTCTGATGTGAAGAATATCATACTGGTGTAGGTAAAAAAAAGGAACAGTCATCTTTTCCCTAGAAGATTATTCTTGCTGTATGCAGAAATGGGGCGGGGGAATGCTACCAAATTTGACTTACTGATGCAAGACATTGACTCACAGAAGCATTTTCTAGAGATACAGATTATTGTCCTCAATGAACTTCAAGTCTGAATATTAAAGTTAGAAATTAAGCTTTAGTAAAATTCTTAACTAGTACAAATACCTCACAAATTTGTCAAGTTTAGTCCTGGTGTGGAATATTCATACGTTAGGACAATGTAACACTTTGTGAAGTAGAGGTGCAGTGTAGAAAGCATCAGAAAAAGGAACACAGACAAATAAGCAAGTGCCTGCTAGCTAAGAACTGTTGTGAACATGGGACATCTCAGCCACTCACAGAAGTGCTTGTCCAGGGGCTTCACAAGGTCAGTATTTTTATGACTTAATTGGGGCAGTCAATACATATCTAAGTTATTGTCTGCAGATTCAAAGACACAGTGTGCTTCGCAGTAACCCTGATTTAAATTCAGGCTGGTTTTGCAATTGTCAAAGTAAATTATGTGGTCAGATCTTGGGGAGTAAGATGGCAGTAACTACAGAAGAAGACATATTTGAGGCTTCATCAGATTAAGATGTGTTGCAAAAGCAGAATTTAATGGAAGTATTTCTCTTTTAATCTGTTTTAACAGATCCACAGGAAAGGCTTCTACAGCAAGTTTTGTTTCCCCACATTGAGAATTTTCTAAGGAAACATTTTAACCCCATGTGGGTAAGCTTCAACAGAAGCTTACAGAATCTGTCAAACATAGTAAGAAACCTGTCCCATGATGTGGAAGCCAACAAGAAAAGCATAGAAAGGTTCCAGGAGAGTACTGTGCCCAAAAGGGAATTCCAGGAGCTGGGAACTAAATTTGAATCGAAAGTCCAAGAAAACTTAGTGAAGGTCGATCAAGTGAAAAGAGATATAGAGAACCAACTGCAAATGCAGCAGGCTGGTATGCATTATAACCTCAACACAATCAAGGCAGACACTGACACAAAGCTCAAGAAGATTCATAAAGTACAGCAGTCCCATTTCTTAGCTCTGAATGAGAGTATAGCAAAGATGAAACAGGAGCAAAACAATCTCGAAAATAAGTTTGAGACTTTGAAAAGAAATTTAACAGAACTCTTCTCACAGCATGGTCCCAAAGACGAGAATGCCCAGTTAACCAGCCGACAAATCAGTGACGTCCTGGCAGGGCACGCGAAGCAGCTCAAAGAGCTTTACATGGAGTCAGATGTGGCCTTCCAGAACATTGCGGTTTTAGAGAGGTGGTTTAAGGAGATGAAAAAAAATATCTCAAAGTATAGGCCAGAAGATCTGACAGTAACTCTAATGGAGAAATCATTTATTATGGAAGAAAACAAAGCAGCAACGGAGAGGCAAATATCAGAGCTCAACGACACTCTCTCAAATCTTCGGGAAAACTATTCGGATCTGTTGAGGTACATGGAGGAATGCAATTGCCAGAGAATATCTTCTGACACTGATATATTGGAGGAAGAAGACTTACAAAATACCACTTATTCCCTTGAAGGCACTCAATCAAACTTTAAGGATATGCAGCACTTAGAGTCAGTTTTCAGAGATCTCTTAAGGAATGAAATTGAAGAGCTTTCTTCCGCTTTTCCATCCATCCATCAGTCCCTTAGCCTGCGTCAAGAAGAAACCAGGCAGCTTCAGTCACAAGTTACAGCCTTTTCAGAAGACATCAGCATTTTGAAAAAGAGAGATGAAGAAATTCATCAACACATCAAATACCTCAATAGTTCTTTTATCTCTCTTTTAAAAGATGCCATGCGGCATGAAACAGCACTGGAAGCTCTACTAGGAGAAGAACTAATGGAAGTCTTGTTTGAAGAAGATCCTAGTATCCTAATCACATCAGTATTTCAGCTGCAAGAATCTCTCAGATATATCTCAGATAAACTCCAAGAACAAAATAGGACTTTAGATTCTCTTACAAAGAGATTTCAGCACTTGGAGGGAGGTCAACAGAATAATCATGACACTCATACGTATCCTAAGCATCCCAAAGAAGAAACACAAACTTCCTCTATGCTGGATGAAGTCAGTAGTCAATACAGTGTGGCAGAACATATGGAACCAAACTATGAAGCTGCCATTGATGACTCTTTGGACAGCTCAATTTATAATGATATCGTGACTCTGAAGAATGATATCAAACATTTGAGCCTGGCAATCAAGAGGCACGAATCCATCAGAGACACAAACCTCTGCTGCAATCATACAATAGGAAAGGTAATTGAGCCACTCAGCACTTCTGTGGAAAACTTCTCAGCAGATTTAACAACCCTCAAGCAGAAGCTGGAAGAACATCTGCTGATCTTTAAAAAGCTATTTGGAAACAATGAAGAATTAGTTGCCTCAAACATAAGTCTGGATGTTACAAAGATTCAGTCAATGCTGACTAGAAAAGTGAGGCGGCAACAGAAAGGGCAAGATAAACAGAAGGACAAGAAAAAGCCTGAGAAGCACAGAGAAAATATGCTAACAGTGACTGGAAGAAACAAAGTGCAGACAGGACCTCTGGGAAAAGGTGGGTGGTTCTACTTGCTCCTATGCAGGTCTAGTTTCTTTTTGGGCTTCCTGCACACAGCATGTTAGTTATGGGCCTGTCAGGTACCACGTGGGATGCTGGAATGAGAAATTTTGGCATTATTTACACCCTCTCCCTGCACCAAAACAAGCAGTTTGAGTGGGAACCAAGCTGATACACTGCCACACTTTGCTTGAGGCTGGTAAAATTGCACACATTAGAGCTGGTGGAAAGTTTGCCTTGAACTATTTCACCTTCATTTGTTTGTTGATGCTTTAATTAATGCAGCAGCTGTCTCTCTTGAAGCTGCCCTGCTTCTTTTCCCTCTATTAAGTTTATAAATATCTGAGGGGTGGGTATCAAAATGAAAAGTGCCAGTCTCTTTTTGGTGATAGGACAAGGAACAGCTACAAGATAGAACACAGGAAATTCCATCTCCACACAAGGAGACAGCTTCTTGACAACTAGGGTGACAGAGCACTGGAACAGGCTGCCCAGAGACGTTGTGGAGTATCCATGTCTGGGCAATTTCAAAACCCACCTGGATGAGCTCCCGTGCAGCCTGCCCTAGGTGATCCTGCCTTGGCAGGGAGGTCGAACTCCATCTCCAAGGATCTCTTCCAACCCCTAACATTCCGTGATTTTGTGAGTTTGTAAGGATTGTACTCAAAGCACCAAATCCTTCCCAACACAGCCACATACATTAAATGAACTGCTTTAATTTGCACAAGTGAAACCAGGACAACTGGTGACAGCTTCAGTGACAAATTTTCAGCTTATACTTCACTGTGACTGGCCTCTTCCTTTTCACTGTAAACATGTGGCCATAAGCACTTGGTAATTACAAACCATCACAGGTTCAGCATTGGCTTTTATGTTTGTAGCCTTTATTATGGACATGTAACATAGAGCAAAAGTAATGCCCTTTAAGCATCTGTGCTGCAAAACTAAGACTTAAAAAAACAGAATGTAATTCAAACTCATTTATTTTCAGGATAGAAAAAAAAGGCAATACTTTTTTCCTGGGTGACCTTATACTTTGCCAAGAGCAATGGCCCAGATATTTCCAGGGAACCATTTGATCTAATCCCATTTGATTTCCTATCTGTTTCAGCCATTTAGTTCTGCAAAGCATACAGCAAAAGCAGGCTTGATAGAGTTTCACCCTATTCCCCCAAGTAGATGGACCCTGGGGAGACACAAGTACCATTTGCTAAAATCCTGTTCCTTTCTTTTCCAGACTCACTGGTGGCATTCCATGTGGGATTCACAGGAAAGGATAAAGAAAAAACTCTGAAGTTTAATGAAACATACTTCAATTATGGAAATGGTTATTTCCCTGAAGATGGTTACTTTAAAGCACCACATAAAGGTGTCTACCTGTTTGTCATCTCCGTGGAGTTTAGTTCAGGGCCAGCATTAGGACAGCTCTCCTTCAGCCGAGGGTACAGAAGAACTCTCTCCAGCAGTCAGAGGAAAACACCAAATGGAAACACCATGACTACTTTTGCTATGGCAGAAATGGAGAAGGGAGAGAGAGTAAGCTTTGAATTGCTGCAGGGCTCTGTTGTGAGACGGAGTCCACCTGGGACAACAATGGGTGGATTCCTACTGTTTAAAACTTGAATAGTGACATTTTGCTGTATTGATACCTTTCCATAGATGCAATGGATCAATTAACTATTGCTTCATCTGTGATGTATTCAATCCAACTGCATGTGTTTAAACATAGCACTACTCTAGGTTTGTCTTCATGCTTCTTTTCTGGAAGTGTTTGGCTTGTAATTAGTTGCTTATGAGCAGCGATGGGATTTTCTTTCAAGTAATAAGCTAGCTGTTTGGACTCCAAATACATCAGTGCACACATTCCCAAATCCTTCCACTGTGAGCACTGCACACAACTAGAAAAAATGGTTTGTGAGACTTCCTACACTTATAATCTCTTTTTACCCCTGGCCAAAGTGTACACTCCCATGACAAACACTGACACCACTTGCAAGAAGAAGATTTTAGGCAGGACTGTATGTATCAGGTCACGTGTTTTGTGAACAGCAGCTTCAAACTAAGAAACCAGGATAGTTTTACCTTTTAGTTCTTGTGTGGACCACAAGCAGTAACAGACTGCCTTGAAAACTTCGGCAACTCACTCCAGTGTTTCAGTCTGTGCACAACATGACCACTAGAAAAGATGGATCAAGAGCAGTACGTTGCACCCTATGCTAGGATTTGTCAGCAAGGATGTTAGAAATGGCCTGGTCTTTTTGCTTCTGGGCTTTCTGATGCATTTCAACTCTATTGCAGAAATTTGAGAGCAATAAAATATTCTCAAGATGAATTACATTTAGACATTAGGATTTTTTAAAAAATATTGGTGAAAGTGGTATTTATTTCTAGAGATAATCCTAAATAACACGGCAAATTCAGCCCAAAATTCAGCATTTACTAAATAGTTTTAAGCCAAGCAAAACTAATAGCAAAAATAAACCAAGTTCAGTGGACTGCTGTCATGTGGAATATAAAATAAATTAGAACAAACTCAAGAGTAGAAATTCTGAACTGTGGAGCTTTGGTGGGTTTGTTTTTATTTCCAAATTCTCAAGATGACCATGTCTGGTCACGTCCTAAATGTTTCTTCTGTGAAATAAAGTAACTCAAAGGCCTTCACTTTAAAGAATTGCAATTGTTTTGATGTATTTTCCTTGTCTATCCCAATGTCTTACAAAACAATATTAAAACGATTAAAATTGCCAAGATGAAGCTGATTGAGAAATTCCAAGTAATTTTAGGGAAAGAGATAAATTCTTATATCCTTTGAAGGTAACATTTTCTAACAGAAATATGTGCTGCTGTTTCTCCCCAACTACTTGTTTTCTAAGCAACACTAAACCTTCAAAATTATTAAATCCCCACATCAGTACCAATACACACTGCATTTAAGACAACACTTTGACAAGCAGACACTACCTATCTACAAAGCAGTTTCAGCTACTGACTTGAAAAGAGGATTGATCTCCATCCTGAGCAAATGATTGAAAATGATCTCACTCCTAGTAAGTGCTGATTTTCACCAAGGATTAACAGACTGAGTCTTGCCACTTACGTAACATGGAACACTTCTGCTCTGTGGCAGCCAGCACAAACTGCCTGCAAGCTCGGTGTCATCTTCTGTCCCACAAATGCTATCTGAGAAAGGGAAGAGAAGATGGATTTGAAGAAGTGAAATGCCCAAAAGGAAGAAAGGCGTCAGTGGTCCTCCAGTTAGAGGCTTCTGTGGTGGCAGTGTTCTACAATGCCAAGCAAAGTGTGATATCTAGGTCACGGTAGCTCAAGGAATTCTCCATCTTCAGTGCAATTCTGGAGCTACCAGCTAAATTCCACAATTAAATACAGACAGAAAATAAATACACACACATTTTAAAACACCTTGCTTGATTTTTAAAGCTTCAACTGGAACAAAGTTGCACGGAGCAAAGCTGGAGGTAGGTAGGTTCAGACTGGACGTGAGGAGGAAGTTCTTCACAATGAGAGTGGTGAGAACCTGGAATGTGCTGCCCAGGGAGATGGTTGAGGTCTCATTCCTGGAGGTGTTTAACGCCAGGCTGGATGAGACTCTGGCCAACCTGATCTAGGGCAGGGTGTCCATGCCCATGACAGGGGAGTTGGAACTAGATGATCCTTGTGGTCCCTTCCACCCCTGACTGATTCTATGACCCTAAAAACTAGTTACTTGGAAAAGGACGCAGTAGGCAGCATACAGGGGAGCACTTCATCCAGACAGGACTTTGGAAGGTTTGGTATCCTTATTCTTACCAGAGTTCACTTGTTTTGCAGAGTAAGCCAGGCAAATTCAGAGATCCTTGACACGAGGGCGAACGCAATGTTAACATATTTTCTTATTTGTATTCTTCAAATATGTGCTTAAATTAGCCACCTGCGTGTACAAAGAAGACACACTTGACTGAAAGACTCTGATGTTCAGATTATGCAGCAAAAGTAAATGCAGGATAATGGATTAAAACATTCTACTGGCTGCATAAATCAGGAAGTCTTACTTCCTTCTCAATCAACAAGGGAAAGAATTAAGCTACTGGACTATGTTTTTTTCTTTTTAATTAATACATGAGCTTTTTAATAAACTTCCATCTAAACTATCTCTCAGTAGGAAGAAATTATTTGACTACTGGTGTAGATATCTTTAACACAACCACCCAAACAGGTTTTATTAAGGGTGGGTTTTTGAGGGGTTGCTGGTTTTTGTCGTTCCCCTCCCTGGATTGACACAGCCACATCACCATTTTTTGGTGACTAAAGAAAACCACTTTAATGAGGAGATAGCAAACTCCATATTAGCATTTACAGAAAAACTTACCACAAAAACATCAAGGGGACAAGGATGATTGACAGCTTCTAAAATGTAGCTGTTTGTCAGCTCAGTGGATTAAGTACAGGGGACTTCTGAATATGAAAAACTGAAGCTGACCCCAGCTCCTCTGCTCCAGCCTGGTGAGTCTGCACCCAGAATGTTAAGTTCTGGGCCCCTCCATTCAAAAAAGGGTAGGAAACTGCTTGAAAGAGTTCAGCACAGAGCCAAGAAAATTATTAAAGGAGTGGAACATGTCCCTTATGAGGAAAGGCTGAGGGAACTGGGGCTCTTCAGCTTGGAGGAGATGAGGAGTGACCTTCATATTTATAAACACATGAAGGGTGATTGTCAGGAGGATGGAGCAGGCTCTTCGCAGTGACATCCAATAACAGGACAAGGGGCAATGGGTGCAGGCTGGAGCATAGGACATTTGACATGAACATAAGGAAAAACTTTCTCACTGTGAGAGTGACAGGAGGCTGGAACAAACTGCCCAGAGAGCTTGTGAAGTCTCCTTCTCTCAAGACATTAAAAAACTGCCTGGATGCATTCCTGTGTGATCTGCTATCAGTGATCTTGCTCTGGCAGCGGAGTTGGGACTTGATGATCTTTTAAGGTCCCTTCCAACTCCTAAAGTTCTGTGATAAGCATTAAGAGAAGAGCTGTTGGTAAGAACAGACAAGCTGCTACAAGTCATTTCGTATCAATCAACTAGACTGGCATGCCTGATGGCAGTTTCAGCACCAAGAGGCACAGAAATATGTATGTTTACTCCAAAGTACAGACAGATATATAAGAACCATCTGAGCACCCTATTTAAAAAAAAAAAAAAAATCACTTTCTAAATTCTCTTAGCAGTTCCCTAAAATCTGCCAGAGAACAGTAGAAACCATTCACATTTCTGGCTTTTCACAACAAACCATTAGGCTTTACCAAAAGATTAAAAAAATTGCACTGTAATGCCTTCAAGTAATTTTGTTACGGAAACTTTTACTACTTGATGAATATCAATCTCTTACAGTATTTCACATTTTAAAATTGCAGTATAATATAAAGGGGTTTTTGTGTTCTTTTCCATTACCAAGACAATCTCCTTGCCTGAGTCAGAATGCAAGTATCTCTTCTAGATAATACATTTTACATTCTATAGATCTATCAGGGCCTGAATTCTGCAGTCAGATTCATCTGAATTGATTTCAGATATTCACATTAATCCATTCGCAAAAGTCCATGGCAGTCTCTGGTCATAGAACGACTTAGGTTGCAAGGGACCTTAGAGATCATCCACTCCAACCTCCCTGCCATGTGCAGGGATGCCTCTCAACTAGATTCAGCAGCTCAAGGCCTCATTCAACCTG
This sequence comes from Pogoniulus pusillus, assembly GCF_015220805.1. NCBI lineage: Eukaryota > Metazoa > Chordata > Aves > Piciformes > Lybiidae > Pogoniulus > Pogoniulus pusillus. The sequence goes on from NC_087269.1 coordinate 31,050,465, forward strand.
GCTTTGAACACTCCCAGGGAGGAGAACCAGATTCATGAGGTGGTCAGCCCACAAGCAGTGGTACTCTTATGACTCAGATTCAGTTATAGAGTTAATTATTAATTTCAGTGAGAAAGACTGAAGTGCTATTTTGTTGAAAGGTGAAGATAAAGCTAACAGAATGGATTAATGACATTAAAGAGATTAATTCTGACTCTTTATGAAACAGTAATACTTCTGAAATGTAATTTAAAACATGTGATTCAGTTCACCAACTCTTCAATATGCTCTTTGGCTTGCACACAAAAAGATACATGTGGGATTTTTAGATGTCACTGGATATAGCAATTCCAGTTCCTAGGTACCAGTGCAAGGGCAGCAGTAACACACTTTTATATGGAGGTCAAAAACAATCATACATAAACAATTACACTTTGATGTTTACTATTTGCAGGCAGTAGAACTTATTTTTACTTATTAAACCACTCCATTTTTTCCAAAGGGATCTATCTTGAGGATATAGCACCATGCTGTGGTCATTTCCAGAACCAACACTGGTTGGAGGGTGTGGGGAGAAGTGCTTGTCAATGTGCAAGAAGTTTCACTCACTCACAGTACTTTCACTACGCACTACAGTAAGACCAATACAAAAATCCCATATGCCACAATCGGTGAAACCAGTGCCACAAACTACACAATTGCCACAGCCATAAGGAAAAGTTTGCTTTGCCAAGACCAAAACTTTGTGTGGTGTAATTTCCTGGTATTACATTAAAAAAAGGATTGAAATTATATGCAGTCTACAGTCTTCTACTTTCCAGAATTCTGCTGCAAGAATTTAACATGACTTAACAGGGAAAAGTGTTATACCTACCTTTATAATATATTGATAGCAGTTTGTATGCATCTCAGATTAAAACCAAACAATCAAACCCAAACAAATAAAACCTCAACAACCCAAACAAAAAAACCAACCCCCAAACAATCAATTTTATAGCTACTATAAAAAAAAAAATCTACCTTTCAAGCTAAGTTTATTCCTAATTAAAGGTAAAAACAGGACAGGAACTAATCTTACTTCTTTCTGCTTGCAAACTAACAGTTGATTCCATGGAGAGTCACAGCTGATACATTTCTGCAATGAGAAAATCAGCTCTGATTTTATAGAATTGGGTAGTTGCAGATGATTTGTCTTCGTTTGCTGGACTTCTAAAAAACAGAGTGAGTTTAGCAGGCTGTGCACAAGCACTTGCATGATTTTGTAACCAAGAGCATGTGAGGATATTATCTCAAGTCTCTGAATTTAGATATTGTTACACAAGAAGGATGTTGTACACAGAGGGAACAAAAATTGGTTACAGAATCCCCCATCTCTTTATTTGTTCTCATTTTACTTGATGAGGCTGAGGTAAATTTACATGGATAAAATCACCATGGGAAGAACGTGCGTATGTTCAAGTAAAAGAAACACTCAGTCTTGACTTGTGGCTTTGCTACATGACAGGAATAAAAAAATCAGGAAAAAGGAAACATTTGTTTTACTGCTGTGCCCAAATTTAGTCTAAGGAATACAGAGCCTGAACCAAGTAATTGTGACCAATAAGTGACCACTAACAACTTACTCACAAACTTGGGAAAAACCATAAGCGAGGTATTAAAAAGTAGGAAATTTAGTTACAGTATTATGATTTCCAAGTCATTACATTTGTAAGGCAAAAAAATCTTATAGTAACAAAACACATTACTAATGCATACTAAAATAAGGTTATTTACTTAAAAACGATACATTGGACATAGTCTGTGTACAGAACAAGCAATTCATGGTAAACTCAATAAGGCACCTTCTAAAGCAGATGCTGTACAAAATACATTAGTGTGTTACATTTTTAAGGGAGTATTCTACACTTCTGGCATATAACACACGTTCAGAGTGTGACCATATGTCTAGTTCCACTCTTCTTTCGTATTTTATTTACATCTTCTCTAGGTTAACTACAAGGTTATTTATTCTTCTTGTATACAATATAGTACATTTCATTTTGGGCATGGCATGTCCGAGCACAAAAGTCACTACATGACGTGGGCTTCTATAATTGCATCCAACAGCAAAATATTACAAAGTAACAATGACATGATATTTGTTCAACCATTAGAAGCAATGTGCACTCCACTTCTGCTGTACCAGCCAAGGCTAACACACTGTGGCTCCATAAAGCATTGTATTGTGCAACATTGACAGACATTTTTAGACATCACCTGTACTTGGAATAAAAACTGTGGGCACAGGAAAGGACATTTGACTTCAAGACCAGGTTGGGTGGGGCCTTGAGCAACCTGATCTAGGGAAAGGAGTTCCTGCCCATGGCAGGGAGGTTGGAACTAGATGATTTTTAAAGTACCATCCAACCCAAACCATTCCATGATTCAGTGTCACTGTCAGCCAAACATGGGATTTCTAAATCGTTCTAGTATTTGACAGAAGATGAGCACATAACTTCCCTTTCTAGCTTCTTCTCTTTGCTTTTCAACCATTTTACACTGACAAAATACTGCCTGTGAAGACCAGAGCAGATAAAATGTATCCAACTTATTTGCTTTATAAACACACATTCAAACGGTCCTTTAGATCAAGATCTAAAATTTGATTCTAGATTACTATGGAGGTAAGTTAAAAATCTGAATTTTACATTTTATTCAGTACCTCAAAATAGACTAAGAAAATAATTCGGAAAAAGGTGATGGATATTGGGAAAACTGTCAGATTCTTGAGGAAAACTCATAATAAACTCAAAAATCTAAGCCTACATTTTCTTTCTGCAGAAGTAGCATGTTTCTCATGGAATTTCTAAGTTAATCATAAAACCACAAAAATGTTCTTTTCAATTAAAAGGTATATATGTGGCTCAAATTATTTTCCACCTAAATAAAATAATGCAGAGCAGGTTAAGTAAACATGAAAAAAAAATTAAGAACTTCCAAGGCACAGTCTTGACAGTCACAAAATATTTCCTTTTTTTTTTTTTTGAAGAAGAAAAACATTCCTAGATTTAGGGGATACTTTTTCTGATGGCAAATGCTTTGAATTTTGACCAACTGTGTTAGTTTGAAGAATGCAGCTAATAACACCAGAAGAATCCTATTACTGTCCCTGATCTTAAAGGCTTCTGGGCTCTACAGTATTGCAATAAAGCAACATCATTGCTTTGGAGCCTGCACTAAACATGCTTAATTATGCAAAAATTAGTAGGCTAGCTTTGAGTGAAGGTTGGTGTTTTTTTTCCAAATGATTTTTAACATATCAGACATACCTGGGCTCCAAACAGTGAATGAGTTTGCTTGGAATGTAGGTATGTGCTCAAGTGCTTCGCGCAACCAGATACTTTAGCAACAACAGTTTTTGGAGTATCAGGGAATCAAGGAATGCTGAAGATCGAGCAGCTCCTGCATAAACATATGTTTGAGTATGAACCTAGCAACTGAAGTGCTGAAAGGCAAAAAAAAATATTCTTTATTCTCTCAAAGCTCACTTTTGCTCATTTATTAACATTCTGTGTTCAAGTAAACCTATACATCAATTAAGGTCTTTGGATGCCTACCAAAGAACAGGATCATACTGCCTTGTAAATGCCTAAACAACGGTGCAGAAAATAAGCAAATAATTAGAAATTACTGGAGTTCACACTTCCAGCAGTGGCCTTCCAAAGACTTGGAAAAAGAATTCATTAAAAAAAAATCTCCAGTGTGGCAAATTGTAAAAGAAAATGAAGAAAGTATCCTAATTAGGAATTGGGTTAATTTAAATAGAATTTGTTGATCTGAAAGTTTAAGCTAGCAGGGTACTTACATAAACTTTTCCTTATTGATAGAAATCCTGAAAAATGATTAAAAAAGGTGGCTTATTCCTTTTATTTTTGGTTCATGAAATCATTTCCAGCTACCTGTGCAAAAAGCAGGTGTAAAGGCATGATAGACAGCTTCAAATTCATTCTGCATTTCTTGGCAATGGACGGAGAAACACTGTTTGTTTGTTGTGTTTTTGAAAAGCCCTTTCTCACGAGGATGGTAGCACAACATCACGTCTCTCTTGCTGTTTTAGAATAAGTTAAAACCATTAGTTGACAAACCTATGAACTTCTCAGCCAGCATACATATTAATACTTAAAGGCTTTACTGAACCAAAGTGATGATTTTTATTTTTTCTTAAAGAAACGTCCCTCAAAATAGCTAGTTTTCTATAAAATAACGTAGAACTGTTAAATAAAGTCTGTACAGCACAATAGAAAATAAAAATACTGCAATCTTTTGCCTGACCATTTACATTATGGGAACTACAGAATTAAAACAAACCCCCCCAACACGTTAGAAAGTTGGAATTGTTCACAAATCACATTAGTTCTGTGTTACATTTTCTTTCTCTATCGGTTGTATTTCTTTCAACATGTATCAAAGAAAAAAAATCTCCATGTACATATTTTAAGACAACAAATAATCCAACATAAATCAATCTGAAATTTTAACATTCTTTAATCAATTTTAATCTTACTCATAACTTTTTTCTTCAGATCCTGACTACGGCATGTTTGAGTGTATGTGCATGTATGTAATCGTACACATGGACCTAGGTGTAGGTGTTGAGTTTTGTCCCCTACAGCACAAAACACAGCATATAAATAACTTCCCTTTTTAAAGTTATCTAGGATAAGATTTACAGTACAAAGTTATAGGCACTTAAATTAGCAAATAGGTTCAATGGTTCCAATACTGTATCTTATTTCTCTAGGTGGTTCTTGCATTTGAAGCTTCAACTTGAGTTATGGTACTGTTTTCTAACTTCAAAGCAGAAGTGCCAAAGGAGTCATTAATCAGTAATTCAGGCTTCGAGTAGCCTCATGGAGGAGTTCTGATTTTTAACCAACTTGTCTGGATCAGTGGAGGAATGGAAGGAACTACAGTTTCCTCTCCATGCCAAATAGTTGGCACAGTAAGATCAAATTTTGCAATTATGCTAACTTTATCTACACAAATTATCTTTCAATACTTTTCCTCCCAAATGTGCTTATCTAGAACTTAACCCACTGATTTACCTTCTCTCAAATGCTGAACTTGTAACTGTCCACCAAGTGGCCCACAGATGTGGCCTCCTGTGTTTACATCAGAGCAACCCAGCTTGAAATCTTCTGCATGTGTGGATCTTATCTTCACTTATTCAGTTCTCCTGGTCTTGACCTTCACTGTATTCTCTAGCCTTCTGAGTGCCCAGCCTGCACTTTCTGACTTCCTGGTTTTGTGTCTGTAAATCAGACTTCTTGCCAAGCCTTTCAAAACTTATCTTCTGCTGATTTTGACAAATGGTGAAAAAGCATGCTCCTGCAGCTCATTCCCTCCTGTATGGGAAAAAGTTCAGAGCATGACAGATACCCACCAGTGAGTCTCAAACTAGAAAGGGAAAAAAAACCAAACTTATCAACACGGTCTTTCTGTTAAGATGTGAAGTATTCTACAGCAAAAATGCTGGTTGTATTTGGCATCGTGAAAAATATGCCAGATTTCATAGTCATCCAATTACAAAGCCTGCTAGACTGTAAGTGAGATGACCAAGACAGTCTATCCCTCTAAGAGAGATTGTTTCAAGATCTTTACAGACTTATGTAGGCGTTCCTTAATTTATTAACAGTTCACATTTTTGCAGTTCTCCTTGAGACCAAAACAAGAACAGAGAGCAAGTTAAAACTGAGATTTTGGAAGATGATGGCAATGAGTAAATTCTGTAGCAAATATCTGGTTGCAGAGCCACAAAACACATGGAGCTCTGACCATAAAACTTTGTTCATTTAAATTGTTTCTTACCTATTCCATATGACAGAAAAAAATCCTGGCACACACATAAAGGCATAAGGAACTGTTAAACCGAGTAGTATCACAAACAAATTCATAACCTAAAGGCTGTTTCAAAAAAACTTAGTATGGATTGACTAGGTTTTATCAGGTAGAAGGCAAAAAAAAGCTTATATTCTCCATCTCTATTGAATCCATATAGCTTGTTAGGCTTTCACAGAAAGCACTGTAATCTGAACATTCAATTCAGTACCCAGAGTTTTACTGGAGACTCACTAAGTATGACTGAAGTCTCAATGCAGCTCAAACAAAACCAAAATGTGTATTTTATCAAGGCTGTCCATATATGTAGCATGTAGTGTACAGAGGCTCTCAGTATCACAGTCCATGAAGTACTGAAAGATTTGATTAGCAGCCTGTAGAAGTGTGCTGAGAAAATATACTGAATCTCAGTTATTTCCTCTTTCCACATAGGTCTCTCACCCACGTTTGAGTGAAAAGCATTACGAGTCCAGCTTTGCTCTCCAACGTCAATTTACTACATCAAATCTTTACATCTTGTGATTCCACCATCTTGGCAAGTGTCTTCTTGATCCTCAAGGCAGTGAGTCTTGAGGCAGGATTATGAGCCCAGCATTCAGACATTAATTTCAATATTGCTCTTAAACACTGCAAAATAAAAAACGAACAATAAGCAGAAAAACCTCCATAGAGAAGGCAGGAGACGTTTGGTAGGGATTTTTTGCACTAAAAATGAATAAAGTATATTTCAGCAGTCAAAAAACAACCTGAAGAAAACTGGGAAGTCCTAATGGAACCAAGGATTTGGGGAAGAAAACCTTTTCGTATTTAGGTTGCTATGTAAAATAGTTCCAGCTTACATTGTAGGCTGGAAAGAATCTCATGAGGTTCAATAAGGCAGTTAGGTCAGGGCAATCCTAGATACCAATATAGGCCAGGGGATAATAATATTGAGAGAGCAGGCCTGCAGAAAAGGACCTGGAGGTGCTGGTAGATGTGAAGTTGGACATGAGCAAAGAGTATGCACTTGTAGCCCAAGTCCTGGGCTGCATCAAAAGAAGCCAGCAAGTAAATAGAGAGGTGGTCCTGCCACTTGCCTAGAGTGCTGCATCCAGCTCTGGAGCCCTCATGACAGAAGGACAGGGACCTGATGGAGCAAGTCCAGAAGAGGGCCACAAAAATGATCAGAGGGCTGGAACACCTCTTCTATAAGGCCAGGCTGAAGGACCTGGGATTGTTCAGCCTGGAGAAGAGAAGGCTCTGGACAGACCTAATAGCAGCTTTCCAGTAGCTGAAGGGGGCCTACGAGAAGGCTGGAAAGGGATTCTTTAGAAAGGCCTAAAATGATAGAATGACAGGCAATGATTTGAAATTAGAGAAAGGGAGATTCAGGTTAGTCCTTAGGAACAAGTTCTTTATCACAAGGTTGGTGGAACTCTGGAACAGATTGCCCAGTTGAGACCCCACTCCTAGAGATATTCACGGTCAGGTTCAACAAGGCTCTGAGCAACCTGATCCAGTTAAGGATGCTGCTGCTCACTGCAAGAGAGTTAGACTAGATGACTTTCAGAGGTCACTTCCAACCCCAACTATTCTATGATTCTATGTTCATGTTGTGGCCCTCTAAGAACACATGTAAATTTAGTGTTTTATTTACATCATGGCTTGCCCTGGAGCATGCCAGTTATATTAAAAAAAAACAAAATCAAAGACAAAAAAGGAAAAAGGCCACCAAACACAAACATCTTGATTCATATTTCATATCTTATGTGACAAACCAGTAAGCTATATACAAACAAATAAATCAAAACTCTTAAGTTTTAGTTCCAATCAAAAGCTATGAAAAATACTCCACTATCTAAAAAGATCTCAGGGCGGTATTCATACATTTGGATGCTGCTTAAGGATATCTTGGATGTTGCTTAAGGATCAGTGAAAAGATACACAAAACATTCAGTGTTCAGAGATTCAAACACGTCCTCCTACTATTCCTGTGAGGTCTTTAAAATATCAGTGTCTGAATGTAGTCCCTACTTGAAAATGTTTTCATTTTTATTAAACTAAAATACCCTGCCCAGTTAATGCACAAAGCTGAACTAATTTTTCCTTTTGCCATACTCACTTCATCACTGTTCCACCTATTTGAGACTACCGGGCGCAGGCGTTTGACACACACCACTTCTCTCATGTCCTCATAGGACGGATCATTTGGCACCACATCATAATATGGCAACTGATACTCTTCAACAATACCTGGAAATAATTGTGAAAGAGGAAAAAACATTAAAAAACAGACAAAATAAAGCTGTGTGTCTACTCTCAGATTACCTTTGTCTGGAGCAAAAATTAACTCAATTTTGTGCCAAGGCAAACCCACTGTGCTTTTATACTGCGATACGAACCTGAAAGGTTCACCATAAGAAACCAGATGTTTACAAGAAAAGCTCCAGCATTATGAAGTTTAATAGCTACAGTAATTCCTTCAAGTTCCCTGAACATGCATATCCAATGTAGAACTTGACATTTTCTAATCCACTATATGCTACAAAGAAACAAGGAGAAAGTATAAAATGGAAGAAGAGAACAGTGTGGCCAATAGGACAAGGGAGGTTATGCTGCCCCTGTACTCAACACTGGTCAGACCACACCTGGAGTCCTGTGTCCAGTTCTGGGCTCCTCAATTCCAGAGAGATGTTGAGGGGCTGGAACTTGTCCAGAGAAGGGTGACAAAGCTGGTGAAAGGCCTGGAACACAAACCCTACGAGGAGAGGCTGAGGGAGCTGGGATTGTTTAGCCTGGAGAAGAGGAGGCTCAGGGGTGACCTCATTGCTGCCTACAACTACCTGAAGGGATACTGTAGCCAGGTGGGGGTGGCCTCTTCTCCCAGACAACCAGCAAGAGAACAAGGGGACACAGTCTCAAGTTGTGCTGGGGAAAGTATAGGCTGGATGTTAGAAGGAAGTTCTTCCCAGAGAGAGTGATTGGCATTGGAATGGGCTGCCCAGAGAGGTGGTGGAGGCACCGTCCCTGAAGGTCTTCAAGAAAAGCCTGGATGAGGCACTTAGTGCCATGGTCTAGATGACTGGATAGGGGTGGGCGTTAGGTTGGACTGGATGATCTTGGAGGTCTCTTCCAACCTGGTTGATTCTATGGTTCTATGAATACAAGTATAGATTGATAAGGTCACAATAGAAGAGTGAAAGAAAAGGAAGGATGAGTCTGAAAAATACATGGAAGGAGAAAACTGAGTGACAGCAGAAATACAAGATACTATTCCTTTGTTATACTTTCTTATCAATAGCATTTTAAAGTTTATTAACAGCATATAGGTGAAACACATGCATCCAAGTATTTCTGCCAAACCAGGCACTCCTCCTTTTTGATCAAGGGGAAAAAAAAAACTAACACAGAATGTGCTAGTTTGAAGCTAGCTGGAACGTTTTGGTGAGAAGAATTAGATTACAGGCTGTGAAAGGGAAACAATGGTGATATCTACTTCACTCATAAGCTTGCTGAGATGTAGAAGAACAAGAATGTAAATATAGATAAGGACAGTCGCTCTCTGTCTGGGCTTTGGGCTGCATCTCTCTATAACTTAACCTGTTGTCTTTGTGACTAATCTACCTGCTGCCTAACCCCTTGGTCAACCCTCCATACTACCTTAAACATAAGGCAAGATCTTGGGTAAGGTTGAGGGATAGGGGGAAGGCAGAAGGGTGGTTGTGAGTCCCTCCTGGGGACTCAGGTTTCTGGGAGGGGAGTTGTGTTTCTGTATTACCTTTTAACTTGTATGTTTCAGTATACAGCTCTATATATTGTAAATACCTGCTTGTATATTGTGCTGATCTGTAAATATAAAGCTCCATTCAATTTCCAGTGTTGCTGAATATAGTCTGGGTGATTTTTCAAAGAGGGGGGTGAGGGTGGGCAACACCCAAACCATCACACAGAATCATAGATTGTTTTTGTTGGGAAAGACCTTTAAGACCATTGAGTCCAAACATTACTTAATCAACAAGTCTCCTGCTGAATTATGCCCCTTAGCACTACATCTATGTGTCTGTTAAATGCCTTCAAGAATGGGGATTCAACCATCTTACTGGGGAGTGTTTGAAAACCCTTTTAGGGACAAAGTTTATTCTAATATCAAATCTAAACCTTCCCTGGTGCAACCTGAGGCCGCTTCATCTTATCCTATCACCTGTCAGTAGGGAGAAGAGACCAACACTCGTTTCACTACAACCTCCTTTCAGGTAGCTGTAGAGCAGGAAGAGCTTCCTCTTCTCCAGACTAATCAATCTCAATTCCCTCAGCTGCTCTTCAGAGGACTTGCTCTTCAGCCCCTTCACCAGCTTCACTGCCCTGCTCTGGACAAGCTCCAGCAACTAGATGTCTTCCTTTTGGGAGGGCCCCAAAACTCAACACAGTGCTCAAGCACTGGTCCTTCTTATCAAGCTGTACATGATGTAGGCCAGGACGCTCTTGGCCTCCTGGTGACCTTAGCACACTGCTGGTTCATGTTCAAGCTCGCTGTCAATCAGCACACTCAGGCCCTTTTGTGCAAGGCAATTTTCCAGACATATTGCCTTATGTGTGTTGTGCTGCATGGGGCTGCTGTGACTCAAGTGCAGGGCCCAGAACTTGGCCATGCTGAATATCATACAGTTAGCCTTGGCCCATTAATCCAGCCTGTCTAGGTGCCTCTGTAGACCCTTCCAACTCTCAAGAAGATGAACACTCCCTCCAAGCATGGTGTTATCTGCAAACTTACTGAGGGTACACTCAATCCCCTCGTCCAGATGCTTTACTCTAACAACCAATAAAGTTCAGATCAGCAATTATCAAGCTGTAATCTAGATAGACTGCTACTTTCTACTGTTTCTAAAGAACGCAAACCTGTTGGAACAGCAGGCTCATGATATTATTTCCTGGCAAAGTGCTGTTAATGTGAGACTCTGGCCTGATATATTTTATACCCAGTATTTAAAAGTTTACCTCCTGTGACGCAGCGCCGAGCGATTTCCCAAATGATCAGTCCAAAACTGTATATGTCAGCCATGATGTATGGTTGGAAATGGTTTTTATTCAGGCTTTCATCTAGGACCTCTGGAGCCATATAACGTTTTGTTCCCACTCGAGTATTCAAGGGAACATCAACTTCATTTGTGTCACTAAATGAAAATATTAGCAAGTTAGTGAATTGTGGACTATAAGACATGGTATGAAATCTAGAATGGTGCAATTGCTACACTGCCAAGCTCCCACTTACAAATTAGATTATCTTAAATTTTTCTCTCAATACTACACTTAGAACACATTGTACCTCCCTGGAAATACTATCTGGAACAAAGATACTGTGCTAGTTTGAACCTAGCCGGATTATTTTGGCGAGAAGAACTAGATTACAGCCTGTGAAAAAGAAACAATGGTGATGTCTACTTCACTCAGGCTTGCTGAGAGGTATAAGAACAAGAACATAAATATGGATAAGAGAGTCTCTCTCTGGGCTCTGGCTGCAGGCACTTCTCTCCCTAACTTGCCGACTAATCATTCTGCTTCCTAACTCCCCTGGCTGATCATCTAAACTACCTCAAATGTAAGGCAAAGTCTGGGGTAAGGTAGAGGGGTGGGGAGCAGGTGGAAGGGTGGTTGGGAGCCCTTCCTGGGGACTCTGGTTTCTGGGAGGAGTGTTGTGTTTTTGTATTACTTTTTAACTTGTATATTTCTGTCTATAGCTGTACAGATTGTAAATATCTGCTTGTATATTGTGCTAAGCTGTAAATATAAAGCTTCATTCTTCTACTTCCAGATCGACTGAGCCTAGCCTGGGTCATTTTCCAAAGTGTGTGGGGGGCAGGTAACACCCAAACCATCACAGACAGCAAGTAAGGAAGTGGACAATTCACTGCTTCTTTTGCAAGAAAATAACAACAGATATGAAAACAACTATAAAGGTATTTGCTAACAATTACTATTATTCACAAAGGCTCATGCTTTCTTTCAGGCCTTATTTAGCAACAGACAATTACTATTTTAACATTACTTCTTTAATTAAGTTTCAAGAACCTTTACACTGTTCAAATTTTCAATGAGTTAATTTATAACGAAACTACATGATAGCAATTACTATGAAGGGTTGGTTTTGAATAACAAATGAATTAGTCTCCTCTTCCTTTCCTGTACAAATCTACTTTTATTTTCCTCAAAGAGCTTTTTCATTGTTAAACATTTATAGCTGTAACTGAAGTCTGCAGTGCTTCCAAAAAAGCTGTGCTGCTAACAGCTCCATTATATAGACACCTAGAGATTTTGAACTGAGTATCCAAGGCAGGGATAGCATCGTAGGGAAAGCAGGGGGGGAATCCAGCTGGTGATTACTTCTGAAAGCTGTTATGATTATATATAAGCCTTCCCATTGCAGAGGATCTGTTAATCTACCTGTTAAACTTGACTGCAAGACCCAAGTCAGCAATGCAGCAGGTTCCATTTTTCTTTATCAAGATGTTTTTACTCTTCAGGTCTCTGTGTGCAATAGCAGGCTTGCCTTGTGTCCCATAAATTTCTGTGTGTAGATGGCACAAACCACATGCAGCAGAATACGCCAGTTTGAGGAGAGCCCTGTTGTCTAGTGTAGTGCATTTCAGGAAATCATACAACGATCCATTTTCATGATAATCTGTAATCAAGTAAAGCTGTGTCCAGGAGCCAGTGCCTTTAATATCTGCAGCTATGAAGCCTGAAAAATACATCAACAAAGTTACACCCACTGAGAACTCCTCGAGGCTTTGCTCTCACAGAAGCCCTCCAGCAGCCAAACTACTTCCTTACCAAGGATGTTTTCATGACGCATTAGAACGGTTTGGTAAATCTCTGTTTCTCGAAACCAGCTGGCTTCTTCTGTGGTGAAAAATACTTTCACTGCGACTTTTTCACCCCTCCATTTGCCCATCCACACTTCACCATACCGTCCCTTTCCAACTTGCCTCACCATCTGAATTTGTTTGGCAATAGTGCGTTGAACCTAGGAAAGGAAGAAGTAATTAAAAGAAATGAGGGAAAGGTGGAGAAGGGAATCTCAGCGATTAACCAAAAGCACCTGGTCAAGTTGCTCTCAAGCCTGGCTTGCTTGGAATTTTGATCCCATTGTCTAACTTCTATATTGTTTTCCACTATTCCCATTACAAACTCATTCTTGCTTCCTTCAAGGAAGAATTGTACAATGAACCCAAAAATATTAAATCAGCTCAACCTCTTATTTAATTTATGTGCATTTTCTTGCATTGTATTTGTTTCTACTTTATAAACAATTAAATTGTCTCACTGGTTAGTTTTTATGCAAGTATTATACAGGATGGCTATGAACAACTATCAGTCAATAAAATCTACTTTATTGGACAGTGAACACTTGGAAATAAAATATCTTCGAGTTCATTCAACTTGATACTTGTATTATAGATTAATTGCATTATCTTACTTTCTTTAAATCCTGCTGATGTCAACAGATTTCCTAACATAACTTAATTCTGTGCTTCATTTTAGTTCTAGGCATTAGGCACAAACCAAACTTCACATTTGAAAGAGACAAGTTCACTGAAGAAAAGAATTTTAGTTTCTGATTTACCAACAACGGTAGTCCTGATCCACTCCCAGAACTCTGTGACTGGTCAATAAGGTCTTTTAATGACTCCCCAGCTGGAATAAATGCTTCATCTTGTTCAAGGTCACGGTTATAACAATGTCTCTTTGTCATTGACTTACAGTAATGCCTGAAAAAGTAACAGAAGTTAAGCTGAGCTCTAAAACATTCTCCAAAGTATGTACTACATTGAGCTATTCAAATGTACAAGTTTTCTTTAAAAGTAGACAGATTTTATGGCACCTTTTTTTTTCTCAGAAATGCATCTTACATCATTTAATATTAAGAAGTTGTACTGCATGTAGAGGCATGTCAATTTACTATGAGTTGGATGGAAAAACATCATTTTTAGTACTTGGCTCCCATCTGGTGTTACTAGTGTAATACCACTGGGTTTGGTTTATACAGATTGAACCTTGAACCATGGCAGATGAGGCTGATGCACGCAAAATTCTGCTGAAACTGCTAGAACAACAATCACCTCCAGCCCACAGGTGGAGCTGACAGAAGCAGCCAGTCTCTTGAACTGCACCTGCATGAATTGCTGTAGCTCAGATGGTAAATTATTTAGTCTTGAAACACAGTGAAAAAAGGAATTTTATAAAACACTCTTATGTCACTTTAGATGGAATTTAACTATCAAAAGTGACCAAAGATCTAAAAACATTAAAAGCATTAAGACATCCCTGTTCACTGGATGCTATAGCATCCCAGTTATAAGTAGCTTAGAAAACTGTAAACACTTTGTAGGCAGAGGAAAAGAGACTAAATTCACTTGAATTCTATGCTGTCAGCATTTAATTTACCTAGTAATACAAACTGCTATTCACAGAAACATGAAAGTAAATTACAGCAGATTCACTTCTAATCTCTTTTTGTGCTGTTCACAATCATTTGAGAAATGAAAAAGAATGCAAAGAAAGTTCTGTCCTTACTTGTAACAAAAGCAGCTAAGTAAGATGACCATGACAACTATGCAGACTGCCATAGAAATCAACACAGCCATCCAACGAATGCTGCCATCAAACAGCCCATCTATTTAAAAAAAAGGGAAAGTTTGCAAAGTCTGTTAACATATTTTAAACACTTTAGTTATAATTTCACACTCTGTGTATACGAATGTGCACAAACTGAAGCAGGAGGTTTTGTCTGACCATCAGGAAATATTTCTTTACTGTGAGAGTGACCAAAAACTAGCACAGGTTGCTCGAGAAGGTTGTGGCATTCCTCTCCTTGGAGAGATTCAAAACCATGTGAACATGGTCCTGTGTAACTGGCTCTAGGTGGTCCTGCTTGAGCAGAAGAGTTGGACAAGGTGATCTCCAGAATTCCTGTTCAAGCCTCATCAAGTCTGTGATTCTGTGAAAGTATGTGGGGCCACTTGCAAAAGTATCAGAAGGTTGTACAACTGCTAATGCATAACATATCAATTGGTATGAAATTATACAAAATGTATAGGGTTTTAGTATCAAAGTATTTACATCAATAAAGCAGAGAGAATTTCATTTGGGTGGCAGGAAAAGAAAGTTGTTGGTTTTGGTTGACTCTAGTTAGTTTGTTCTTAGAAATAGGAATTAAGGATTTTCAGCAGAAATATTCTGAGAAGGTATTATGAAACTGTTAAACAGGACTTAAAGAGCAATGAATAAGTGCATAAAATATTTTTAGTGGGAACAACAGAAAGAAGAGAACGAATTTACAGTACATAACAGTTAAGAAAGTCACAATTAAGAAAGTCACAATACTTTCTTAAAGATGCATTAATCATAGCAAAAGCAGAGCAGAGACTAAGAAAGCTATTTCAAACAGAAAACAGAACAGAAACAGAATAAAAACAGTTCAAAAGACCCTATTTAGATCATGATAAGAGAAAACCATGAGTGAGTGTTGGAGGAAAAGACTTAACTTGGAAGTAGCAGAAAAGGGAAATTAGAAATACGCAAGGTGCACTACAGAGCTTTGTATCAAAAGTACATAGTACAGACAACACAGGATTGTGCAACGGAGTAATTATATTTCCTCTCTGTTTTTAGCTACTGGTTGTGAAGAACAGAACCAACATAGCATTTATAAGTAGCAGGGTGAGCATCTAGGTGTTTACCTGTACTATCAAGTGGTGGTAAAGTTGGTTGTAAATCCTGATTGCAGAAATCAGTCCGACAGCATTCAATTGTTCGACGTAACTGTGCTTTAGGAGAGTCCTGCAGAAGCACAATTGAAAAAACACTCAGATTCTGAAGTAATCAGCTAGAACAGAGACAGGTGACACACTCAGCATAGCAGCACTGTTTGCCTAAAAAACATCTTCAAAACACAGTATGGAGTCGCTGTCCCTGGAGATGTTCAAGAAAAGACTGGATGAGGCATTTAGTGCCAAGGTCTAAATGACTGGATAGGGCTGGGTGCTAGGTTGGACTGGCTAAGCTTGGAGGTCTCTTCCAACCTGGTTGATCCTATGACTCTAAGATGGAGGAGTATGAAAATTAATCTGACCGTAAGGCAGTAATACAAATAGAACAATTTCAGGAGGTGACCTCACCTCAGGTCTAATCTGCAGTAACCCTAAACATCTATAGCTGTAACTGAAGTCAGCAGTGCTTCCAAAAAAGCTGTCCTGCTAACAGCCACATTATATAGACACCTAGAGATTTTGAACTGAGTATCCAAAACAGTGATAGCACTGGGAGGGCAAGGAGGGAGGAATCCAGCTGGTGAGTACTTCTGAAAGCTTTGTTTACTGTAATCCATGTCAAAAAAGAAAAAGTAAAATCCAATCTTCCAAGGCAATCTTCATTTGCCCAGCTAGTGCCATATCCTGGCATATCTAAAGAAACCCTTGCCTTTATTAACTGTGTTTTCAGTTCCAAGTTTCGTAACTGATAAAGAAGCTCTAGAGGCTAAATTCTGCTTAATTATAACCCTCTAAATTAAAAGCAAGCTATATACTCAGGCATTTAATGATACATAACTATCCTAGAAAGGAAAAAAGCAATGATACATTCAACAGTTTATCAAAAACTGTGTGCACATGTCCAAGAAACTATAAGAGAACTAAAGACAAGTCCTTATAATTACACTCTTCTGTCATATGAATTGAAGAAAACAAGAAATTCCAAGTTAAAACAATCAAGAAATTCTGCATTAAAACAAATTACTCAGATCATTTAAGCAGACTATAATGTTCTCTCTCCAGCTGAGAAAACAGCTGGCAAGTAAAAGGTTGATGTCCTATGCTGAATTTGTCAGTGGCTTACAGACAACTGCAGAGGACTCATAACAAGTTTGGATTCTTTTCCAATTTTTGCTCAAAGATGACTTAAGTAACCATCATCTCCCATGATGGTTCAGTCCCCTTGTTTTTATGGTAAAAGACAACATGCAAAGAAATCTGTAACTGCAGTTGTAAACTACAGAGATTTAAAACTGCTTATGAAGTTTCTCCACATAATCTCTACGGTGATCTTAAATGTTAATGACTTCTCATTCTTTTACCTTGCACTGGAAGTCTGAACCCTCATATTTCATGCAGCCAGAAGCAAGTGTAGGTTCACCATGTTCATCTTCCTCAACGATAGCAAAGCAATGCCCATTAGTTCTGGAACAAACATATTACTTGTGCTTTAAGAGCATGTTTGTTATAAAATATACAGCATTATTTAATCACGAACCTATTAAGAATAACAAAACAGTAATGCATAGAAAAAAATCAACACAGTTGTTACCATACAGTCTGAGAACAAAAGACCCTGTTAGTATTTTCAAACAGAACACTGCAGTGATGTTTCCTCCAAAATAGTCTGCCTTCTACTTCCTCATACCTTCAAGGTTGCTTACAACCAGCCACACACATACAGTTGCTCAGAAACAAGTGAGGGAATGGAAAAGCAGAGATCTAACTAAAAAGACTTACCGACTACACTTGTATAGTTTAAAAAAACACTCCCTTGTCTAAGATGAAAAATGCAACAGGATATGGAAAACGTAACAATAAACTCTCAGAGAGAATTACCAGTATGTGGAGACTGGCTATTTCAAGCTCAAAAGCTCATCTGTGCTTTTCCCACATGAACTTGCTCAAATATTTAGCCTTTAGGGCAAAACAAACAAACTCACTTTCTGAAGTTGACAGCAACAAATTAATTCACCAAAAAAGGAAAGGAAAAAAGGCATTTAAATTTCTTACATCTTTAAATACTTTTCATACTACTTGAAAATATCAACAGTATTTGTAAAGACCTCCAAACCCATTCACAATGGTAGGTCTGTGCTTCCAAGTTAGACAAATTCATTCACAGAATCACAGAATGTTAAGGATTGGAAAGGACCTCGAAACATCATCGAACCCAACTCCTCCACCAGAGCAGGATCACCTACAGTAGTTCACAGAGGAACATGTCCAAACATGTTTTGAATGTCTCCAGAGAAGGAGCCTCCGCAAACTCTCTGGGAAGCCTGCTGCAGTGCTCTATCACCCTCACAGTGAAAAAGTTTATCCTTACATTGATAGGGAATTTCCTGTCATTCCCTCAACATTAATACACTAAAGCAAATCAATCCAGAAATGTCTGCTTGCCAAAATGTCTGTAAAGAAACTCAGATTTGGGAAGCAGGATGTATGGACATTACCCTGCACATGAGCCCTGCATGTCACCAATTAAGAGCTTTATTATCAGAATAATGATGTATACAGCCATTAGTTCAGAGGCAAAGAATTAGTGAGGGCTATACTAACTGCATACATCAGAGGGCGATATACAGTTAAAGCACAAATACTAGAGGTCTCGAAAGACAAAATACTGGCTTGTTATAGAACATATGTTAGGTGCAACACTATGGTTTTAATATACTAGAGGTGTTTATGTCTTAAAAGACAGTAATGCTTGTTCCACCTCCTTGGGTTCTATAAAACTGCTTTATCACTCAAAATAACAGCTTTGGAGAGGCTTAATACTATGCATTGAGTGAAGACTCAAATTACAGTAACGAGTAGTATGTTTTCTATTGTGTATCTTCGCATGAATTCTTAAGGGAGAAATTAGAGGGTCTTAAATACAGAACTTCAAATGAAGAGAAAAAAGGAAAGTCAAGGATATTTCAAACATCTTAAGCTAGCACATAACCACTTCATGACCCTGTTAAAATACTTATGCCTATCAAAAGTTAAAAATACTCCCCTGTCTCTATATGTTTAGAGGCTTTTCTTACCCCTACTGCCTTTCCCTCATATTCTACACTTAATTAACACAGAAGAAGAATTTTCAGTAAACAGCTACGTTTCTACAATTATGTTTTGACTGTCAAGTGAAGAAATATTAGACTAAGCAAGCAGGTGCTAATATCAGAAAGTTTAGATTTGGGTCACACAATACTCATCCACTTATAAAATACTACAGGTTACTTAAAATCTCAGTCCTTCACAGCAGCTGCTGGGGAAAAAAACGAGTTTCAAATAGTTCTAAGGTATGGTAAAAGCAGTATTGTAAGCATTCAGGTGACCATAGGTTTTAGTGTTCAACTCTCCACAGGAATAATGAATTTCAAATCACCTGACAGATCCTCAATAGGCACTTGAGATGGTTTGCTCTCTCACAAGCAAAACCAAGCCCCTCCCTTTCAAGAGTCTCCTCCATTCTGTATGCAACACTTACATGCATGTGTTATTGATAGCATCATCTGGACAATGTCCTGAGCAGTAGCACTTAAGGAAAGGTAAAGTGTCCTCTGGAGCAAGTGTTACTCCATTTCCTTGTTTCTTTTGATCAGGATTTGTTTTCATTCCTGTGCCATGAAGCATGCTTTCTGGATTTTGACCTGGACATCAAAAAAAGAAAGCAAACCAAAATCAAAACAAAAGAAACATATGTTTTCATCTTTCTGATACACTTTCATAAATTCTACACGGAAAACACAACAGAATAATTATGTTAACAAATAATTGAACTAACAGAAGACATAATACCAAAGTTAGGATAGAAATATGAGTTAATAATTTTATTCTATAAATACTTCACTCAAGTATTTTGTATCTCAATAAATCTGCTAACCAGATCAATAAAACAGAAAAAGTATTTTGCCTTTTTGAGGTGGGGCAGGAAAGTAGTGATGTAGCTGGTAAGAATTTTCAGAAGAAAGCCTTTCTTATTCATCTGTTTAAAAAACCAAAATGCTGACTGCTTGATAACCACAACAGTATAATTTTATGCATGACTGAATGTACTTAATATGCAATTTTCTAATTTTCTGAAGTAATTCTTTACAGATTCACAGTCTCACAGAAGTGCAGTAATAACTCCAAAATCTCTTGGGTTTTTTGATGTCTGTATGCATTAGTACTTCAAAACAGAGCTAAAGTAAATCTTGTTTGCAAATTAAATTTTGGTAAATGACATGAACATCCACACACAAATGAGCTTTCACAGAATAAAAACAGGGCTAAATTATGTTCCAAGTAGCCCTCAGTTTCTCAGCAGTAGAAGAGCTAAGGATCATTTGTTCTAGTTCATATTATTAAAGTGTTTTGTTTGTGGTTTTTTTTTTGGCTTTTGGTGAATGCAAGTACTCAGAAGAAATATTACATATGCTTTCTTCTTAGCAAAAAACATCCAGAAAATAATTTTAGGAACATTACCTATCTCACTTGGAACAGCTTTGTGACTACCAGATAAGATCAGAATGTCTTCATCTATCTCTTCCAGCTTTATCAGCCATAATTTTACTAACAAGAAATCTCTGTCCATCGTTTAACAGTATTCTTGGCTCAAAGTCCACAAGGTGTGAACTACATGAAGCTAGAGGAGTTGTAAACAGACTTTCACCTGCACTGACACAGTTTACAGCAAGTCTGTGTCATAGTCTGAGTGCAGCAATATAAGAAAACAGCTATTCAGAACCAAGAAGAGTTTCTACAAACAATTCAAAAACTGCAGGGAATTCAGTACCTTAGTACACCTCAAAAATATTTTCCTCACAATACAAATTTCCATTTATCTAAGAATTAAATTGGAAAAAAAAAGTACTAAAAATTGACCAGGAAACTCATTATTTCCATTAACAGGTTCTTGCAGCTTCCTGTCAAACCTACAGAACATGAGCTCTAATGACAACATTACTCTCGTATTGTATCTTGCTTAAAGGTGTAAAGAAAAATCTGATTAAAACCCTGTGCAGATATCATCCTCTGTGTTACTCCTTTGTAACATATATTATAGGCTTCAGCCAAATCCTTCAGTGTGATTGTTTGTGAAATTTGATTGTATTGTTCTGAAAAAAAGCAGACTTAACAGATTTGTCAGCACCAAGTGCATTGTCCCACTCCAGCAATTTCCCTGAAAGTAATTGTGCCTTTTTCAGATCCAGCTAAGAGTATGTCCTGAGAAAGTATAGCACCTTCTACCTAAACCCTCACATCATTTAGCTGTGTTTGATTTGAGATGTAGTTTTCAAATAGTACTTTGGTAATGCTCAAGTTAGACACTGCTGGTTATGTACAGACTGTTACCAATGAAGATCCTGTGCAAGAACAGCACACAGCTTACAGGTGCATGAAGTATTTCTGACTTAACCCAAAGGAATTTTACATGTATGAAATAGCAGCTTCTCAATCCATGCTCTTTCCTTCTACATATTTCTTCCCAGCACAAAATGAAAGCTCATTTGAATACTGTGCTGCAGATGTTACACATTTTGTACTGAATTTAAAGAGATCCTAACCTGCTCAGACAACAGGTAATTCTACTTAAGATTTAAAAGAAAAGCCAATGCATATATACAAATACTGTCTTTCCTTCTAATTTTGCTAGACTACTAAGGTAGCTTTCCTAATTAATGCTATAAACCCACCTTTACAGTATCACAGTATTATCAGGGTTGGAAGAGACCTCACAGATCATCACGTCCAACCCTTCAACACAGAGCTCAAGGCTAGACCATGGCACCAAGTGCCACGTCCAATCCTGCCTTGAACAGCCTCAGGGACGGCGACTCCACCACCTCCCCGGGCAGCCCATTCCAGTGTCCAATGACTCTCTCAGTGAAGAACTTTCTCCTCACCTCCAGCCTAAATTTCCCCTGGCACAGCTTGAGGCTGTGTCCTCTCGTTCTGGCGTTGGCCACCTGAGAGAAGAGGGCAACCTCCTCCTGGCCACAACCACCCCTCAAGTAGTTGTAGACAGCAATAAGGTCACCCCTGAGCCTCCTCTTCTCCAGGCTAAACAATCCCAGCTCCCTCAGCCTCTCCTCGTAGGGCTGTGCTCAAGGCCTCTCCCCAGCCTCGTCGCCCTTCTCTGGACACACTCAAGCATCTCAATGTCCCTCCTAAACTGGGGGGCCCAGAACTGAACACAGTACTCAAGGTGTGGTCTAAGCAGTGCAGAGTACAGGGGCAGAATGACCTCCCTGCTCCTGCTGACCACACCATTCCTGATGCAGGCCAGGATGCCACTGGCTCTCTTGGCCACCTGGGCACACTGCTGGCTCATGTTCAGGTGGGTATCAATCAGCACCCCCAGATCCCTCTCTGTCTGGCTGCCCTCCAGCCACTCTGACCCCAGCCTGTATCTCTGCATGGGGTTGTTGTAGCCAAAGTGCAGCACCCTGCACTTGGAGCTATTGAACCCCATCCCATTGGACTCCGCCCATCTGTCCAGGCGGTCAAGGTCCCGCTGCAGAGCCCTTCTGCCCTCCAACCCAGCCACATCTGCCCCCAGCTTAGTGTCATCTGCAGGAATGCTCCACACATTATAAGTTTTAATACTTTATGACCTATCTCAGTCACTCATCCACCTTCTTACCCTGAGCACTGAATGCAGCATTTTTTCAATTTGTTAGAAAGAGAAATCAAGGAACCCTGAATTAAAGCATGCTTTCTCCTCCCTCAGAAGAGAATTTTTGTGCAAGCCCACCATCTTCTAAACGAGTACTATTCTTTACAAGCTAACACTGAAGCATTACTACAGCTCTTATAGTACAACTGAGATGAAATACATTTTTCCTCTTGATTTATTCTGATGGATTGTACAAGATAAATGAAGAATGCATACCAAATAAAAATCAAAAACTGTAAATAGTATTTCAAAGAACAGCATCTTTTGTACAGTTTAAATAGGCAAAGCTTTTTATTCAAAGCAAAAATCCAGATTGCACTTCCATTATCTTTGTAATATGGAAGAGAAACAACACTCCACAGTACTGACTTAATCTTACAGGTAACATCTGAATTGCACAAAGAATGGGGAAAAATAAAAATGTTACACTTTACACTTGCATTTTCACTTTCTAAGACAGTAATGAGAACACTTATTAAACATAAGTTTAATTCAATATCCAGGGAAGGAGGAAAAGGGAATATACCAAGACTGTTTGGGATCACATCAAAACAAAGTTTTTAGCCCCTGTCTGGATTTTATCCCTAACTCTATCCTTTACTGCAGTTCTGCAGCTCATCCTCAGCATTTCAAGAAAGATTAGTGTATACCTTAAAGATGCTAGGTATGGGGAAGGGAGCTGAATGTGGAAAGTGACTCAGCTTTCATTCACTTGAGATGTTAAAAATGCAGATCAAGGTCTGACTGGGGTTACAAAATGTTTTCTTTCTGCTTTTCCTGGATAAAGGAAAAAGAGTGAATGAAAAGATATATCTAAACAACATCTTGCTTCAGAAACCACCTGATGATCTTGCACCAGCACTCTTATTATTCCCTGCCCTCAGATCTCCACCTTAAAAATTCACATTGCTTAATCTTCTTTCTGGGAGCAGGACTAAGAAAGGGAGGATTAGGTTTTAGCAATCTTGTGACACTACACTACCTGATGATGTAATTAATAGTTTCTTTCCCATGACTGTGTCCAGTTCTGGGCCCCTCAATTCAAGAGAGATGTTGAGGTGCTGGAAGGTGTCCAGAGAAGGGCGACAAAGCCGGTGAAGGGCCTGGAGCAAACCCTATGAGGAGAGGCAGAGGGAGCTGGGGTTGTTTAGCCTGAAGAAGAGGAGGCTCAGGGGTGATCTAATTATTACCGTCTACAACTACTTGAAGGGATATTGTAGCCAGGTGGGGGCTGGCCTCTTCTCCCAGGCAAACAGCAATAGAACAAGGGGACACAGTCTCAAGTTGTGCCGGGGTAGGTATAGGCTGGATGTTAGGAGGAAGTTCTTCCCAGAGACAGTGACTGACATTGGAATGGGTGGTGGAGGCACCGTCCCTGGAGGTCTTCAAGGAAAGACTGGATGAGGCACTTAGTGCCATGGTCTAATTGACTGGATAGGGCTGGGTGCTAGGTTGGACTGGATGATCTTGGAGGTCTCTTCCAACCTGGTTGATTCTATGATTCATGCAGGTGTCAGCTGTGTTGTGCAGCTAAGAAACACACAAGTTGTACACAGCCTTCAAAGGTCTAAGTGCTATGCATTAATACACACAGCTTCAAAAGAAAGAAGTCTGTACAGAAATACAGTACCCAGAGATTTCAGGCACAGCAAAGCTTCTTCATTATATCCTACCCTCTACCAGCACAGAGCTGGTGGGGCAAAAGCATACAACTTTGCAGCAAATTAGTTGTCACACACCAGAGGACTTGTTGAGATTCTGGATCAGTTTCAGCCTTTTTGTTCATCCTGTCTGACAGATAGTATCATACACCCTTAAACATACAAATTGCTGTATAATGTGTATTTTAACACATTTCAAAACCTTAAAACATTCAATAAAACATCAAGAGTAATGGTGAGCTGGAACATTCTCTTCATGTAATCACAGAGTATGACAATACAGTTGATGAGACTTCAAAGTCCTAACTTCCTCTGCCCCATCACTACACTGTCTCATACATAACTGCATTAATTGTAAATTTTTACAGTATGAACAACTACTACAGATAAGAAGATATCTAAATGGCTGTTTAAATCTTGTTTAATAAAATGTGTATTGTATCATATCATAGTATCATCAGGGTTGGAAGAGACCTCACAGAGCATCAAGTCCAGCTCTCGACTGAAAATGTAAATTATTCCAATAATTACTTCTTCCAATCACAGAAAAATGAGACAGACCATAAAACACATTTTAAAGCAGCAGAGTGCATTAAAAAATCCCACTAGGTTAGAAATACAAGCCTACTTGAAAGTATGCCTTCTAATATTAATATGGATAATCTTTAAAAGGTACTGTGCATGACAGCGATGTGTTATTAACCACTAAAAAATGAGCTAACTTGGCTGCAACTCAATGCCAGGATACTTACATAATTTCATTAAGTCTTCTGATCTAAGAAAAGATTTGTGTAACCCATAAACCCCAGCTCTATTTAGAAATGCAGAGACAGAGTGGTAAGCAAAAGACAAGCAAAAGCCAAATTACACCTAGAAGTTCTTAACCTTATCCCCTCTACCTCCACAAAGAAAGCTGCAATGCTAGAAACTAGTAGCTTACAGCATTCGAGTTGTTCAACAGCTTTCTGAATGCGTAAGACAAGACACGTTCCACATAAGAGTATTCTTATTTCAGAATATATTACTCTTAAAAGGGAATTACCTTAGCCTAACTACACTACTCTCATGGTTTCTTTGTAGCTATTCCCGTTCAAGCTTGTAAATCCCAATAAACTCAACATCAAAATACAAAGAATCTTTGCCAGCAGACCACTCTCATCTCCTTCATGATGGTGCTAAAGCTGCTCACTGGTGCTGGTTGATGCTCAGGGCTTGCCCACACTGGGCTCTTTTAATGAAAGATGAAAGCCACACCAATGCCCTTTATGTTAAACATCTTTCTTACAAAAAAAGACACACTTAGAAATTTTTGTGTGTTCTAAGTGAATTTTATTGCTTTGGGACGCAGATACTGCAAAATTATCTCGTCCAACAAAGACATTTCACCTTTCCACTTATCATGAGCTTCTGTAATGATTTAATGTGATTGAGCTTGAACAAAAGAGTTTTTCTTAAAGCAAAAAATAATTCTAAAAATCAGAAAAAAAATATCCATCTGTAAAGAAAATACTGCAAATATATCTGAGCTCTTAACAAGGGCAATTTATCTGTAATTCTCTCTATAGTGCTTTTTTAGTATGTCAAGGCTGTGATCTCTAAAGACCAGGCATGTTAAAGGTAGCTTCATCTAGCAGAACTGGTTCCTAAAAATCACAGCATGTTCCCAGACAACTTGTTTAAAATCTCTCTGTATTCCTTCAGGTCTCCCAGGAGCTACCTACCAGTGCTCACCACAGACAAGCAAGTCTTGTCTCTCTACCTTTCCAAATAGCAATGCCCAATTTTTGCTCCCATTTCCTTCCTCAAAAAGTAACTTCTGAAAAAGACCACTCTTTGTTCCTACGTATTCAAAAGTCAGATACAAGAAAAGTGCATTGTACTTAAACACCAAAAACCCCACAATAAACCAAATGCATTTTAATTTGAACAGATCTAGTTAAAACTAAATGTCACATTAAAGAAATATATAGAATTGTAATAAATTATTCAGATCACTGGTAAACAGAGCTCTGTTGTTCTCAAGCAATCAATTTGTTACAACTCTTAACATTTCTCTGCACATTTCAGAATATCTCCTTTATTTCAGATTAGATTATATGTTGAATCCAATAATTACTTCTCTTCAAATTCTGAAAGTACATAGAATATTGAAAATAAGTCACTTTTTTTCTATCTAAAACATGTGAATAAAAGCAAGTATGACAGGGAAATCAAATCCCAAGGGATTTTTAAGTTCACTGACAGACAATGCCAACTGAAGTCCACTTTAATATTTAATATTAACATTAATTATTTTTAAAGGTAACTTCTAGCAAACCTTTCTTCATACATATTGAATGCTATTAATATATATTTAATTCAACTAATTTACAAGGATTAAAATACTGGTGTTCTGTGGTTTCTCTGAAGAACACAAAGGTGTAAAGAACCACACATCTAACATAATTTCATACAGCAAACTGACTGTAATGAACTACAAAATTTAGAACACATTTAAGTACACAAATGCTTTAACTACTCTGTTACATACAATGATTAGTTATGCCCATCAATGCATTAATAACAACAGTAAAAACTCTAAATGGAAATAAAACTGTTTTTTTCCAACTAAAAACCTTCACTAGTAGGAATACAAAAGCATATTTACCACAATCCTCAACTGCAACTGAAGCAGATAACCTCTTGCCTCATATAAGCAAAAGCAGGTGAACAAAGATGCAGGCCAAGTCACAACCCTAAAGATATTGCAAAGGTCTTGCACAGCAAAAAGGAGAATACAACTATATTCACATTAATCAAGACATGCAGCTACGTGTCTTTTGAAGTACCCTACGAAGGAATCTGGTGTGTGTATATACATGCACATATACAGAAACACTACTATCATTACCTCAGATCTTGGTAAGCCCTGAAATTCCTACCATTTAGTAGAAGCTTCCAAACCAAGAGAGTGAGCAAACCACTAAGCCGAGTGCCAGTCACTGAAACTACACATATGTGTCTTTATCTTCCCTGCTTTCCCCAATTCTTCCCGTAAATCACATGAGTTCTCTTCAATTCCTCAAAATGTGTGCTCTCCAACTCTCCTTTATTATGTATTTTTGCAGCATTCTGCATGTATTTTCCTTGTAGAAAGTATTTTTTCCACTCTGGATTTGTTCCTTTAGATATTCTAAAAAAATGTCAAATGCTTCAAGACTATCAATTGAATTAATTCCTCCCCACCAAGCACAACTCTTCCATGAATCTAGGGACGAGCACAGTGACTGCTTCTTCTACTTGCCACCCCTAGAAACCAAACACATTTCGTTTGTTTGAAAACACACCCTTAGGCAACTTGCATCAAAGAATCAACACTTCAGCAAGCTCAACTTTCTCATGACTTCCAGGACTCACTCAATACTGATTTCAAAAGTAGGAGTATTCCTAAGACATGACAATTTCTTTAGCGTTTGCTGTCATATTTATGAGAACTTATTTATTGAAGCATTATTAATAAATGTAATCATGGAAGGAGTTAATGTAATTTAAAGTTACTCTATATTTGTATCATTATTTCTATTTGTATCTAAAGAGAAAAATAATCTTCCTTTGTTTGCAATTGCCTTTGAATAAAATGCTGAATACTGACTAATTGTGCTAGTTTGAAGCTAGCTAGAGTGTTTTGGTGAGAGGGACTAGATTACAGGCTGTGAAAGGAAAACAATGGTGATGTCTACTTCACTCATAGGCTTGCTGAGATGTATAAGAATAGGAATCAAAACATAGATAAGGCACTACTCCTGCTGGGGAGCTCCGAGTTGCATCTCTCTCTCTAACCTCACCCTCCATTTCTCTGACTAATCCACTTTGCTTTCTAACCCCCTGGACGAAACTCCATTCTTCCTTGGAACTGGGGTAAGGTTGAGAGAGGTACGGGGAAAGTGGAAGGGCAGTTGGAAGCCCTTCCTGTGGACTCAGATTTCTGGGAGTTGTGTTTCTGTATTACCTTTTACATTGCATATTTCTGCATATAAGTGTATATACTGTAAATATCTGCTTGTATATTGTGCTAAGCTGTAAATAATAAGCTTCATTCAATTTCCAGAGTTGGCTGAGTCTAGTCTGGGTGATTTCCAAAGTGTGGGGGGGGCGGGGAACACCCAAACCATCACACTAATGCAAAGGGGCAACCATGACTTCATTAAAAGGAACAAAGTGTACCGTTCCCTTCAAGGGAAGAAGCTGCTATCTTCTACAAGCAGCAGCAAACTGCTTGAACACTAGTAGAACAAGCTCTACCACAAAATGCTATGTTGCAGTATTTTAGAGGGGAAGGGACCTCTAGAAATAACCTGATGCCACTACCTGTTCAAAGCAGCACCAACTTCTAAGTTAGACCAGGCTGTTCAGAATAAATTTGGTAATGTTTTTGACTATCTCTAAGGATGGATACTCCACCACCTCTCCAGACAGCCTGCTCTATAGTCTCACCAACATTTCCTTTATGGTAATAGAAATCACAAATCTAATCACCTATAGATACCTGTAAAACTGTACTATAAACTTTAGCTATATGCAAACTAGACTATTTGTACTTGAACAGATTGAGCTGTTTCTTGCCAGCTACAAATTGCATGCCCACAACTGGAAAAGGGGCTGATCTTGAGAATTTCTCTCTCCCACCTTAACTAATGTAACAAAGATGGAAGATGATTCTCCTTGCATCAAATCACTATTCCTTTAATTCAGGTCTTCATGTAGTTGACAGCTCATCTCTAATCAAATCCAGGCAAATACTCTGTCATTTGTATTCACTACTTAATAAAGGTTTGGGTTATGTTTATTCTTTTGCTCTACTTAAGTGCTTCCTCCCACCCAGGTTAGAAGCTATAGTAGAGTTCTTCTTAAACACATTTTGGCACATACATGGAAAGAGTCAGGAGCCAGTGGCTTGGAAGGGGCACTCCCATACACACTTGATGCAAACCTGCTCTTAAAAATGAGTTGCCAAGCTATGTAGGAAAACATAGGCCCAACAAAGACAGCTCCACTAAATCCTTCAAATTAACACTACAGGTGTACAACAGAACATATTGTGATTTGGATACTTAGAATGCGTTTTCTTCTCCCCATTTTAATGGTTTAACTGAATTGTTACTCTTGAAAGCAAACAGCTCAAAGAACACCTGAAAATAAAATCAAGTACTAAGCAATAATTGACATTGCTACGGAAAAAAGAGAATATAAAATATTTTATATCCAAATATATAAAAATATTTTATTCTCTGAAAGCTTTCAAAACCTGCCTGAATGTGTTCCTGAGCAAACTATCCTAAGGGATCCTGCCTTGACAGGGATGTTGGATCTGATGATCTCCGGAGGTCCTTCCTAGCCTCTAAAGTTCTGCAACTCTGTGATATTAAAATATTAAGACCAAATTATTCCTCTCAGTTTCCCTGAAAACATATGCCAAGCTCTGTGTACTCAACTTCAACTTGTGAGCTCTCTTACAGAGAGACCAACTATGGCTGCACATGCAAAGCACTACTGTTCATGCTCTAAATACGAGAATGCAGTACCCCTAGCAGCTCAGATACCATTCTGCTATGCTGACACTTCTCTGAACTACAAGAAATTAGAGAATCAGGTCTGCCACATACATTTGCTAATGAAGAGAAAAGAAATAATAATAAAATGGATTCTCCCCACAAACCAGCTATAGTTTTCATACTTCATCTTCAGTTCCTGATAGAATGTGAGACAATCATGTTGGTTGTTTCTCTGTATCTTCCTTTTTAACACAACTCAATTTGACAGAGGTGTTAAAGAGTCCTAATGATAACTGGATTTCCATGAGTTTTTAATAACTGGTCGCTGGAAAGACAACAGACGTACGAACAACTATTTCACTAACTGAAAGCCAGGCTATTGTGAACATTCCATTGCTTTACCTTGATCCACTGAATAGGCATAACAAGTTTATTTAGTTTAGTTATGTCATACCATGTTTTGGATGCTGGAAGCATCAGAAGGAGTGAGAAATTGTAGAGTTTCTTCACTGGGTCATGTGTAAAGGTATCAAAGATGCACACATATCGGAAACAGATTCAGAAAGCCAAACCTTCAATCAATTAACTGATTCATATATTTCTGGTCAACATATGACCACTATAATGTCCTCCTTTTTAGAGAAGTGTTTATATGGCATGTCATGCAGATAAGCCACCTCAAAACACAAAGAAACCCATCCCAAATGAAAAAAAAAATGAACACCAAAGCACTACCTCAATTATTGGAATACATCTCTCAGTCACAGTTGAAAATTATGAAAACTTATTTCAACTAGTACGTATTTACCTTGAACATGGAGAATGATAAGCAGATAGGCTCCAAGCAGTCTCTCATAAACTCTCAATCGAGTCATTGTTCACTTCTAATCTTTCCTGAGCAGGGCGACTGGTCCTTCTGCTTGACAATGTTAAGCTTCGTCTGTTTGGTGAAGCCTAATACAAGATTTGGTGCTTGACTGCAAAGATGCTTTTTGAACTTTACCAACTCTGTTTCCTGAAAAACATAGTGGAGAAAAAAACCTGTTAACAAACTGTTTGCACTTCTGAAGCAAGTAAGAACCCTCAACATTTTTCATCACACTGATCCTAATCACGTGGCTGTAAAATAGAATTAAACAATCCTATGTTTGTGTCTGAAAACAGCATTTAGTATCCAACTGAACAGCAGAGTTCTTCTGAAATAAATATTTTTTTGTGAACAACCCATAGGAATATTTTCATGTTACATTTCTATCAAAAACATTAGATATATCACAGTCATGCATTTTAGACTCACACCCTGTTATAATTCAACCGCAATATTCAACTGATGAACACACATCTGTTTGAAAACTATTTACTTCTCAGAAATTAAAATTTATACTTCTTTTTTAATGAAACTCAATTATGACTTCCCAGGATATTGTTTGTAAAAAGCAACACCAATTGAGCTCTCAGTTGAAAGATGCTTGCAGGGAAGCTTTATTGCAATACAATCCCCAGACTCTCCGCTGCATGAAAGTTAAACTTACATTTTCACAGTATCATCAAGGTTGGAAGAGACCTCACAGATCATCAAGTCCAACCCTTCAACACAGAGCTCAAGGCTAGACCATGGCACCAAGTGCCACATCCAACCTTGCCTTGAACAGCTCCAGGGACGGCGACTCCACCACCTCCCCAGGCAGCCCATTCCAGGGTCCAATGACTCTCTCAGTGAAGAACTTTCTCCTCTAAACTATTTTAATAGTTTAGTTACATAATTTACTTCCAATATAAATTTCGTCTTCTAGACTACTAAGTCTTAAAAACAAACCTAGAAAGGCAAACTCATTTAACACACAATTTTCTCCACTATACTCCAATCCCTCTGCCTATAGACTGGAGAACAGAAAAGTTAGCTGAGTTCATAACACCACTGAACCTTTAATGTATGTTAACTCCAACTGACATCCTTCTGGATCTCCATGTTTTGTGCAAACGAATCCATCCTCAAACGTTACATTCCTACATGCACACACCGTTTGCTCCAAAATAAAACACATTTCTACTCATCCAACGCATAAACAGCTAAAGCAGCCCAACTGAACAAGAAATCACTTTTTTTCAGCAGGCAGCAGTTGTGGCCACATTCTGCATAATGAACTTTCGACAGCGATTCACCAGAGAGGCATAATTGGGCCTCAAAGGACTAAAAAGGAGTTAGAACACCTAAACAGTTAATCGCAACAAAAGCAACGTCGCACAAAGACGAACAGAAGACTGATTCTGCCTTTCCTCGGCCTCTTGTTTCGGTGGGCTTGACCCGCTCGACCCCTGTCAGCCTGGCGCTGCTCATGAATGCCAAAGCTGGCGCTCGCTCAGGGACGGACTGCAATTACTGTTGGTGGCTGCTTCCACCTCCCATAACTCAATCTGTCTGTCGGTGAGACCCAAGAACTTTTCATTTTAATTAGTGCTTTGGAGACATTTAACATGGAGGCAAATTAGCAGCCGAGCCGGGAGGTGTCCGTCACTTTCAATTTCAGCAGGGCTGGGGCAGGCCGCTCGACCCCTGGCCTACTTTTCACACGTCTCCAACTCGCCGCTAATGAAGCGACAAAGGGCCCCTGCGCCAGGGGAAGCCGCGGCCGAGCGCCGGGCAGGGAGCGGACGCTGCTCCCTGAACCCGCGGCAGCCCTGGCGTTTGCCAGCATTGCCGCCAGGCTGCGGGGGGATCAGCTCGGAACGACGCGCTTCATGGGTGTCAAAAAGAAACTTCCCGGTAAGGTGCCGGTAAAAGCAGCACGGTAACAAAACTACTCTCTTCAGCACCTCCTCATCATAGGAGACAGCAGCAGCCCGCAGAGTTGACAGGGGACATGCTTCTAGCTATTCAAACATCAGGCCGACAACGCCGGCCTGTGAGCACTATCGCTTTACGCCGCATTTCAGCTGCGATGAACTTCAATCCTCAATAAAACACGTGGAGTATGAAAACTGCCAACAGCTTGTATGCAGCGGAACCACAAAGGCTTTGTTTACAGAGCGACTTTCGCAGTCCACCAAAGGCAAAACCTCACCAACAGCCCGTTTAAATTGCATTTTTAAGTACTTTGTCTACTCCGTGCAACTTCCAATAAAGACTACATATCCTCACTCTTCCACGTGTCAAGAACAGGAGTGTTTTAAACTTTGAAGCGTTGATAAAACGGTTGGTCTGGCTCCTCCATGCAGTGTAAGAGCACACTGGCTCAGGAGCTTAGCAAGCAACATGTATTTACCAGTGTACTACACAGTATGTTAGCCAAAAATCCGAGCAAATGGGGACATACAGAAGAGAAGAGCATTTTAATGCAAATCGCTTTCCATTTCACAGCAATTTTGGTTCAGTGAGACAGTCTAAGTTAGTTTTAAAACCTATTATCCAAGCCTATTCAAGAATACAAGGCTCTCCATTCAGAACCACTATTTCGCACCTGAATCTTCCTCTCATTACTAAGTCATGCTTCACAGATATATGTATTAAAACAGTAATAAAATGACACAAGATTTAACTGCCCATTTAAAAAATCATTCTCATTTAAGAATTCAACGTTATTAATAGAGTACCTTAAAAATGCAAAGTAAAACTCAGCAGGGCTGCAATTCCCTTCTCTTCCTCTGAAATGCACATATGATGCCTTAATACTATTACTTGAGTTATCTTGTCTTTGTTGCTCCTGTCACGTCAAGTTTGCCCTTAGCCGGGAAAGCCCTGCAGCTGCCTGCAAGGCCTGGGCAGACAAGGACTGATGAGTCCTGCTGCATCCCCCAAGCTAATAGTAACGTTTCACTGCCAAGCATGTAAGCATAAGGCACTGACGGAAAAATAACTACTTACAATGAAATATCCCAATGTGAACTGCATCAACTGCAGGCTGTGTGCAGACGCGTCCTACTCTACCACACACTACAGAAGCAACAAATCTATGTCAAAGTCATGCCGTGCCCAGATTGAGGCACTTTTTCCAGGCACTACAGGAAAATTCAGCAGAATTTTCCTGCCACAGCTATCAGAAGAGATTTCAGGCACTTTTTAAACCTTTCATTTGACTTGTTCTGCCTTTTTCTCCTGTAAGTTTCTAAGCTAAACAAAGGCAGTTGGTTCTCTAATAGTCTATGCTGCTCTTCCACAGAAAAGGGAAGTGAAAACATTTGGTCTTAAAAATCACCTGGTAGTACAATATAGCTATGTAGTTTAACAGCTTAGGAAAAAAATAGTTTTATAAAATAGACTAGCTGTTCTAGTGCTTCTAACAAATGCCACACTGTAAAATGACATAGGTATGAACTCTGTATTTCCCACTAAAAACAAAACAAACTACAACAAAAAATACATTTGACAAAGCTGTAAAGGCTCTTGTGCCACCTTTTTGGAGCCATTTCTGGATTCCCACGAAAGAGGAAGACTGGCAACCCTAATGCTATTTGAAGTGAACACTATTTGAAGTGAACAACAGCTGGAATTTCTCCAAAACCTGCCTAATATTAACAGTGTAGTATGACACAGTTAAGTGACTCCTTCAAATGTGTTAAAGCAACAATTAACACTCAATGCTATTCGGCCAACAGTGTGATGATGAAGAAATCCAAACCTGATTCAATCAGTTGATTCTGAAGCCCTCAATCTTCTCTTGAAGAAGCATTCCACCATAATCCATTAACAAGTAGTTTATTCATAAATCTTAACACCCAATTTGTCTACCATGTAACATACTATCTTTCCTAAAAATCATTTATTGAAGAAACTGCTGTTGTTATTAAAACTGAGGTTTTCTGAAGTGGAATTCAGCTGCAAATTCATGGCATTATCACAGCACTACTGATGACTGAATACATGAATCTAAAGTGTGCAAGAGCTGTCATATGGTCCCAAACTACCTCAAAGCCGAGTTCAGCAATAACTGTTCTTTAGATATGGCTCTGTAATACTATGAACAGCATGATCCCCAAACCAAAGGAGCTACACTGTCCTCAGTTTCAATAAAGAATGACAGTTCTAAATGTAACAAAAACAGTATTATAAAAGGGAACACATTTTAAAAAATGTCAATCTGACTTCACAAGAAATATAATATTAAATCCATGTCAACAGACAAGATTTGTTCAAAACACTTGCGGCAGTACATACAAGACCAAGCAAATATTTTTGCCAAAGCAAAAGTGGAAAATATTAAACGTTTCTCCTATGTGTAATGGGGTCAAGAAGCAACTTCAGTAACCATAAGCATATTACTGCAATCACATCTGCAGTTTTGAATACAAATTTGAGGTGGAATGCAACTACTAGAGATAAACTGGACTGGGTGTCCAAGCCAGCATGCACCAACAACTTTTCCTATTAGAGCTTCTTAAAAAAACTTGATATGTTGTCACAAAGGAAATTATTATTATTATGGATTAAAAAGAGGGGGGGGGGAGGATTGTGAGAATAGTTAAGAATTCAGTACAGGGCAGATGACAAACACTTTGAAGAACAGAGATTACTACTGTAGTTAAAATGGCATTCAAGGACCTTGATTCTTCAGTTTGATTCAAGAATACTTAGGCTTGTCTTAGCATAGAATGTAAACCTTGTAGACCAACAGGAATGTTCAGTTCAGTTTTCGTTTTATGCAAGATTTGGATCAAAGAAATAACTTAAGTAGCAGAAATAGAATTAAATACAACAGCATGAAATTGGCAAAGTTCTGCATATTGGAAACTCTGAATCTGCTTTGCATGAAACTAGGAATTCATGCATAGGAGATAGCTATCTTCAAGGTCTCAAGTACACTAACCCACTACATCCATCTGATGTTGCTGGAATAGAGAGACAACTCTAGGATTTCCTGGGGAAATGGCAAAATGTGGACAGCACAGACACAACATGATAGATCTCACATACGTCTAGGAGGATGGATCGTACTGTTTGGAGAACAAGAAATCTTATGCGTGGAGACCAATACAAAAGAAGAAGAAAAATATTACTACAGTTAAAGTTGGTGGAAAAATACAGTAATAAACACAAGGAAAGTAAGACAGTCATTCACCTTAAAGAAAATTACTGGTTTAACAACGACTAGGTATGGATTAACTATTATCATTTATTTGGAACAGAAATTAGAAAATAATTCCTAGCCATTGGTTAGAGGGTTTTAGGGCAGCTTTTCAAACTAAACAAAGTCAAAAACTTAACTAGTGTCTAGTGTACCAAGGGCACCATCTCATGCAGCTGCAGGTGACAGGACAGCAACAGAGTCTGATTTATGAGAGCATTTACAACTGCATTGTTATTCATAACAAAAAAAACCAAAAGTTATAGTTGATTTTAAATAAGTTAAATATTACCAATTCTATTACAAGAATAAAGTTTAAAATAAAAGTTCCAGATTCTGTTTTGTCAAATACTTGTGACAAGCCTACTTCTGTGGTTTTTAGTAGTTTATTGCAAGGTATGCTTAACACACATCATGGAAATGTGTCAGAATCAAACAGCCAGACTAGTGATGCTAAGTGCTATCAGATATGGCAAGTGAAAAACACAGGTAAATCCAACAAAATCTATGAAGAAACCATACAGCTGATGGAGAAGACTGTCTACTACAAGCTCCTACGTTGCAGGGCCAGCAATAAAAACTACTTTAGTGCCTAAACAAATAGGGCACTCTCTAAGCAAGGTCACAATTCCTTTAAATTGCAGATTATATAATATTTTAAAGCCAGATGATTGTGTAAATTATGCCAAACTCATTTCTCCCTCTACAGACTGCTACTAAATCTGAAATATTAAATGAAGCCTATGTATTACACACTTCTCAAGTGGTTGAAATGAAAAACATATGATCTTATGAAAGACCATACCACCCTCTACAACTATTTGAAAGGACAGTAGAGATGTAGGTGCAGGTCTCTACATATTTTTAACACACATATTGCAATGGTAAGTTTGCTCACTCAAAAAACACAAGCTAACAACTGCTTTCTGTAGTAAGACAGCTCACAGTCTTAAAAAGATTTATTTTTTGTGCAGCTGGAAAAAAAGTCACCAAAATCCACCTTGGATACTCAACAGAAATCTTATGTAAAGATTTCTGTTTGCAAATATCAAATGTGTGTACATTACTCCAGAATTTAGAAGCCAAACTACTGAATTATGATGTATCTATTTCATAAACAAAGTTGTTAACCATGAAGAAATTAAAGCCTAGCTGCTTTTTTACCATGCCAAACACAATTAGGTAATTGGGGACGCCACTCATTGGACTTCTGAATGCCCATCTTACTGTTACTCTAGAATCCAATTAACTAACAGCTACAAAGTTTCTGCCATTAAATTAACAGTAATGAAATTCAGTAAAATTATTTTCCCGGTGCCATCAGGTATTCAGACAAATCCCAGTGTGTTACAAACATGACACATCCTCATATTGAGTACATTAAGGTAGGATTTTGCTACACAATTTTTATTTATCTTGACCCATTTCCCTTCTTTCAACTCCATCACTCTGGTTATTAGCTGGCTGAGAGCTTGTGCCCTTAAGACAACTGGCAAACACCACCAATGCTCCTTCCACCATACATGACATCAACTTCTGCTATTTTAATTAGAAGCCATCATTCTGTTTTTATTATCTATTTATCATTTTTGCTAGTTCCTTACTGTTAGTTAATTTGAATAAGTCTCCACATGTAACACATCCTGCCTCTAAAGCTAAAAAAATACAAACTGGGAATGTAACTTAAGTATTTGATTTTTATTTTTGGCATGAAAATTACTTAAAGCTCTTTCCTTCACGCAAACAGATAAAAAAACATTGTTACAAATTTCACGTGTCACTATTGAAACTGTTACGGGCATAATACACCATATCTACAGGATCTACCATCTTGCAGATCTGAAATAGAAGGTTGTAAGGAAGAAAACAGCCTCAACTCTGAATATAAAATTTGCTCACTTTCACTGAGCAGTAGACTCTGAAAATCAGTACCAGTGACTTTAAAAGTATAAATGTTTTCATAGCAAGGTTTTCTGAAGTGTAACACCACTTTTGGCACTATAAAAGAAGACCACTGAGTATTTTCCCAACCCTACAGTAGTTTTTTCATCATTTGAGGACTATTGCTCGTTAATGTGTGCCAAAAAAAAAAAAAAAATCTCCAAAGAAAATCACCTAAGGATAAGACTTTATGGTGTCTAGATCCCCTAGTCTCAGCTTGTTTCTGTTACATCTATAACCTTTGACCAATCTAGAAAAAGAGATCTGCAACTACCTTTTGTCGCCAAAGGTGAAAAACACCTAAGGATAAGACTTTATGGTGCCTAGATCCCCTAGTCTCAGCTTGTTTCTGTTACATCTATAACCTTTGACCAATGTAGAAAAAGAGATCTGCAACTACCTTTTGTCGCCAAAGGTGAAAAACACCTAAGGATAAGACTTTATGGTGTCTAGATCCCCTAGTCTCAGCTTGTTTCTGTTACATCTATAACCTTTGACCAATGCAGAAAAAGAGATCTGCAACTACCTTTTGTCGTCAAATGTGAACGTGCAAACTCTGGACCTCATGAAGCATTCTCCGTAAGCTAGGTTTTTATTTGGTAATTATAGAGTGTATTTTTCATTTCATGCTGCCTAAGTAGAACAGATTCTCTTTTAGTCTCTTCCTAGTTGCTGAATTTAATCCATCACAAAGCATGTCACAGAAACCCATTCTCCCTCTCGCCTACCATGTCATTGATAGGAATTTCTCCTACAAGAGAGGAAGGCAGGAATAGAAAACCAGAAACCTTAAAACACCATTCTTAACAGCAATCTGCAGCTCCAGCTTCCAAACACATTTTGCCCACATGAGGGTAGTGTAAGCCGATTTCCGAGTGGGGACACGTTGCTACAATGTACACCTCTCAGGCAGAACACCGTTTAGAAAAATAGGTTACATTAACAAACCAGATCCCGTGAATTTCAAAGTTGGTACAAAGGAGAGAACTGCAGCAAAAAAGCTGAGAAGTCAATGGATTTTTTTTACTTTGTTTTGTTTAAAACATAAAAAACAGACTACAACTACTTCTTTCCCCCTTTCCTTCACTTCCACGCTTAATTCTTGTTCTGTAGGTAGTGAGTTTTTTCCGAGTCTTATGGCGAGCTGCCAGCTCCATAAAGTAAGCTGGAGCTCCCCCTCGGCTCGGGCGCCTCCCCTGCGCAGCCCTAGGCGCCCAGCCTGACATGCTTTTCAAGGCGTGCTAGACTGCAGAGCAGACTTTCTGGCTCCACTTCCATTGTTTGCACGGCTGCTTTGCTCCTTATCCAGAGCGTGGATTAGCATAAGAATACTGTCTTCCCCCTCTGCAAACCAGCTCCCCTCTAGAAGACCTCTACTGCTTAAGAACAGAGAGAGCTGATTTTCTTCTTTCAGATTTTCTTTTTAAATCCTCTTTTCCCGTTGAAGAGTTGTAAAAAACCCAGTAAAATAAAAGAAAGCGCTAAACGAGCACGGCTGGCAAGGCTCAGAAATACCCGATCACATAGATTAGTAATTACTAAGGTCAAAAGAGTCAATTTGATAATGCTATTCACGGAGCCTTCACTCCTCACATTTGCACTGCAGGTATGACTTTAGCTATTAGAGGATATACTTTACAAGAGGGCAGAGAATAAACAAATTCCACGACAGAGTAACATAAAGGGGACTTCAAACCCCCTTTCCATTTTTTTTTTTTTTAATTATCTCTGAAGGACAGTTTGAAATTATTGAGAACAGAAAGCATTACGTATGAACACAGCACCCAGCCCCAAAATACAAATTGCCTCCACGGCTAGCAGCGATGCCTTAAACACAGAATTGCTGCTGCCTACTTCTATAATTGCAAATCCTTTCCCTCTGGTATCCTGAGCAGGACACTGCGGTGTCCCATGCAAAACAAGTGACGTGATCTAGTACTTAAAAAGACCAACAGAATAGCATTTCATGAGAAACAAACTTACCCTCAAAACACTTAAAAAGAGCATACTGGTTTGTTCTGCTCCCCGTAAGGCAAGTGCTGTCCAAGTAAATTCATAAATCGTTTTGTTAACAAAGATAAAACCACACTTGCAAATGTTACTTTATAAATAAGCCACACCATTTTAAAATCATCAAATATGGCACTTCTCGTTGCAATGAGCAGGAGAACAGCTTTCTTTAGCAGTATTTGCTCAATACATATAAACACCTGAGAGAAGACTGGCAAGCTCAACAGCATCATGATCAGCTAATAGAAAACGCTGCTCGGTAAAGTACACCTTAATTCTCATTTTCTTCACCTGCTTGCCATACCCATAGAAAGCACCATACTCTGCTGACAGGAGAAAACTCACAGTTAAGCTGTTCTCAGAGATCCCTGCAAATAGCACAGCGATATTCTCAAAGGAGTTGTCTCCATCAGTCTTTCAAAGAAGCCATTGAATAGCTGGATAGGCCAAATAAATGAAATGGTCAACGCTGCTTCTTTACATGCCCCTAAAATATGGATGTACAACAGGGAAAACATTCTCTTAAGGTTTTTTTACTACAGAAGCGAAGTTTCAGATTTTGAATTACATTTAATTTTTTTCTCTGTGTTAGTTACAATGCCCTTCTAACTTTAAATTGCTGAAATGCATCCTTTCAACCTCTTGTTAATTCTTTTGAATTAAATGGTCAGCTAACAGCTCTTCTGTCATCTATGAGCCTCAACACTCACCCTAGAAACTCAAGTTGGGATATTTTTATGAGGTTACAAGCTCCAGACAAAACACAAGGAGGTTACCACCTCCACAGTAAGGGCAAGAGAAGTGATCAAGTATTGTTGGTGGCAAGTCTAGCATAACCTAATCTAGAATCAATGGCTGTTTAAATTAATATGCTGGGCTCTGAACAGCTGTGGCTGATGAGTTGGTGCTTACTTGATACTGCCACAGAAGCAGTGACCTCCAGCAAAAGAGCAAGGTGGACAGCTGGGGGTAGTCACCTCATAAGCTGTCTCAATGGTGCCTCCCAGAACCCTCAAGGAGAGCCCTGATACATACAAGTGGGTTAACAAGTGGGGGTGGGACAGGGTGACCTTTGTGGGTCCCTTCCAACCCGATGCAATCTGAGTCTGTGCACAAAGATTCAGTTGGCCTAGCCAGGAAAGATGGGGAAAAACAAACCAACCAACCAAAAAGGAAAGAAAAAGGAAAACAAAGAAACAAAACAAACCAAAACAACAACAACCCCACCACCAAACAAAAAAAAAACCCACAACTCAAATCCATCAGTGAGCAAATACCTTGTAAATGCAACATTCATTCTCTTACACAGAACCTGCAAAATATTGTCTGATTCTCAGCATCAGTGATAAACACTTATGTATACAGCAGCACATGCTCACACAGAGAGCCAGTTCACAAATTCTGGAGATGCTAAATTAGTCAGGTGTATTAAGAAAGTGCCTCCACCATACAAATAACCTAAAGTTAGCTGAATGCTGCAGTCAGTTTCTACTTTTATCTGTAATACTTAATTTTCAGTTGTGGAATAGGTAAGAACAGACTACTGCTCTGGGGAAAGTTTCCAGGATTCTCCACATATGTGTCTGAGCTTATCTTATCCTGGTATTATTCTGTGAGTTTTACTAATATGGAATATATTTGAATGCAAACTGAATTTAAACTCTAAATGCATTGTTGATCTGATTGGTGAAATACCTACAGAAACAACATGGCATGCACATGCACACAAACTACCCTTCCTAAGTTTAAACAACTTAATCCCATCAAATATAGCTTCAAAGATATTTCTAAAACCAAACATGAGCTTTCAATAAGTAGAGAGAGTTCAAAGGTAATGTTTATACTTCAGTAGTTACAGTCCTCCACTTCCCTGCACTGAGGTGCTAAAGCAAAAATGTTTGGTGTTTTTTTTTCCCTCACACAAAATTCAAATCCAAACACACACTTAAGAAGGATGACTAAAAGAGATTAAAGTACTTTAAAGTTCAGTAGTTTTATTAGTGGCATCTCTCCCATTAGTATTCAAGCAATTATACC
This sequence comes from Pogoniulus pusillus, assembly GCF_015220805.1. Lineage (NCBI taxonomy): Eukaryota > Metazoa > Chordata > Aves > Piciformes > Lybiidae > Pogoniulus > Pogoniulus pusillus. The sequence continues at coordinate 31,091,997 of NC_087269.1, forward strand.
ACTTCTATTCTTAGTGCAAAAAGGTTATTTTAAACATATTAAGAAAGGTTTTTCCACAACTGTTGCCCAGTTGAGCCAAGAATCATGAAGTATCAACACGTAATGAGGCATTTGTTTGGTTTTAGATTTTTTTTTTTTTTGGGTTTTAGATTTTTGTTTGGGTTTAGATTTTTTTTTTTCCATTCAGATCTTTGCTTTTCTCTCCATATTTTAAGAAAGCAACTGGACTAAAACCAAAGGTAAGAAGTTACAGTGATTACATTAGCTATTCTTTCTCCTCTAAATTTCAATTGCTTTCCTATTTTCCCTCTTTGACCCTTGTGGTTTCCAACTTAAACTGCTCTTACTCAGTACTACAAGAATGATTTTGCCACTGTTTTACTTCCAACATTTCCCCTGTTCTCCCATCATACTTTAAATTGATGGTATCTGCTCTCTTGTGTCTCAACAGTTCCTTAAGCTAAAATCTTAAACCCATCTGCCTCCTAAGTCACCACTTCATCAACTTCAGCAATTCAATTATTCTCCAATCATTCAAGATCACATTCTTGTAAGCATATCTTGTATTACTTTTCTTATTATATTACTGACAATGCCATTATTCTAAGTAATTTACTCCTTCCACATCTCCAGTATCAAAACATCCTGATTCTTTAGCCTACACTAATAATCTACAATAGGACAGTTACAGCTGAATCAAATTAAATCTGTGAAGGAAAAAATGAGGGTTACAGGAAAACCACAGATTGATTCTGTAATGGGAAGAAATTTTTGTTGTGAGGTGAGGAGACTAAAGAATGTTTTTTGGCAGTCAGAAAGGGGACCAAAAAAGTCATTGTTACTGAACACTCTATCAACGCCATGCCGTATATCTAGTGATGACCAATCCTCTGTCTCATTCCAAGTGCTTTTTCTATTCCCTTTTTTCTGAGACTTTTCACACTTTGGTGAAACACTCCCAAGAGTCTAAATACTGTTGTATGGTCTACTCATGGGGCAGATTCATTCCTATACCTTGACCTTGTGAGAGCAGTCAGGGGGAGCTGTTTAGGGCAAGACCACAAAACCTAGAGAAAAATGACAGTGCTCTTTCTTTGGATATCCCACCAATATCTCTGGATATTCCTCTATTCATATCACAAATACCAACAAAGTGATCTAGTAACCATAAATGTACCCATCTACCCCCTTTGATTTGAAATGTTGATCTGTAATAGTCTGCAGTAACTGAGTATCATCATGTAGCTCTATTGTGTGTTAAAAAGCTCTTGCAGGCCCTGAAAGGGATGCGTGCTAAGAAGTAAACTGTAAAACTTCATAATATTTAGAAGCATTTTGCTACTCACTTCCCCAAGGACAGTATGAGACACACAGTAAGCTATTTTTGTTCACCTGCCCTACCTGAAACACAGTTTTGATATTCTTTATATTCTGGCATAGAGAAATAGCACATTAGACTGTAGAGAAAATAATTCTCCCTTATCATCAAACATTTATAAATGCATTATATGCCAAGTTGTAACTGCTCCCCTTGCAGTAAGTGCATCTTAAATTACAAGTTCAAGCATTACTACACAAGCAAGAAAGATTATTTTAAAGAAATCTTTATTTTCAGTTGTGAATTTCTTCCTCTTCCTTCAGTTATATATATAACACAAGTTACCTAATTAGCTCTTTGCTTTTTGGAGAGTGAATGGTCAAATCAAATACCTGTTTGCCACCAAGATGAACAGTTTTATGAGAATTTAATTTCAGCTTACCAGTTTACCATCTACACAACTCTCAGATGGATTAACATGTTTAAAAGTAACATTTACAAGATCAAGGAGTGCGAATGCCTACTTACTTTCAAGAATCCAGTATGAAAGGTCCTGCATTTTAAATTCCTACTGAACACATCTGACAAACAACAGCAGGAGTAGCCCTTCTTACAGGCTCAACATATAAAATATCTTTTCAGATGCTTTCAATTTTTTTCTTCCCAGTGCAGCAAATGGTGGCAGATGTTTTCCTTTCATGAGACTGTATGGCCACATGAGAATACAGCTACTGCTCAGGCGCGGGCTGACCAATGGGCAAGACAAGGGGAAAGGTACCATTTACTGACATACAGTAAAAGCAACAGAATTGGGATGCTTATTTTACAAAATCTATAAAGACATTTTTCTTTCTATTTAAAAAAAGTCTTGCTAATTCAAATAATGGAGATTCATCAAATGATGAGTTTACTGACGTAAAAATCATAAGTACACTAGAAATGTACATTTGCAAATTCTCTAATTTAAAGTGCACAGAATTTCAAGATGCCTGTATAAACATCCTTCTTCTCAAACACTGAAGAGGCCTGAACACAAGCCCTATGAGGAGAGGCTGAGGGAGCTGGGGTTGTTTAGCCTGGAAAAGAGAAGGCTCAGGGCTGACCTTATTGCTGTCTAACAGCTACCTGAAGGGAGGCTGTAGCCAGGTGGGGATTGGCCTCTTTGATGCAACCAAGCAACAGAACAAGAGGACGCAGTCTCAAGTTGTGCCAGGGGAGATAGAGGCTGGATGTTAGGAAATTCTTCACAAAGAGAGTGATTGGCATTGGAATGGGTTGCCCAGGGAGGTAGTGAAGTCTCCATCCCTGGAGGTGGTCAAGAAAAGCCTGGATGAGGCACTTAGTGTCGTGGTCTAGGTGACTGGATAGGGCTGGATAATAGGTTGGGCTGGATAATAGGTTGGACTGGATCTTGGAGGTCTCTTCCAACCTGGCTGGTTCTATGTTTCACTGACATCTCAAAGACTCCAGAGAGTCTCTTCCGTATAAGCAAACCCCTAATCACTTCCATTCCATCAAAAGCCTAGAATCAAACTGTTTATCTGAAAAATTTTCATATCCTTTACCTGACAACTGAAACAAGTTTTTCAAAAATCAGCACCATCTTTGAATGAGAACAAGGGATTTTAGATCTTGGAGGAACAATAAAATGCATTTGACACACAGTCAAGCGTAGCTATTTGGGGACCTTTCTGAACATCTTTACTTTAGAAATTCTCCTAATGGGTGGGGCTACCAACCCCTCCAAGACTAGTCTAACAGATCCAAATTTTCTGTCACTAACTGTGATCAACTGCAGCCAGTGAAAACCTAAGATGTCCCATATATATCAAACCCTGGAATAATCAGTGCACCAAAACTTCCTCATTAGTGGAAGACTTCCATTAGTGGATGGCTTCCAGGAAATTCATGTTAAAAATCAGGAACATGAGGCTGCTCTTTTCTTAAACAGGTTGTACAGAACACACACAAATGTCGGTATATGCATATTTTTTCTTCCATGTAACTTATGCATTTGATCATCTATATGAACATTCTTTTTAAATACATATTAAACACTATCCCATAGCAGTTTTCACTAGAAAGACCTTAGAGGACTACAGAAAGCAAGTAGTTAGTCCTAAGTGTGTTATGTTGTCTTTACCACCTGTGCATTCAGAGAGCTGCATGAGGCTGGGACATCCATTTAACTACCACTGTGCATGTACTGCAGGTGCCTGAAACTACAGTCATGAGACCAGATGGTAACACTTGGGTTCTAGCAGTTCTCTGTTCACCAAGATGATACAGTCTGTCACAGCTTTCCAGACACAGATTTGCCAATACATTTCACAGGATCACAGGATATTAGGGGTTGGAAGGGACCCCAGGAGATCATTGAGTCTAACCCCCCTGCCAGAGCAGGACCATGCAATCTAGCACAGATCAGAGAGGAAAGCATCCAGACAGGCTTTGAAAGGCTCCAGAGAAGGAGCCTCCACAACCTCCCTGAGGAGCCTGTTTCAGTGCTCTGTGACCCTTACAGTAAAGAAGTTCCCTCTTGTGTTGAGTTGGAACCTCTTTTGCTGCAACTTACACCCACTGCTCCTTGTCCTATCCCAGGGAGCAGTGAGCAGAGCCTGTCCCCCCCATCCTGGCCAGCCCTCAGGTATTTATAAACATTTATTCAATCTCCTCTCAGTCTTCTTTTCTCCAGACAAAAAGCCCCAGGTCCCTCAGCCTCTCCTCATCAGGCAGTGCCCTCCAGTCTCTTAATCATCCTCATAGCCCTCCGCTGGACCCTCTTCAGCAGATCCCTGTCCCTCTTAAACTGGGAAGCCTCAAACTGAACACACTATTCAAGATGAGGTCTCAGCAGGGCAGAGTAGAGGGGAAGGAGAACCTCCCTTGATCTGCTGGACACACTCTTCCTAATACACCCCAAGATCCCGTTGGCCTTCTTGGCCACTGTTTCTAAAAACTGCACAGCAATGCCTACTTCTTTTTTTTTAAATCTCGTTTCAATATCTCAGAAGTACCTGCCTTACTAGAACTAAAGAAAGAACTGTAAAAAACACTGAAGTGCTTACTCTGATGGAGACAGCAGCAAGGCTCCCCTTTTCTCCCCTAAAGCAAATATTTGACTGCAGCTCATACTACCCAAACAGAAAGTCTGGTAAGTTTCTAATTACATATTCATGTTACAATAATTTGATTGTCAAGTACTTTCCATCAATACAAACAACTACAGACTGTACTATGAATGCATATCCTGTATACACTTTTCTCACCCACATGTTCTTGAATTAGTTTGCTAACCTAACAGATAAAATTCCCACCCTCAGATGCAAAAGCAAGATAAAAAAATCAGCCTCCTCTTACTACACAGGAACTTGTAATATGTTACACCTTAAACAAGAATTTCTGAGGCAGACAGAGCCAATATAAAAAAAAAAAAATGTAAAAGGAAAGGACTCTTGGACAGCTTAACCCAGGCTTTACAAACTTGACAATCTTGGGCTAGCAGTAAGGAAGGCTTTTGTTTTACACAGTCTGAGATTGAGGTGGTCCCACTACTAGAACAACCTCAGCTAAGACATGCAAATAGAAATAAGAAAAGCAGTGTTTGGAGCATACTGGTCAAGGACCAGCAAAACATATGACAGCACACCACAAAACAGAGCAGCTCTGGAGTGGAATCACTGGCACTTCCTGTTTTGATTAACTGATTCAAAAGACGACACAGACTTCTGGTTAACTCCGTGCCTGGAAAATGCTTTGAGCACACTGACCTGCATTTCCCATTTGTGGTTTGAGCCTGAAGTGGCTCAGCCTGTTTGTTATGGAATTGACTCCTAGCAAATAGCTTGCCACCAAGGAAATTCAATGGCAGCTAACCCAACCTTACAGTTTCCTAACTAAACAGAGGTCTTACGTAGTCTTGAAGGTCCATTAGAAAAGCATTGTGAGAATACCGTCTTGTCACTGGCAAACTTCATTCTGAAATACCTGGCATACCCTCCTGGCTGCTGAACAAATAAGCATCATCACGTGAGAAGAGATGGTTCTATCACCACTAGTTTGCAAGTGACAAAACAATGACAGCTCCTCAGACAGAAGCTGAGAAGTAGGAAGTTATTCCCAGACTGCCAACTAAAGTTATTGATTTGGTAGTTGTGTATTACAGGCCTTTCATTTCCTTCTAGAAGATGACTTAGTCAAACTAAGTATTTTACACTTTAAGGTAGGAAGGTGGGAAGGAGTCATCTTCCAAGCAGAATTTTAAATACACTGAAGTAAATGAAGTAATCACACAACTGAAACCTTTACGTTAAATAAAGACACATGATACAGGAGATCGTTCACAGAAAGTAATTAAGCACACACAGCCATACTGATTAGGTGTAATATACTAAGCTGTATTTCTCCAGCTACATCACAATAGAAATGCTAAAGACTTGCACAAAATTCACAGTTGCAATTAAAAAACATTTTCCCTACTAAGGTAAGAAAATTTTCACTGTCTCGAAAATAGAGTAGGACCAGCAAAAGTATAATGAATAGTCCTATTAGAGAGGGATGCCATATTAAGAGAAACAATGAGAACATTCAGAGATCTATGATAGACTTCATTGAGCCTTAACATGGATGAGATAACCAGGGAATTTTAACCACAGTTTCTCCCTGTACACTGCCTAGGAACCAGCTAACAAATTATGAAGTGGAAGTTTTAGATGCATGCGAAATGCACCTTTTGTATACAGTATCTCAAACTAAAGCACTGACTCTCACAGGGAGTTTTGGTGTCAAAATCATAAATGTGCTCAAAAAAACCCACACCTGGAAAGAGGTCAGGGTATGAATAAAACACCACTTATCTCAGGAAGTACACAAAATGTCTGATCAACACCTGGGATGATGTATTCAGTCCACACGTGGTATTTACAGTTTTTCTATCTTTTGACCATGGTAACTTTGTAATGTGCTTCTATTTGTTTGGTTGTTTTTTCCCCTCTTTGTCACCTTGCTACTGAAATTTCAGTATAAAGGTATGAAAACAGGAGGTAAAACACAAACAGGAACAGAAGTCATTACCAGGTCCCTTCTTGCCATTTCTGTATGCTTGTTCATTTACAAGCCCATAACCCTTAGTAAAAACAGAACAAACCTTGTCAAGATAGGGAAATTTTCTGGTGGAGTGGTGTTGTCATTCTGCTTTTCACCAGATCAGCTATCTACATCCAGGGAAAAGAGAAAACAACCTCCTTCCCACAATTATTGCTAATACTATTACTAATTAAAAAAGACAGTGGTAAGTAGTGCAGGTGGTTTGGAGGGTGGAGGGCAGGTGGGAGTGTTTGGTTTGCTTTTCCCTTTTAAAAATAGTTTCCAATCCAACTGTACATGCTTATGGCCTGCCACCAAAAAGCTTTTGCCCAGTAACATCAACAAAGTAATAGGTATTAGCAAGAAAAAAATCCCTTCTCCTTTCCCCATCTGTGTAACAGAAAGGTGTCCACCTACTTTTCAGGTCAGTTCAGTATAGCATATGAAAGATACTTAAGAGGGAAACAAAGATGGTACCCCGAAGACACACTAATTAGCACTTAGTAGTACTGTATTCAGAGTTCACCTATACCTGGTGTCTCCAGTTATTATCCTCCTCTCAAATCTCTTTTATATACAAAGCAAATTTTTTTATTCAAGTTTACAACTTTGGTGGTTTTTTTTAATTTACAACTACTTCTCTAGATACTGCATCAGCTCAAATCCTTTGAGATTAGAGTGATGAAATAACATTTATGATGATCCACTACATCTACCACTCTCTAATCCTGTAGATGCCTGACATGTACTCAAGCACAGATTATCTTTTCACTTCAGCACACTAGTTGCTCTTTCAAATGGCTGATGGGGTTCTAGTGCCCACAGCAGATCACCTAGATTAACGAAGCTATTATCACAGTATCATCAGGGTTGGAAGAGACCTCACAGATCATCAAGTCCAACCCTTTACCACAGAGCTCAAGGCTAGACCATGGCACCAAGTGCCACGTCCAACCTTGCCTTGAACTGCCCCAGGGACGGCGACTCCACCACATCCCCGGGCAGCCCATTCCAGTGTCCAAAAATGCTATATACAGCTCTGTAAGTACAGACTTCTACAGTACACACATGTTCCCCAAACAATCTCAATTTTTAAATGTGCTTGTAATGACATAGCCTTAGAACAGAAACTTTCTGGTAGATAAAGAAGTGATCATTCAGGACATCGACTCACGTATAGAGACCTCTGCTCATAGACAGTTTGAAAACTGTCATTTACTCTTCAACTGTCTTAGTGGAACAGAAATTACATGCTCATCTCCTCCTGGAGAAAATAACAGGAAATTAGTTATTGGGATTGTGTCAGGGCAAAAATGGTAACTTCACCACTGACTCCAAGTCCTTTGCTTTTGAGTAGTACACAAGTATGTTAAATCCATGCTAGCTGTTGCTTTGTTTGCAAGATGTACAACACACCTCTGGATTACCAAGCATGCTTTTAGGAGAATGTGACCAAATGAGAAGAAATAGTACTTGCCTGTCTTCTTGTCTGGTCAGACATAAAACAACCCAAAAGAGCCAAGGTAAGTAATCAAGACATGTGTTCAGCATATAGACCACGTGACAGCCTTTCTCTGCTGTTGGGCTATAGATTGACCACAAACTTTGCGCTTGTCATGGTGAATTCCACCTTCATAGCTTTATGAATTTGCTCAGGGTGTGCAGAAAGTTAAAGATTTTGAGCATGTCAGCTGAAGATAAAATACGACTTAGTTGTGTTAAATGCTGATCTTACTCTTGAAGTCATTTCTGTAAAATTTGAGTTCCAAAAGAGGACACCTGCTCCTCTCTGTCAGTCAAATGTATAAATGTCAAATGTACATTAAATCTTGGCAGATCTCTGTAAATGAAGAGTCAAGTCTGTGTTTTCTGAAAAGGATTTCAACGTTGTTTGTAACTGTGGCCAAAATCTGCAAGGTAACAATCTAAGGTGCAGACTTTCTTAGAGAATGAGCAGATGACAACTGGTGAAATCTGCTAGCCTACGTCTCTGAAGCTGTCCCACCAGTTACAGCGATCACATTTGTACCAAAATGGGGAAAAGTGTGAAGGGTCAACAGAATCACAGCTTAAAAAATACCCTATGTGGACACTGCCTCCATTCCAGTTAAGCAAAACTGAAACAGTGAGAAGCTAGATGTAGGAGGGCCCAGTGCTCACTATCTTTTCTTGAACAGATTTAATGGTATGGAAGAGAATTCTGAAACATGTCAGTGATTTGACATTTCAGGCTTACTCTGTTTAGCCTCTTAGTTATACATGAGCCAAACACCCTCATCACCCATAATCAGTCACAGGAACACCTTTAAGATATCAAGGCAGTAGAATTCAGCAAAAAAAACAACCAAAAAAACAAACCACTCTGTAACACTTTATTAATATTAAAAACCCACCATAACAGCATTTTGTAGCAATCAAACATTGTGTCGGAAGACAAGATGTTCAACAGGCATGTCACTTAATTGTTAGCAGTCCCTTATTTCCACTAAAGTATCAGTAACAAGCAGGACCAGAAAGACTGTACCAGATAAAATTTGTCTGATACAGCAACTTTTTCCAATATACCTTCCTGTAAGAGGTATCCTTTAGTTAATGCCTTTTGTCTTTTCTCCTAACTGAAACGTAGACAGAGATTAGATCAAACAGCTACTGAAGACTGTCACCAGCATGAAAAAGAGAAGGCTCAGAAATTTTTGTAAGGGATATATGGTGCCTGCTTTACCCTTGAAATAAAATTCAGCATACATTAACCTTACCTCAGAATTAGGAAACTGAATGAAGCTGTACTGTACTTCAAGTTTCCTCCAGACTGTTTTCATCTGTACTTCCACTTCATTAGTTCAAAGGTGGTATTATGGAAATGCATATTTCTATTAATCTGTAAAACAGGAAGATAATTTGACTTAATAGATGTCCTAAGAAATCGTATTGACAGTTTAGAGTACCGAACGTGAAAAGCATTTTACAGATACTTGTATCAAGAATTTCAGAAGCTACTGCGAACTGCTTCTAGATAGAAAAAACTTTTTACACTCCTGCATCTCTAATAGTTCTGTGGTTGCAGTATATTTGTAAAACACCACAGAGCATTTGAAATTTATTTTATTCATACTTTATCACTAAGGAAGAGGGTTGTTAAAAATCTCTGTAGATAATTTTCCTTTGAAAATAAGCCTTTCTGATCTCTCCTAATAAGTCTTGGATTCACCTGGTCTACATTAGCCAGGTTTACAAGTCTCCATATACCAAGTTTCTAATTTGTTGTTAGAGAATTTGTTTGTTTGCTTGGGTTTGTTTTGTGGTTTCTTTTTGTTTTTCCTTCTTTAAACAAGCAGCAGATTAGAGAAAGGACACATCAGTGGTGATACCAATGGAAAACCAACAAACAATGCTCAAATGAATCTTTCTTAAGCATCAGAGTGCCTGTAAAACTACAGCTTCACAGCATAATCCCAGTGGTGACACCCCATTAGTTCCAGTAGACAAGGAATTGCAATATACCAAGAAATAGTAAGCTGGTTCATTGTAGTTGCACACAGGCATGACTACTCCTGGGAAGAAAATGAATACCAAGAGTCTGGAAAAAAGCACTGGCAAAAAGGTGGGTTTGATTTTTTATTTGTTTTTCAACTGGCATAAATTCAAGCATTAAAGGAAAGCCTAACACAGGCTCTAACCTGGCACTCTAAGCACAGTGAGCAAGCCTGTTTTGCATCAGATCCCAGTATTTTCAAATGCTCTGGGGAAAGCTAAGTTGGGTCTATCTGCTTTACCACTTAAGAGTCTGTCTTGGGATATGCCACCTACAGCAAACTCATAGAATCGCAGAATCAACCAGATTGAAAGAGACCTCCAAGATCATCCAGTCCAGCCTAGCACCCAACCCTATCCAGTCAACTAGACAATGGCACTAAGTGCCTCAGCCAGGCTTTGCTTCAACACCTCCAGGGACAGCGACTCCACCACCTCTCTGGGCAGCCCATTCCAATGCCAATCACTCTCTCTGTGAAGAACTTCCTCCTAACATCCAGCCTAGGCCTCCCACAGCACAACTTGAGATTGTGTCCCCTTGTTCTGTTGCTGCTTGCCTGGCAGAAGAGACCAACCCCCACCTGGCTACAGCCTCCCTTCAGGCAGTTGTAGACAGTGTCACAATCTTTTCAATATTTTAATCACTCCAGCTTTCAAAAAGCCCAGACACAAATTTTATCATTTACAAGTCTCAGTTTTATGACTGCAAACATAACCTTAAAAGCAACATAAAAGCTCAAACACCAGTAACCCTGCTATACAAGCAGTCTCAAAGTATAAAGATTTAATAACTTACTTTTGAAAGCCAAGGCCAACAGTACCAGAAATAGAGACGGCTCAACTACGTAATTCCATGACTTCCAGCAGAGAGGGAGTTTCAGCATCCACTTTTTTTCTCTTTTCCTTTCTAAGCACCACAAAGACCTTTACCATTACAAGAAGGTCAGAATACTTCTGTTCCCATGTCAATTTATAAATTCTGCACACTGAGGTTCAATAGTCTTGATAATAAATAATAAATTTGTATAAAATGGGAACCCGAATCCACACTGAATATCAGATAGCATCAATTCTTAAAGACAACTGTCTCCACTCAGCAGACAGGCTGACACTTGACTGTTACTTCTCCCACAGTAGAACTGAAAAAACCCAACAAACATTCTTGACATGGGCAAGTGTTTGTGGAGACCCTTTTTGCTTTTTAAAAGAAAGCTTGTAAAGAACCTGAGAAATGCATCCCTTTCTTTCTCCATATATGTAATTAATCAGATAATTGAGTTCATCTTCTGGTGGATTCCAGAAGAAGCAACTGTAAACAGGAGACTGGTGTGCTGCCTTTACAAAACCTCCAATCCTCCAGTATTATCTGATTTATACAAATGCCACGTTGTGTTATTTTAAATATGCTGCTTTACAAGGATAAAGATATTTCTGAACAATGCTGGTCATTTTGTTTTGTTTTTGAAATGATGCCTCTTGGTATTTTCTCCAAACTCCTAAACTGATAATATTTAGTAAATATTAATATCTGTAAGCTTTAACTGCATTTCCTGATCATGTTCCCATGTATCTGATATCCAGACTCTCTTACCAAACAAAATTATTGTAGTGAACTTACTGATCTGCACAACTCTAGGTATGTCTACATTAGCATCTTAATGCAAGTCAGGACTGTGCCTTTGAAGACAATCTCCCAAACAACTGTATTTTCCTTGCTTTGCTTTACATTGCAAAGCCATCTCCAGGTACATGAACTGCATTTCTTTTAAGTAAAACTGGATTAGAAAGCAAGCTTCAGTTGTGCATCGTGCACATTCCAGCCACTAACAGGAATGCAGCCACTGAAGCAGATTTAGGACCAGCTTGAAAGAAAACCGTTGCAACCTGTACAGTATGGATGCCAGGTTCTTAGCACCTGAGAGATCAGACCCTATTACACCACCTTGCTTGGTAATGTGGACACAGCCTCTTTTGAGACTTCCTGAATGTTTGTGTCAGTTCCAAATCTGTTTCTCTTCCTTTCCCAAAAGGGGAACTACAAAATCTCTTTCAGAGATGGGACTGAAATTAATGATAATCATTAATTTATGTGAGTGACCTTGCTGTGTTACTGTTTGTTTTGCTTCATCATCAGCATGAGATGCTACTTAAGAGCATACTTAATTTTCTAAAAATCAATTAACTTCAAGATTTATTTTATACAGTTACAAAAAATGCTTAATTATTAATGGATTTATTTTTCCAAATGTTTAGGGCCACTCCTGATGGCATCTTCCAGAGAAGTGCTATCAAGAACGGTTGGATGAATTATCTGCACAACTCCACCTTTGCTTCATTAGAACTTTGTATATTACAATAAGAAGCACAAATAAACTCAAAAGTCAGAGCCTCACAGTGCTCATCACTAGTTACATATTAAGTCCAATTTCTAACTTCGAAGATTAAATTTGGGATCTTCATATACTATCAAGGCACCAACACCAACACCCAGTCTGAAAAAAGGAAAACCTGAATTACATTAATGCACCAATTATCTCATTAACCCAGAAAACCATCAATTTTCAGGGAACAGTCTAAAATGAGCTGATTTAAGCCACACCAGAAGGAGGGCAGAGAGCAGGAGTTAACAGTCATGATGAAGGAGTGGAATTACAGTTGCAAAACTCAAGTGAGACTGGCCCACCTGACGAAGGAAACTGTAGATTTCTTTTTCTTGCCTTCCTATCTCTAGATCCTACTTCCCTTCTTCTCCATAGCTCTAGTTCCTCCCAGATCCAGGGTCACATCCAAGTCATTCCCTCACCTGCCTCCTCTGCAGTGAAAAATTTTGTTGGCACTTCACTGTCCGTTATGCTCTGTTCTTCCACTTCATTCCCCCTTCGCTCCAACTGCCTCACTATTTTACTTCACTTTTTTTACTTCATCTATCTTATATTATCTCTTCCTCCTGAAAGCATCTTGTTAATTGTTACAGCTAGGAAAATGTGCCAGAAATTTGGGAAATGCCTTTTGTTTTCTTCCTCAAGATAACTTTCCATCTATGTATTAGAAATTTTACAGCAGAGTAAGACAGCAGAGGTAGAGAAAGGCCTTCCTGATGTGGCTATGAATATCCAATAGCCTGAGAAAGCTATAGCTGAATAAGTACCACAGCTTTTAGCTAAAAAGCAAGAATGGAGAGGGTGGCACATCAGAAACTTGCAACTGCAGGAAGACAGGATGCTCAGAAAGGTTTTATCTTTAAATGAAAATTGATTTTCCACAGTTTTTAGAAACAGAAGGCTGGAGAGTTGGGCCCATGCCAACCTGCAAGCTCCTGCATTCATGTTGAGGCAATCCCAGGCACATAGGCTGGGCAGTGACAGGTTTGAGAGCAACCCCGAAGGACTTGGGGGTGCTGGTAGATGAGAAGCTCAGCATGAGCCGACAGTGTATACTTGCAGCCCAAAGAGCCAGTTGTATCCTGGGTTGCATCACAAGAAGTGTGGCCAGCAGGCCAAGGGAGGTGATGTTCCCTCCTCTGCATCGCTCTTGTGAAATCCCACCTGGAGTACTTTGTGTCCAGCTCTAGAACTCCTATTACAAGGAAGATGGATGTGCTGGAACGTGTGCAGAGAAGGGCCATGAGGATAACAAGAGGGCTGGAGTACCTCTTCTGTAAGGACAGGCTGCGAGAGTTGGGGATGTTCAATTTGCAGAAGAGGAGGCACAAAAGAGACCTTTTTGTGGCCTTTCAATATCTGACGGGGTCTACAAGAAAGCTTGTGAGGAACAGTTTAGGGTGTCAGATAATGACAGGACTAGACAGAGTGAATGCAAGCTAGAGGATGTTAGATTAGATGTCAGGAAGAAGTTCTTCACCATGAGGGTGGTGAGACACTGGAACAGGTTACCCAAAGAGACACTTCCTGGAAGTCTCATTCCTGCAAGTTTTCGAGGTCAGGCTGGATGCAGCTCTGGGTAACCTGATCTAGTAGATGTTCCAGCCCCTGGCAGGGGAGTTAGAATTAGATGATCCTTGAGGTCACTTCAAACCCTGACAATTCTGTAATTCTGTGAAATGGCAAATCTTTGTGGTACCAGACATCTCTCACTATAATACAAAAATATACATATTTAAAGGAACATAAGTTTGGAATCCAAGTCAAAGTACCACAACAGTTAAAGTAATTACAATAAGTACACGATCCTACAAGGACCATATATGCATAGGTGTAGACTATGGGTTAAATACTTCTCCACTCACTCCAGCACCAGTTACTCCTTTCTTGCTCTTTTATTTCCTCCATTCTCTAGCAGTTTCACTTCTGCAGGGTTAACTGCTCAGCTAGCCATACCTTTAGTCCAACTTATGTAACAGAACTTAATGTTCCTGTAAATTTGGTCCATATCACAGGCATGGGCTGGTGTGGTAACAGTTAAATCAGAAAAAGCAGTGTTAATAACCTTCAGCAGCTGAGATTTGGAGAGGAAGCAAAAGGGATGAGAAAAGCAGGTGGTGCTAGAAAGATGCCTGTGTCTGTATGCAGTGTCAGAGTTCAGTGAGCTGATAGCTCTGCTAACCATAGACAGGAGAGGTTTCAGAAGCAGAATTATTCATTTTCAGGTAAACTATAGTCCTAAACAAAAGGCTTTTTGTTAGAATACTATGCACAAAGAAAATACATCACAGGGTAGGAGAGCAGCCTAGAAGATGCTTCAGTTTACAATCTCATGACTGCTCTCAAAACATTTAGTGAGAGTTGCCATAAGCTAGGAAGAGTTTTAAAAATAGCAAGTATCCTGCTTTTATAAGTCTATTACAGCTGTGAAATAAGTGACATTTTAAGGAATGCAGCCATACCAAGTTTCCAAATCCGAGAGTTCACGTCCAAGGATAAGAATTTCCTAAGGAAAACTTTTTCACTCTGTTTATGCGTGAAAGAAATCCCAAAGCAGGCTGAGAAAAGCAAACACTGTACTTGGGGCCCGCTGTTTTTGTCCATTGAATGGTGAAGGTATGAGAGAAAGGACATCTCATGAAACAAACAGCACTTCCCAATTCAATAAAACCCATTATATGAAATAAAATGGAGTGGCTAAACAAGCATATTGCCCTTCCAGCCTCTGGACACCAAGTTTTCAGGTAGGAAGATGGGAAATAAGAGCCTGAAATATGGTTCAAGAACATTTACCCAATTCTTGAGGCAAGCTAGTTAAAAATAATTCAAAATCACTCAAGTAAAAATATACCTACATGAAAGCTAACTCTTAAAATTAATTGCGTTTCCTTGACTTCTAATAAACAATAACCCAGTTATTCTTGCAAGGCATATTTTTAAGGCAAGGAATTATATTCTGGCACTTGATATCACACTACTCTTCAAATATGTATTAGAGTGGTTTGGCTTTTGTAGTCAAATTAGTTCAGGATAGCACTGATCTTTTCAGCACTTATAGGTTGCACTTGGAAAGCTCAGATTTTGTTGTCTTTGTTGATTACTGCATGGATCCTTTACAACATTAAAAAAGAAGGTATTACATTAAGAGGTTTACAGAACTTCAGAAATACTACC
This sequence comes from Pogoniulus pusillus, assembly GCF_015220805.1. Lineage (NCBI taxonomy): Eukaryota > Metazoa > Chordata > Aves > Piciformes > Lybiidae > Pogoniulus > Pogoniulus pusillus. The sequence goes on from NC_087269.1 coordinate 31,107,486, forward strand.
TTGGAATAGTTTGATGAAAACAAGCTATCACATAAATCACACAGATTTAAGTATCAGCTGGTGTATTTAAGTACTAATCTAACCTGGCTGGCTGTGCAAGCAGATAGAAAAGCAACTGCTGCTACCACTAATGCGAAACCTCTTGACTGACCTTTCATTTCCTTTCTGACAGAAAACACAGGCCACCAAAAAACCAAACAACCACTTTTCTTCAAGTCATATTTCCCTCTTGACTGGAAAAACATACTTCTCTGTAAGACGCATGCACCTTCCTTAGCTTACTGAGAGTGGATTTTTTATTTCATGAACATGTTTTTGTCAGAAGTTAAATCATAAGTTAAACATCCAACTGTTATACCATGTCCCTAGAGAGTTTCTCTACTTGGGAGGTACCAGGTGACCCTTCACACCATTTGATGAGGTGGTGGAGGCACCGTCCCTGGGGGTCTTCAAGAAAAGACTGGATGAGGCACTTAGTGCCATGGTCTAGTTGACTGGATAGGGCTGTGTGCTAGGTTGGACTGGATGATCTTGGAGGTCTCTTCCAACCTGGTTGATTCTATGAACAGATCCTGGTTTACAGAATTGTACTGATCTCTTTGCACAGGATGCAAGAACTTGTACTCTTGTGAAGCTTTACAATGATGCAAGCACATACAGACAGAAGACACCCCAAGCAGGTACTATCTGAAGGACTGCCATGCAACTTCACGTCTCAATACTTCTCCTGCCTTTGTTACACATTTCCATTTTCATCATTTGAGTTTCCTGGTGAGATAGAAGACAGTGTTCTACAGGACAAAGCTCCTGAAAAATCATTGCCCAAGAACATATCTAGAAGAGGTATGTCATGGAATTTGCAAGGCAAGACTGTGCAATAGCATACGGACAGACTGCTTTTTCCAGAATGATATGAATCTGCATAAATCACAATGTACTGTATTCTCTGCAGCATCTAGTAGCACAAGGAATTCATTACTAAGGCCAAGAGAATCCAGACATAAACCTCCTCAAAATCCATAATGAAGTTCTGCCTCAGAAGTAGGGCAAGAAAATTCCACCAGGCTTTCACTTCATCCTGGCAGATAAAATTTCCTACAGTCAAAAGAGTTTAAGCCTCCTAATTCTTTAGAGGGTTTTCCTGAGTATTTTATTTTGGCATACCAAGCTGCATTATCTGGAGTCATCTAAAGGACTGACTCCACTGCCTGCTGTGCTGCAGGAGCAGGCTCTGCACTCCTGTTGAGGCTACAATATTCCTCTCAGTTGCCTCTAACATTCTTCATCCAGTAAGCCAGAAGCTGAAAAATCACCAGACTCTTTATATTCTGTTGCTAAAAGGAGTCTGAGAATGGCTTGCCATTAAAAAGAGAAGCAGTTATATAGTAGGCCACCCTCAAAGGCAATCCTGTCAGCCTACAGTACTGGTGATGCATCAAAGTCAGACAGCTCATTCAGCACAGAGAGGTCAAGTCAGAATCTGACTTGCCAAGCTTTGTCAAGAAATAACTGTGATAAAACTTTTGCTGTGCAACTCCTTTTCATCATGTGCCACAGTTCCCCAAGTATCCAAAATACTTCTCTAACAAGTACTTTTCCTCTTCAAGAGATCAAAACCCAACTGTTTTGCCTCAGCTTTGGAGGTAGACAGCTCAAAAATTCCTCCATCAACAATCTGAACTTCTCACAATACTCAAGAGGCTGATGAACAGTCTTCTGCTGCATTTGCCACTGCTTAAAACATATGACTGGTAGTCTACAACTACCTGAAGGGAGGCTGTGGCCAGGTGGGGGTTGGCCTCTTCTCCCAGGCAATCAGCAAGAGAACAAGGGGACACAGTCTCCAGTGGTGCCAGGGGAGGTCTAGGCTGGATGTTAGGAGGAAGTTCTTCCCAGAGAGAGTGATTGGCATTGGAATGGGCTGTCCAGGGAGGTGGAGTCACCGTCTTTGGAGGTGTTGAAGAAATGACTGGATGAGCCACTTAGTGCCATGGTTTAGTTGACTGGCTAGGGCTGTGTGCTAGGTTGGACTGGATGACCTTGGAGGTCTCTTCCTACCTGGTTGATCCTATGACTCTATGGTTGTGATACCACAGACTTCACAAGCCTCCTGAGTTTCAAAAATTTATCAGAACCAATACCTATGCTCCATGCTGTTTATCTATCAGGCGAATTTCATAGTCAGCTTTCCCACCATGTTTCAGACCCTTGCTGGGCCCTGCTCACCACCTGTCTAATACATTACCTTGTGTAGATTGAAGCAATAACAGAATTTGATCACTTGGCACACAGACCCAGCAGTGCATGGTCTTATCACAATACTGATCCTGGGAGTGTTGCCCAGACTTCAATTTCTCTCTAACAAAAGCACCAATGAAATCTACCTTCCGCCTGTGCCACAGGACATACTAGACCACATTTTGATAGCTGATCCTCTTCTCCCTCCCACTAAGATTCCTGAAAAAGGTCAAGTATTTCTTCAATTTATCTTTTTTTCCCCAGAGTCCTTGAAACAGTCACAAACAATTTCAGAAACTTGATTTAAAAAGCACACACCAAAAAAAAGAACAAAAACACACAAAAAACCCCAATAACCCAAACACACAAAAATAACCCCCCAGATAAATGAAAACATCCGACAACAACAACAAAAAACCCCAACAAAAAAAAAACACTAAAAAAAACCCACACCAAATCCCATGGTCTTGGGCACGAGCAAACAAAGCCTCAAACTACATGAGTGTTCTATCACACTGATTTATACATCTCTCCATGCGTGTAGGGTTCATGCTAGTTTTCTTTCACTTTTAAACTCAGCCTGTAGTGTGGTGGGTTGAACCACAGGTGATGGATATCACCAGGTATCCATCAAAGCCACTCTGTCACTGCTTTCATCAACACAACAGAGAAGGAAAAAAACCCTAAAAGGTTTGTGGGTCAAAATAAGGACAGGGACATGTCACTCAACAGTTGCTGTCATAGGCAAAACAGATGACTTGGGGAAAATTAATTCAGTTTATTACCAACCAAATCAGAGTAAGGCATTGAGAAATAAACCCAAATCTTAAAACACCTTCTACCCACCCCTCCCTTCTTTCTGGGCTAATCCTTTCTCTACTTCATTTGCACAGGCAGCAGAAGAATGTGGATGGTGGTCAGTTCATAACAAGTTGTCACTGCTGCTTCCTCCTCCTCAGAGGGAAGACTCCTTCCCCCGTTGCTATGCTCCAGCATGGGGTTCCTCCACTAAATTTTCCAACCTGAGTCCTCTTTTCAGGCTGTAGTTCTTCAGAACATACTGTTTCAGTACGGGTTCTCTACAGAGTCACAAGTTCTGCCAGCAAACCTGCTCTCCAGGGTGGTCTGCTCTCTCTCAGTGAGTCCACAGGGCTTTCCAGGAACCTCCTCCAGCGCCAGCTTCCCACAGGGTTACAGCCTCCTTCAGGCACATCCACCTGCTCCACTGGGGAGTCCTCCATAGGCTGCAGGTGGCTATTCACACTACTGTTAACTTGCATGGGGCAGGGTGCACACTCCACCTTACTACGGTCTTCTCCATGAGCTGCAGGGGAATATCTGCTCTGGTGCCTGGAGCACATCCTCCCCTCCATCTTCACTGACCTCAGTGTCTGCAAAGTTGTTTCTTATATATTCTCATTCTTCTCTGGCTGCAGTTGCTGCTGTACAGGTTTGTTTTTTTCTGCCTCCTTAAATGTGTTATCACAGAGGCACTACCACCATCAGTGATGAGCTTGGATTTGTCCACCAGTGGATCTATCTCAAAACCAGCAGGCATTGGCTCCATCAGACATAAGGGAAGCTTCCAGCAACTTCTCACCCTTGAAGCCCTTGGCACATAAGCCCAACACACACAGCCATGAAGTATCATATTAAATGCCACTTACTGGGTTGGTAACTGCTGACAATGAACAGAGGTGACAGGAACATGTAGTTCAGAATGAGAAAACCTTTCCAAGGGTATCGCTGCCTTCTGCAAATCACTATGTTGGAGCCATCATCTCAACAGCTCTGAACACATGGAGTGTGACAGCATCTTTAAGGAAATCAGGGCACATCTCAGACATTCCACCTCTCCCCAGATGGTTCAAGGCTTTCACTATAAGGAGACTTATCAGGTACATGTATTTTCCTACAGAAAATGATACTGAATACACTCCAACATTCAAGAGAGTAAAACAATGCCCTTGGGGGAATGAACACAACGTGCTGCAGCTCAAAAAATGACTTTCAAATTCAGACATAAGAATACAAACATATCTAGACATTTTTGGCAGTTTAAATACACTAAGAACCCTTACAATTAATGGTTTTCTAAATATCATAAAAATCTCTTTACTAGCTCAAGTATGTTCCTCCATAAAAGCAAAATAAACACCCATGTCTCCTATCGTAACTCCACCTTTCACAATAGAACATTTAAAGTTTGAATGCTTTCCCCTACTGTACCTCAGACAGAAAACAGTTGAATGTCTTCGTGCATGACAAAATTGTCCACGATGAGCATTATTTTAAAAGAATAAGGAAATCTTCACAGTATCACAGTATCATCAGGGTTGGAAGAGACCTCACAGATCATCAAGTCCAACCCTTTACCACAGAGCTCAAGGCTAGACCATGGCACCAAGTGCCACGTCCAATCCTGCCTTGAACAGCCCCAGGGACGGCGACTCCACCACCTCCCCAGGCAGCCCATTCCAGTGTCCAATGACTCTCTCAGTGAAGAACTTTCTTCTCACCTCCAGCCTAAGTCTCGCCTGGTGCAGCCTGAGGCTGTGTCCTCTTGTTCTGGTGCTGGCCACCTGAGAGAAGAGAGCAACCTCCTCCTGGCCACAACCTCCCCTCAGGTAGTTGTAGACAGCAATGAGGTCTCCCCTGAGCCTCCTCTTCTCCAGGCTAACCAATCCCAGCTCCCTCAGCCTCTCCTCGTAGGGCTGTGCTCAAGGCCTCTCCCCAGCCTCGTTGCCCTTCTCTGGACACGCTCAAGCATCTCAATGTCCCTCCTAAACTGAACACAGTACTCAAGGCCCAGAACTGAACACAGCACTCAAGGTGAGGTCTAACCAGTGCAGAGTACAGGGGCAGAATGACCTCCCTGCTCCTGCTGACCACACCATTCCTGATGCAGGCCAGGATGCCACTGGCTCTCTTGGCCACCTGGGCACATATCCAGAAGCTAGCAGTTGGCACAGAGGTAGAGATGAATATTTTTTCCCCCTGGAGCTACAAAAATGCAGATATTCTATTTAATGGCCTACACTGAAACCAAAATCTTATGGGCATTAGAGGTACAAAAGCACAGAATTCTCACCTCACTCAATAAAATTTTCATTTGTTTCCACCATTGTAAAGCAAAATGAAAGAATCAGTCAAATACCATTAAATCCTTAAATTGGTACTGACTACAAAAGTAAGTGAAGCATATTCAGATGAAATTCATTCAGTATGCATTACATCACGAGCATTCATATTTATACACTAAACCCTAAATTTAGGCACCTTTTAACAACAACAAACAAAAAAATACCCCAAAACCAAACACCACCCAAAATCAAACCATACCACTGGTAGAAATCACAATGTGGACTTGACTTTCTAGAACCAATAAGTCAAGCTTTAATCAGCACTAGAATTTGATGAACACTTATTGTAAAGTGTTTTCATTCAGAGTAGTTCTGATTTATCAATAGTCCTTTAGGAAAATCTGACTACAGTAAGGATGCTCAAACAGGAAGCAGATGGTGTGGTTTAGAGTGCTGCAAAATATCCATGCATCCTTTGGGAGTCCAACTGCTGACAATCACCTACACAAGCATACACAAATTGTATAAAGTTCTCAGTAAGCCCATCCATATTCTCCAGAACACAACCTCATTCCTGTGAAATAGTGACAGGAGATTTAAACAATAATCAAATTTCCTCCTGAACCACTCCCTTCCCCAATTGAAAAAGTAAATTAAAAGAAAAAAAAAGTATTTAGAGGAGACAACCAAACACAAGAAGCTTTTGCAGACAACAGATTTTAGCTTAACAGCTTCCTACTCTCTTTAAAATCACTAACTATGCAACACTACATAGCAAAAGAAAGGCATATAAAAATATTTCAAACTATTCCATACAGCTTCAGAATTCATTTGGTCTAAGGGGAATATCTAAAATGTAGGTATTTCTGTGGTCTATACACTAGATCCTTCTGGGTAAAACTTCAGGAAGTCATAATCTGATATCCTTCTGACGTATAATGCTCCACACTTACCTAAAAAGATGTTCTGGTTTTCTGTAGTTAACTGATGCTGCAAAAGCAACTGTAGGTCTTTGGTAGAGAAGATACAGAACTAAAGGTCTTACCATTCTTTCTAATTCAGTGGTACAAACCCCTTCTTCTACACATAAGGAAAAATTAAGTGCTTTAGAACCCAGAAAACTACATGAAATTACTGTGGCAGTGTTTGTATCTGAGCTCATGTGGACTGAACTTGCACCAGTAGTCTTCCTGATACAGTAAGACTATTAAGACAGCTTTTGGTCCCATCCCCAGAAAACACAAATACTCCTTTTTTTTTTTTTTTTTGCAAAGAAGTTACACATTTAAAAAATGTCTTATGAGAAGAAAATCTCAACTCAAAAGAATGCTGTAGTTGTGGAATCAGAAATCTTCTATTAAGAAGTTTGCACTAAAGGATTATTCCTGCATACTTGGTCCCTGAAATTTCTTTAAACACTTATTTCAGGGGAAAAAAAATAAATAGAGGAATTGGAAGAAAAATCCCAGTGAACTGCTAAAGTATCCTATTACTCATCAGTACCTTACAAGATTTGATGGTAAAAAGGATTTTCAATCTTTCCACTTGCATGACAACACAGAACTCAATTTGCAAGTCTCAGCTCATGCCACCACGGCTTCTGTTCTGCTCCATCTGAGACGAACAGGTTACAGTAAAGCAATGCTGCACTGTGTAGGACTTAATAGACACGAGTATTAATTCACTATAGGGCAGCAAAATATATAGCTGCTCAAAAATCCTCAGCCATTCCAGCTATTAAGTCTAACAATTATACCTTCAGAACCCTGGAATGTTATATTGCCTGTAGTTCTTTGGCCACCAAGTATTGGACTCTTGCAACCTGACCCAACATTTCTAATGACAGACTTGTTAAAAAAAAAATACTATATACAGAATAGACCTGAAGGGCACAGACAAACACAGGGCAGGAAAACACAGCACCAGGTTGTTGGACATGCTGTGTAATTACACAGTTGTCTAAATATCTAATCTGTTCTCTCAAATTTCCTCCCAATTTATGCATTCAGAAGTAACGGTAAAGAATTTCAGTTCTCAAACTTTGATCTCCAAGTGCCCAGAATTATTGGTGACATCAAAAATCTGAAACAATCTTCTGAAAAAAAAAAATTCCTAAGAAAATACACAATGAAAAATCATTTTGGTAAATACTGGGGACAAGCCACTTAGAGAGAACAACACAACAAACTTCTGGTTAACTGCCTGGGAACAGGTTACTTTTATATTTCAAAATCACCTTCTATGAACAAATACTAAAAGGGATGGTCTGTGTCCTGAAAAATAAAGGACTTCAAAAAGAATAGCTACACTAAATCCATACCTTCTTCATCCAGGGAGAGGTTATTGCCAACAAAGCTCTACAGGCATCAGAGTTGTGCTACCACCTCAGCTAAAAAAGTACCACCTACTTAAGCCTGCTGAGAACTCTGACATACTTGGTACTCTGCACATACTTCAATCATTCTGACAATGCTGACATATCATAACAAACTTAACTGCCAGACTGCTTTCCTTCAGACATATTTTAATATACTAATATAGAAATGAAAGCTTCATCCTGCAGGTTGTGGATAAACAGGTTGTTCCAAGACAGACCTGATGACTACACGCAATCATTCTCTGCTGCACTTGCTGAACAAGTCACTTTACAGATATGAACACGAGGCACATGAAAAGAGGCAAACATTAGAAAGAAATTCTTTACAGTGAGGGTAGTGAGACACTGGAACAGGTTGGCCAGCAAGGTTACGGATGACCACTCCCTGAAGGTATTCAAATGTCAGGCCGGATGAAGCCTTGAGCAACCTGGTTTAGTGGAAGGTGTCCCTGCTCATGGCAATGGGGAAGGAACTAGATGATCTTTAAGGTCCATTCCAACCTAAACCATTCTATGAATCTATGAAATTAGTTTTTTTAAGTTTTACAGATAATTCTAAATTCTTACCCTATGTAACTGCTGAGAAAGGAAAACACCATCTTTGCACAGCCTTCAGCATAGGTATTTCATTTCCTACTCAAATATGTGAATAAAATTCTTATTTTAACCAATGAAAAAATGCAAAAGGGAGTTCAGACGTACAGGTAATCTCTGCCCCTGTCTACACTGAGAATCATCTGGATTCTATTAGACTGTCAAGCGAGTACCAGCTTTAATAGAGAAATAAAAGAACCATCAAGATGTTAAACACTGGGAGCTTCTTTATGCTAAAGCACCAGATGAACTTTAGCTAGTTTAAAGTTTGAAGTACATGACATCTCTTTTATAAAATTATGTCAGCAAAACTGCAGTTAAATATTTTTACCTACTATTCTAGTCTTCAAAGCAGCTGCTTTTTCCTCTTAAGAAACTCACTGAACTATGTATAAAATAGCAATCAATACTGTGACACTTAAGGCAAGGCAACAAGACTTCCATATAAGGCTATTGGATTATCTTTTCTCATATGTTTCTGTGCTTTAATTTCCTCTATCACAAAATACAGACTGTACACAGCACTACTCAGACATTCAGCCAAAAAAGCAGATGCAGATGAAGACCTCTTGGGCTCTTAAAAAAACTCTGTCCCAACTAGGTGCATACTCAAATGACAAACTTGGATATGACTTACAAACATCACCAACAGGAGCATTCCTTGGAATATTTTTGTATTTAAAACACCCAATAATAATGCAACCAAAGCATCACTCTTTAGGTGGATCTTTTCAGCATAATTCTCACTGAACCAGAAAGCCACAGAATTTCCTTCTCCTTGCAGAAACAAATTTCATCCCACTAACGACTTACTGGAACTTCAGCATTCCCTGTTTAACAAGAATGCAAGGCACTTGCAAGTGCTCATAGATTTCAACACTGGACAGTTTCCAAGAGTATTCATTGAAAATAGAAAAGAATACCAGTTCAGGATAGCAGCTCCCTTCTTCAAGTGAATAAAAGGAATAAGCTGTCCAAGAGCAAGTTGAAAGTGAACACTTCCCGAAGTGTTTTCTAAGGGATTGGTTGTAAACACTTGCCTTCTGTTTTCTTTTTTACAACAAAGTACATAAATTAAAAGTCCCATATGTACACCAACAATTAAAAGGAAGAGATAAATGCATACTATAATGATCACTTCTGCTTGTTTACAATCTGAAATACAATTGTTGGAAGAAACAACTGCAGGAAAAAAAATGTACACAGGATAATTTACAATTTGTAAGATTTCATGTCATATAAAGCTAAGAAGGAACAAGTTTAGTACTCTAAATAATATTTATGTTCTTCTACACTTTAAAAACGTTATGAATCCCACTCCTTAAAAACTACAGTCTGTTAGTTAGGATCAAACAACCTTTCACATTTTATAAGTATCTTTGAAAACAACTAAAATCAACAGATAATTAGACAGCCATGCAGCAGTAGGCTCCATTTATAGGAGTATCTTTCATATTGCCCCATAGAAGTACACAGCTTTCCTATCAGCCCTACTAACTCAAGGAAGGGTCAAAACCAGGTGACTTTCTTGGCATTGCATTCATGGTGGAAGAGTCTGCAAAAAGAAAGTTATGTATCTCAGATACTTCTCTGCATTTATTTTATGTGATTTATTGAAAGTAGGCATGACAGCTTTTAAGCACACAAGATCAAAAAGTCTGACTTGGTTCTACTGGTTTTAGAAGAGTCTCATGAGATAAAACTATCGAAATCACTGAAGTGAGCATGTTTAAACAGAAGTTCTGTGGAAAATAAGCAGTACTCTTTGTTCATTTCTTCTCATATTAGGATATTCTCAAAACAAAACCAGAATAAATACATGAATATATTTAAACTGAAACACTCATCAACTCAGTTAACAAGCTTACGGTTCTTTTAAAAGTTCTTTTTACAGTTCTTTAAAAAGAAAACTGGACTTGTGCAATGCAACAAAATCTTGCTCAAAGAAGCAAACAATCATAGATCAGGTGCACAGTGCAGACGCCTACCAGAAGTGTAATAGGGGCACCTCCATAACCGAATTCATGCATATTTAGAACAAAAGTATTGTGAAGTTACAGGAAACCCCAGAAAGGGTGAACTCAAGATGCTGTGCATATGTGCTTTGCTTGTGTGTGTATGTATGAAAGGCAGGTGAGACCTAGAAATTCTCAAGTTCTTTAAAATGTGGAATGTCTGTCTCTAATAAACCACAATATTTTATAATTCAGTTATCTGATTAAGTAAGTTTTAGATTTAAAGCCACCAAAATCCCACATAGAGAACACTACATGGGTCTTGGCCTTTTCTGAAGTCAGAGAAGGGAACTGGACATGTAAGAAGGAAACAATGATGGCACAGGACAGAGATATGCATGACCCAAACCAAAATCCAACAGTGATCCAATAGCAAACAGGACTTCTAACTCTTGCCAAGGCTTGCAAAGGGCCTCAGGTTATTCTGTGCTTCCTGAGCCAACACAGGAGGTAAAGGAGGCAATTCTGCAATACACATTCAAGATACATCTCAAAAAAGACCGAATCATTCAACAAGTCTTCTGAGGAATTAAGAGCTTGTGAACTTTCCGGTGTCTACGTGGTCACTAAGGGTTAGGTTCTTTTGGTGAAGAGGTAAACCTTATGTGCTACAATTGGTACAATGACAGTATCAGTTCTTCTGTGCAGTCTCGCTAATTGGTTTGAGAGGTGAGGTTGGGGTGGTTTTTTGTTAAATAAGTTAAGAAAGACTGGGTCAAAGTTGCTTCTTGTTAAAACCAGTAAAATATTTCTAAGTTGTTTTGAGAGAATCAACCTGGATACAATAACTCTTAGCACAACTCTTGTAGCTAGATTCTAGGATTGACAAACTGAAAAGCAGTGTCAGAACTCTTACTTCTGGGCGGGGAGTGATAAAAAAACCAACCAAACCAACCAACCAAAGAGCCACCCACAAAACCCATACCCAAAAGAAAAAGGAAGGAAAAAAAAACAACAAACCCAGACATTTGATCATTTGAAAATTACATGATCAAGATGCTTTTGAAGATACAGATTATATTATTCCAAATATAGGAAAAACCCTAGCAAGATGAAGCAATATTCTTCTCAGAGATGAGACTTCCTAAAGTGTATAAAGAGGAAAAACAAGACTTCACCCTTGAAAGGTCATAACAAAGAGAAGTTTATCAGCAAGGTAGAGAAGATGTCTTAAATAATTAACTGAAAACATTTATGAATTGACTTGGATGAAGAAGAGGGATAACGTTCAGGATAACAAAACTAAGGAAAAGATGAGAAGAGAGAACAGCTTTGTTTTAGCTACTGCTTCTCTCCAGACAGAAAGACTCCAGAATTCAACCTAGCCATACAGTAAGGGAAAGACTTGTCCCAAAGCTCCTTAAGCCCTGCTGTTCTAGTTTGAGCCTAGCTGGGATCTTTTGGTGAGAGGAATTAGACTATAGACTGTGAGAACAAAACAGAGGTGATGTCTACTTCACTCACAAGCTTGCTGAGATGGATAAAAACAAGAACACAAACACAGATAAGGGACTTGCTCTTGAGTTCTGGCTGCATGCACTTATCTCTCTATAACCTACCGTTTGCCTCACTAATCCTTCTGATCCCCTGGCTGATCTTCCAAACTCACCTTGAACGTAAGGCAAAGTCTGGGATAATGTAGAGGGGTGGGAAGAAGGTGGAAGGGTAGCTGGGAGCCCCTCCTGGGGACTCTGGTTTCTGGGAGGAGTGTTGTGTTTCTGTATCACTTTTTAACTTGTATGTTTCTGTCTGTAGATATATATATTGTAAATATCTGCTTAATATTGTGCTAAGCTGTAAATATAGCTTCATTGTTTAATTTCCAGCAGCTGAGTCTAGTCTGGGTGATTTTTCTTAAGTGGGGGGGGGCAGATAACACCGAAACCTGCCAAACTGCTTCAGGTGCACCTACTCTATTAGATCAAACAGGCAAATTTTCTATAGCACATGTAATCTGACAAACATTCATTCCATTATTGCACAGTAACAGTACATTACTTTTGTACAGGTCTTCTATCATCTGGATTATTTTGTAAAACATTATTTTTACATTTTTAAATAATGATAGACTTTTACATTTCTCACACTATAGTCAATTGCTCATTCTTTCCTGTTGTCACATTACACCCTAAGTCAGATGGATTTCGATGAGCTATGGGGACTTATTTCTCCTTAAAAGCAAGACAAGATAAAACACTGAGCAAACATAAATAATACTTCAGATTGTTTTCATGTTATATTTTTAGGACAAATAATTGTGTGAAATGCCAATTGTACAGCACTACTAAGATATGCTACCATTGAAAAGCAGATAAAGAGCTTTCCAAGCCACTGTCAGCAACAGTCAATCTAGGAACTACTGAAATAAGGACTTCTGCTACTGCAGTAATACAAATACCACACAACAATTATGGTGGGAAGTTGCCTATAATCTGGTCTTATCTTTATTACATTTATCTTATTATCTTCATTTTATCCTCCTTAAGAAAGCCTCCTTCCTTTCTTCTGATGATATTCAGTTTATGTGCTACTAAATCCTAATCAAAAGCCATTTTTTAATACGAGAAAAAATTAAAATACAGCTGTTAAAAAGAATATATCAGAGGAATTATTTTCACTTCTTTCATTAGCTAAGCTTCTGCAAGAGCACCTCTGCTTTCTCACAGTGATTGTATTTTTTTTCCAAATTAAAAGGATACACCAAAGAAAAACAAAAAAACTCAAACAAAAAAACTAAACCCCAAAACAACAACAACAAAATCAAACCAGCCACACACAAAACTCCCAAAGACAAGGAAGAAAGCCCAAAATTCCAAGTAAGTCCAAGGAAATGGACTATTTTTAAAAAATCCCAGTTAACACAAGAGGAAAACACAGCAAAATAAAAACCCCACATGTAATGAAAAGACACAATTGTATCTGCCTTATTATTTGCTAAAGCCACAGCCATATTTAAGACAGCTTTCCAGCTCACAAATTCTATTTCTTGTTGATGTTGCAATAAATTTTAATTAAAAACATTACCAAAAAGTAAACCATCAAATGCACAGTTTTAAATTAAAGCCAGTAAAGATACTAAATGCCTACATTTCCACCTTCTAATGATGTTTGGAGGGTGAAACAGGCTCTAGAAAAGAAGTAACAGCTGCAGAATTGCTATCAACATACAATGTAAACAAATAAAAGAACATGGGGGCAAACTTTTTGGCAGGTCCTGTTGCAGCAGGACAAGGGGTGATGATTTTACACTAAAAGAGGAGATTTAGACTAAATGTAAGCCCCTTTTTATGACAGGAGTGGTGAAACACCAGCACAGGTAGCCCTGTCCCTGGAAACGTTCAAGTCAGGCTGTTTGCAACAACATGATCTAGTTGAGGATGTCCCTGCTCTCTGCTAGGGTGTTGCACTGGAACTGTAAAGGTCCCTTCCAACACAAACCATTCTATGATACTATGACTAGAGTGTTTTCTGGCTTAATTCATATGCACCATTTTACAAATGAAAAGGACTTGCAAGCTAACTAACACTAGTCCTGTGAAGTTATACATTTATATGTGTGTAGTGCAGAAACTGCCATTTTTGAAGAGTCAAATGGAAAGAAGTAGTCACAAGATAAGCTAAGAGATCTTAATGTGAGTAAGATCTAAGGTCAATTGCTATTTGGAAAATATGCAAGAATGAGATGAAAAAGATTATTTTCTCCAGTATTTGAGAAATTTTCTCTGCTAATCCTGGTGATCCTTTCCAACCATAACAATTCATGGTGCTTAGATGTGCTGAGGGATTTGGTTTAGTCAAGGACTTGTCAGTGTGAAATTAATGATTGGACTCAATGAGCTTGAAGGTCTTTTCCAATCTGAGAAATTCTGTGATTCTGTAATCTATTTTAGGGTTTCTCATCCTCCATCAAGTTCCAGCACTGTTTCTTCAACAATAGGATGTAAAAATGTAAAATCAAAAGGATTATGAGTTGAGTGACAACATTCATGTTTGGTAAGACAGCCAAGAAAAATTCAACTGAAAAAAGGTGTCTACAATATCCTACCTCACAAAAGGAGGAAAACCACTTTTAGCTGACTTTGAAATAGACACCCCATTTCCAAGTCCTACAACAGGATCTTAACATTTGCAGAAAAATCATGGGCCTCACAAGCAGCACATTAAGAGTTACTCCTTCCCTGGCAAACTGTTGCTCATGTTTGTGAACCACTGCCAAACCTAACACCAACAAAAAAGAACACTTCAGAACATCAACATTTTTTAAAGTCTTTCCATTGTTACAAATATGCTCTTAGAAACAAACAACGTTTGACATCCACTGTAGTATGTTATCTTTCCTAGGTCATAAACACCCATGGCTTCAGAAACCTAAGTAGCAGCTCTCGTAGCACAAGACTACATACAGTTACTTCTGCTAAAACAGATGTTAAGATTTAAAATAAAATAGAAGCCCAAATCTTTACACAACTAAGTGGTCAGACAAAAAAATTAAAATGTCAGGCATCCACCCAGTAGCTCCCACTGACAAAACAGTCAAATGTGGGATAAACATAAAACACGGTCTACATAGTTTTTAACACCCCAACCCAGACCTTTAGAAAGCCAGAACTGAGGCCCTCTGAAATAAACAAAACTTAGTTACAAGTAACTAATTTTAGAAGCAAATTGGGAAGCAAAAAATACTTCTGGAGTCTCCTATAAAAAAGCTCTACTAGAAAAGCTGAGCAATATAACTGTAAAATAAAGGACCATCACTCAGTGCCTCATATACTAGCAGAGTTCTTCCCTCACTGAAACAAAAGCAAGATGGTGGTACACTTGCAAACCACACATCAGTTCCAGTTTTAATTTTAACCCCTTGAAACGTGAAAAAATCAAATGTAACTACTGCAGCCAGACAAACTGACACAGCTGGTGTTAAACAAGGTCAAGTAGATTTTGCTCCAGTCATCCATTCACTAATTCATTCAAGTAAAATGATGTCAATTAAAAAGGGCCAACCAAGACACTTATTAGACTGGTTTAGAAATCAATGAGATAAAAACTCCCAAAGTTTTTATCTTTAGAAAGACAACCTGACCACTTCCTGCAAACTGGCATCCTCACACATCCAAATTGCCATCAGACAGAACCAGCAACCCACAGAGGCTGGAAGAGATCTCTGGAAGTCACTTAGTCCAACCTTCTGGCCAAGACAAAGCCAAATTCCAAGTTAGGCTGAAGAACTACTGTTTTTTGACATGTTCAAGGTATTGCTATACAAAGTCCTGTGCAGCTGAACCTCCCTCAGCAATATGTTGCAGTACCTCAGCTTTTTTTTTTTTTTCAATCCAGTAAGAAGTTACCTTGCTGTAATTTGTAACCACTAATTTATCATCCTTTCAACATACACTCCTAGGAAGACTTTAGCTCCACCTTCTCCAAAACACCTGTTGGGCAGCTGAAGACGGCAAACAGCTCATTCCTCAGCCTTCTGCAGGCTTAACAAACACACCTGGTGCTTGGCAGACCCTTTGCTTCAGGCTGTACCATTGCATTGGTCTCTCTCTTGTACTGGGGGACCCAGATCTGGAACACCAATTCCTGCAGCCTACTGGCAGTGATTTCTATTCCAATTCAGCAGAACTGGGAATGTAAACAAAAAGTTTTAGTCTTGATCCCATTATTCCAACCGAAGTCACAGACCAGAGCTAGTACCCCATGTAACCAAAGGATGAGGTTCCTCAGCTGATGATTTTGGTTTTTAGATAGGTTGAATTTTTGACAGATCAGGATACTGAAATGACTTAATCTGATCAACACTGCTACACGGACTATAACAAAAGAAGCACAGAACCACTGCCCTATCACACAGATGAAGAAATAACTCAAGAGTTGAACAGCAAAAGAAACATTAGAATCAAACAGTATATCCTCTATTTGTAAGGTGGTTAGCTCAAATATCACATTACTTCAGTGCCAAAATAATTTTGTTGCTTGCCACAGCAGATTAAGGGTAGTGTTTTTCTGAAACTCTATGCAAACATGTTGCAAGGTAAGCATGCGTGGGCAGAAGCAACGTAATTCAGATATGCTCGTTGCTAGCTTAGGGCATGACTGTAGCAGCTACACTGGGTTTCAACTGAGGCGTAAATTGGGTGTTGGTAATACAAGTTTACCCTGGCTCTCAGCACAGGGACTTCATCACAATTAGATGGCTTAAAGTTTCTGATCTGGCACAAATACCTAAGGAAAAGACATCATACAAGCATTTATAGTCATCTTCTCACTTCTAGGCATTATACACATGGAGATCTGTTGGAAAACTATGAAAACTATCTGAACTGCACTGAAACCCATTAGAGATGGACACACTGGAACAGAAACAAAGGTTTGTTTGTTTGTTTTTAATATACTACCTTTATATGTTCTCAACAGCAGCAGCATTCACTGGATACTGCTTTTGGGGAATAAACATTTCTTAACCAACGCTACAAACATGCTGAAATATGTCACGGTACAAAATTTGAGAATGTACTGTGGCTACAGAGCACATAAGGTGGTAATTTAATTTTACTATATATAGTCTTGCTAAGAAAACTAGATACAGCACTCTTTTTAACTTTAGACTAAACTCAATCTTTCCAGAAGTCTATGTTCAGATTCTAAACTTGTGGAGTGGACAATAACTAGCTGGCACTAGATTTCTCATGCTCAGGCTGAAATGACAAATTCTGTAAGCTGTACCAGAGACACTTCTGCTAGAAGAAGAGATAAAAGACTCCTTTGTAGTGAAATGGTAAGAATCAGCTTGATCCCTTTGGTTTAGTGATGCTAAGGATGAAACAGCAGCAATTCTCAGAACTTTCTCTGCAACTGCTTCATTCTAACAAAAGTAACTGAAATGTTGACTTAGGATTCCCCATTTCAGTGAACAATTGCTTTTATTTATGTGAGGAGCAAGGAGAATAACAGGAATTCCTTCGACAAGGGAGCTGCATTGCTAACCACAGTCAGGATCATTTTACCTCTTTTGCTACAAAAATGTTGCATTCCATTAAGTCCCATGATCATAGAATCAACCAAGAGACCTGCAAGATCATCCACTCCAACCTAGCACCCAGCCCTGGCCAGTCAACTAGACCGTGGCACTAAGTGCCTCAGCCAGGCTTTGCTTCAACACCTCCCTGGGCAGCCCATTCCAATGCCAATCACTCTCTTTGCCAACAACTTCCTCCTAACATCCAGCCTAGACCTCCCCTGGCACAACTTGAGACTGTGTCCCCTGTTCTCTTGCTGATTGCCTGGGAGAATGGGCCATCTTCCACCTGGCTACAACCTCCCTTCAGGTTTTGTATTATTTTTACAAATAATATAACTCCAACCAGTTGGTAGAAAAGGTATTTTTACAGTCCATTTGCTTTGTAGATTTTACAGCACTTGTTATATAGTATTCATCATTTAGGCTCCAATAAATGTTGTATCTTATGCCCTTGTTGCGCCCCCCCGCTAGGAACAAAGCTGTGCTTGGCTCCTGAAGGAAATCTAGTTGCATTATTTGTCTTTCTTTTTTGTGGTATCATACAGAAGTTAGAGGGGGAAAAGTCAGCTGTTACAGACACCTGAATGGCAGAATTATTTACAACCTGATTTTAAAAAGCAGAGGGGGGAACACACCAAAACTCACAAGGCAGGCAGAGTTTCAAATTAAGATTTCCTCGTTGCTTTTTTGTTCACCTGAAAATATTTATGCAGCCTCAGAGATATACACATGCTAATGACCTTACCAAAGGGTAGATAGAAGCTGATGTTGCTGTATCTTTGCGCTCTAGCAACTGCAATAAACATTGCACAGAGCGTTCTGTTCCAAAGTCAACTCGAAACTTTAAATACAAACAAGGTTCTATTATAAAAAGCCTTAATGATATTAACCTGTAGGTTCTGGGCTTTATTCTTAATGGTGAAAGCTTTACAAAGCGTGCACTATGTACACAACCATTGTTCTGCCAAGGAACAACTGAGTAGTGCTGCAGTGTAAACATTACATGGAGATTATGTGATCTTTAAAACACATTACTTGAAATGGCTTTTTTGGTATCCATGGGAAGAGGTGGAAAACCAAGCAAAATACACAAACCTACATCTCCACGAAAAAGTAAATATTTACCTAAATTTTACATAATGCTGTAAATACAGGTTAACAGGGTGAAAAATGCAAAGGCAATAAATGCATCGGATAATTTTCTCAAAGAACTATTTTAAGCACAGTAATTCTGTTTACAGAAAGTTCTTCTCAACACTGTTACAGCTAAACAAAATTAAACGAAGCCAGAAGGATTTCTGATAGCTAAAAATACCTCAAGACCAGGCTCTTTACTAATAAATTCTTGTGCTTACTGGGAGCCAAGCCCAAGCTCCGCAATCCCCGAGAAAACGAGCCGGTGCCTTTCTCACATCTGGCGTGCCTGCAGCGGTCAGCGCGGCCCAGCAGGAGGAGGAGGAGGAGGGGAGCCGCGGCCGCGCTCCCTCCTCCAGGCCCCCGCAACTAGAACCGAGCGCGGCAGGGGCAGGGCTTCGCGCAGCCGGGGCTGAGCCCCGGCGCTGGAATGCGGCGCGGTAACCCGATCTCACCCGCCCCTCCTCCTGGCCCGCAGCGGCTGGCAAGCCATTGAGCCTCTCAAAATGGCACCGCGGCGCTGCCTGGCAAGGAGCAGAGCTGCTGAGCGCTCCCCGAACGGCACGGCGAGCCGCTCAGCCGCAGCGGCGCTCCCTCCCCTAGCTCCGGCAGGGTAACCTCGGAACAGCTGCCCCTGCCCTTCCCACCGCAACCCAGCCCCGGCAACAACAGCTCCTTGGTTGAACCGTGAAGGTCTCGTCTCTGCTCCCGCTCATAATTCACTTGACCTTCGCAAACCGTAGAAAAGCAGAGTCTTTCTCAGAAGCAAATAAATTAATAATCGTAGCTCTTTTTCATCTAAAAAGCCTGCCATCTCAGAACTAAAACACTTAGAAAGACGACCCAATTTCGTTCAGAACGCCACAACCCCAAATGAAAGGGACTACTTTGTTACGAGTTCACCTAATTTGCCCAAGTATCCACACGGAGGTTTTAGGGTAGAAGAACACTGAGATCCAAGCTCTCAGGTCGATTACACAGCTGTGCAAAAATAACCACAGACAATAAAGTTACCCCTCAAGAGAAGACATAAGCTGAGCTTACAGACACACAAACTCACTGCCATCTATTTAATCTAAAATAAACTATTTCTATGCTATGAGAAAAGGCTATTGGAATAAGCCTTTCGGAATAAACAAAACAGCCAAGATTTTTACCATTCTGAACATACTGAAATTACTAAAATGCCATTATCCTACTAGGGATAAGCAACAAAGCCTTGAAAAAAATAAGTTATCAATCATCCTAATGATAGCACAGTGTAAGAAGAAAGAGTAACTAAAAAAAAAAAACCACCACTTTTCCAGTAGTAGTAATTTTACTAATTAAACACATTTCCAAAACTATTCTATCAGGAAGAGAAAAGATGTCCCCAAGTTATCTTAGAAGGGTGCAAATCTTTAGGGTATGAGTGTAGCAATGAGGAGCTTACACTTGACATTTTTACATGACTTCCACAAGAGCTGCCTTATACTCTTGTTGGCTTAATTATTTTATTATGACTTGGCAAAATATAAGACTGGAAAACACTAGTAAGAAAACACTAGTAATGCCTCGGCCACTCTATCTAAAAAGAGACTTTCAGCCAGTGTACACTGTATCTGTAGAATCACTCCATTCATGTGAGAAAAAAACAACACCACCACACCAAAACCTCGCCATCAACAAAGGCTTCCAAAACCTCTCATCTGTCATCAAGGTTTGGGTCTAGATTTTCAAATATATTCAAGAAGTCAAAACCATAAATTCAGAGCAGAGGAACCTTGAAATATAGGCTCTTTCACTCACATTATTTCTCCTATGTTGGATCCCAGCTACAAAATAAGAACAGATTTTAAATGCTAAAGGAATGTGGAGTCAGAGTAGTGGTTTTATACTGAAACCCCAGAATCTACTTAAAAAGGTCAAATACCTCTAAGACGGAGGCTTCTAAAAGGCATCTGGAAAAAATCCCAAACCCTAGAGAAGCCAGGATGATTAAGATAATCACTCTTATCAATGTACTAATACATTACAAAAATGCCACTATGAGCATTTCTTAACCTTGGTTATTGCAGGTCAAGGATCAGAAGCACTAATAACTGGCTACTTTTTACTCTTATACTTTAGGCAATGTAAATGCAGGGTTGGAGGGGTTTTTGTTATATGTCAGAACAGAAATCCTACTCAGATGCTTTTGTTACAGAACATGAGCATTTTAAATATTATAATTTACTGCAAATATGGACTGATTTGCAAGACCTTACTATTCTACAGATGGCACAAAACAGTCATTTTGCTTCCTTGTGTCATATACAATAGGTTTCATCTTTTGGGTTATGCAAAACTATTTTTTTTCAATCTTTCCATGAAGGAAGCACTCTTCTATTACTCATCTACAGAACTTATTTCTGGATCATTTATTTCCAATTTATAACTTGTACTGGATAACTAAAATTCAAAGTGAGATTCCAATGTTTAACTCTTTTCTGTTTCACTCAGTTTTCCTCTATGAACCTGAAGGTAACAGAAAGTGCTCCAAATATTCTAACAATTCATCAGTTATTTTTTCTTCTAAAATTTAATGACACTTAGTCTGTTGGAATAAAATTTATTCAAATTGTTGGTTAGAAGTAGAAGAGCAAGTATGCTTATGCATTAAAATTGAAGCTCAAAACACCGTAACATGATTACCTGCCAGCTATTAAATGGCTTGCAAGAAATTATTAGTGTTGATTCTCTTTCAGAAGGCCTATATAACAGTTCCACCCTTAACACCCTCCCTGTAGTTATACTTTGTTGTGTCTTGTTTTTTTAACATAAACTTCCCTCTTATTCCCACAGGTCGTGTTTTGGTCTCAAGACCTATTATTGGGATATTTCACACAAGCACTACATATAAAGAAAATGAAGACAGCCCTAAATATACAAAGTAATCAAAGACTTCAAAGTATTCAGGAAGGCTAAAAATAAAATGTAAAAAAAGTATTTTACTGAGGATTCTCTACTAATGCACAGATAGAAAACAGAACTGGGATGTTTTATGAGAAAATTCACAAATGCCATGAGTACTCCAGCTCAGCACAAATTTAATGACAGCAAAGATTACAACCAGTCATTGAAGAGAAAGGAAACAAAACCAAGGCCAGCCCTAAGCTCACATCATCAATGGAGATCAATTGTAACAAGTTAAAGGCAGTGTCAGAAAATACACCTGTCTGTAACAAATTTAATGTTTGCACAGTCACAACCTTTATCTGAAAGCTACAGATCACGTATACAGACAAATACAGGCATGATGAAACAACGATTATCTGCGCAAGACAAACAAAACAGAGAAACAAAGTACTGTTATAGAAGAGTAGTGAAGGGAAAATATCCTCTAGCTTCTTTTAATTGCACTACACTTGGATGTATAAGCAATATAGAGCCTGACAAATGTCATTCTAAACAAACCATCGTTTGTCGGAACACAATCATTTCATATGAGAAATGTGACCGTGAATGTTATTGCTTCAGCAAGTGCCACTTCACACATGGATCTCAGACATAACTGTGCACAACCAGCCTCACTGAACTCTGAGCATAGCCAAAAAACAGCTATGCATATCACTGCTTTCAAGAGCAAACAAAATCTTCTAAAGATGTACCAAAACTACTGCTTTAAAGTTATTTTTCAAGTGTAGTTTTAGAAACTTGCATTCTAAATTGAAATCCGAACATGACTGACAAGTCTGTCTGCAGGAGGATAAAATATTCCTGAATATACCTTCCAAAAGCATAAGTTCTGGATGACTTTTCCAACCAAAAAGAAAATTAATCCCTAAAGAGTAGCACTTGGCAAATCTGACATTTTCAGAAACAAATCTGCAACAAACAGTTTATGCAAAGACTGTTTTCTACTACAGTATCATGGGTTCAGTAGGTGAAGGAGCATGGACTGCATACACACCAATATGTGTGTACACCAATATGCACCACGTGGCTGCATCAGGAACTCCTGTGACCTTGTCAGACATTTTAACACCGTATTTTTAGATTATTCTCTCATGCCAACAGCATTTGATTCTATTATGTCCACTGTCAAAAAGCTAGAACTGCAGCAGTTCTTTGAGGAATACTTTTAAAGACACTACTTAATTATCAAATTTATTTCCCCATTCACAGCCATGAGCTAGCTTCATGTAATAAAAGAAAGAAGCCTCCACATTTCACTTGCTAGATACTACGTCACTGTAAGCTCCTTTTGACCAACTGTACAATTCCTTGGATTTGGGAATAGCATACATGTTATATTTGTCTCTGCTATATAGAGATTTTATTGTCTCCTCTCTCTGTTCTACTAAATTCTAAGTTACATGAAGAAAAAAAATGTAGCTGAATTGATTCCTTCTGCCCCTGCAATGATACAAAACACACACCTACAGTATTTCTGGTTCTTATACCTCAAGTGATTCTCACATCTCCAATTTTCTTCTTCATTCATGAAACAATACAAGTCATCACACATCAAACAAATTGCACTACAAGCAATAGATCTAGGAAGGTCTGGTTTCTTACAATTTATTTTCTATTTTGGTCTCCATCTCTTCCCAATATAATTAGCCCCTCTCTCTCCTTATGTCCTGTATGATTTCACTCCCTCATCTGCAATATATCCACATCTTCACCCAAATGCATATTCTTTTAAACACAATATTCTCTTCCTTTCTCTTCCACATCCTCTGATGCCAAACAAGATGTCTCGCTGGCTGGACAGTACACACATGTTGACTTCCCCCTTACCAAGGCTAATAAGTTTACTGAATACTTCTGCTGATCTTAACATCCTGCACCTCTGGGGACATTAACACAGCTGTCTGAAACTGTAACTCCATATTCTTACCAGACATATAACCTTCAAACCTGCTGATACATGCAGCTTGTCTTTGAAGTTTTAGGTATCAGGAATTTGCCAAAACTCAAAACCTTACATACTACATCAGAGACAAAACCAGTTAAAACTACAAAACAAAGGCCACAAATGCTGAAGTAGAAGACTAAGGAGGAATGTTTGGATAGGAAAGTAAAGCTTTTTGGAGGGGGGACATACTCAGTATACACTAAGAAGTTACACGGGATCACTATTATTCAAGCTAATAGAAAAAAACATTCCTAAACAGGTTATGCTCAGTCTTACCCACAAGCATACTACACAACTAAGCTGTGTCTGGAAGGAGTGCTTCTGTACACTAACTGGCATTTGTTGGTCCCTCAATCACAGTTTAGACTGGCAAGAAATGAAGCCTATTAAAAAGAAAAAGGTGATTGGCTTTCAGCCATTCCTACAGCATCAAGAGTGCCAACCACTGCTGCTGTAAAGGGACAGGCAAGAACACACAAGGGTGGTGTTAACAGGGAGTAGAACTGGCCCTTCAAGTGTACCCAGCTGCTAGGCTTGCCTATCTGCAGCACGGAACTGCCCTCCATCTGCTAGCTAGTTACTCATCTTGCAGATTTTCACTGCAGACATCAATGGAAGTCTGCCTGACTGCCTGCTCTAGTCCTTAGGAAATTGCATTAGCAGTGTTTCCATACTAAGCAAAACAAAGTACCTTAACAGAAAACATTCAAGATAGGTTAGACACTAAAACCATGTTACTTCATGTTTGATGGCAACATCATTAAACCAAACCCAATGAATGTCAATGAAGGAAGCTAGATGCAATATTTAAAAAAAAAAAAAACAAAAAACAAAAAACAAACAAAAAACAACCTGTAGGCATTACAGACACTACTGAAAGTAAAAGCAGAGGTGCTGACGTGCCTGGGTGCCTGTGGGTGTGATAAAAGGTAAATGAATTAGCCTACTGCGCTGCAGCAGATGTCTAGCCAAGCACCCTGTGACACTCACTGCTGTCAGACCAGTTGGGAAAGAACTCCCTTGCTCCATCCAGAAGCCTGCACAGTCTCTGACCTACAGCTGGATACAAGTTACTATGCTATTGCCATCAACGGACACAACTGATCTGCGTGGTTACAAGCTTACGCGGTACTTTCATCCCTAGCTACATATCCCGGCAGCAACTCTTCCACAAAAGCGTTTGCTGTGAGGAAGAAAAGAAACACTACATTTTATTGTGTTTGTAACTAGCAATTCCTGTATACCATAAAACAAGTGGTGAAAAATTATTCACTATCAGTTACTTAATTTCATATAAGTTTTGATAGGTTACTATCACTATTTCTCTCCTGTTTCTGTTTCCCTGATTTAAACCCAAGTCTAGTTAGTACTGCATCCCATTCATACCACTGAGAGAACATTAAAGGCAAAACCCTCCCAAAAACCAAAACACAAACCAAATTATCTTCTAGCTTTAATAGGTTGCTGAAATTATATCACCAGAACTATGAAACACATATGTTTATACATGTGTACAGCTTCACAATCACATTTTAAAAATCAAACTTATAATTACTCTACAGAAGAATGCTGCTTCAAAATTGGCTTGAATTTACTTCAGACTGGTGATTGTAGGCAGGTGAGTGCTGCCCCTCCTCTCCACTTAGTCCTCATACAACATCAGTGAGCTGGAGCTACTGAAAATCCAGAGGTTTTTAAAGGTTTAGTTTTCAGCCAGATTAGCAAACATACCTAACCTTTCATCTGGCCACAATTACACAAAACTGTAAGTGACAGTGGAAAGACACAGCCAAAGCAATGAAAGAAAATGGGGGGGGGAAATGGTTTTGGCACCATAAGCAGACAGGTGCAATCTAAAAGCTAGAGCATCACAGCAAAGAGTTGTTTGGAGAACTGTCCAAGATCTCCCCAAGTGTTAATACCTAATTTATAGTCTATTACTGTCTTTCCCCTGTCTAAATTAAATTACATTGCACTTACTGTACTTCATCTGGTATTTTATCATCCTGGCATTCAGTACTGCTACAGCCAATTTACAACACCTGTATCAGCTACAAGTTTCACCACCTCACTATCCAACCCCCCTTTCCACACTTCCAAACACAGAACACAGTGAAGCCTGTCACTTGGTTCCAGCACTTCTGTGCCACACAGGTACCCAATTTGTTCTTCAGAGCCCAGAATTGGCCAGGGCCCTCCAGTGTCTCACCAGTGCCACGCCGAATGGCATCATCACAGCCCCCAACCTGCCCACAACACTAACACAGCCCAGGAGATAGCTAGCATTTGCTAGCTCATGTTCAATGTGTTAACCAGTATGACACACGGGTCCTTTCCAGGCAGTCAGTCCCCAGTCTGTGCCTATACATGGGGTTATTTCTCTTCAGATGCAGGGTTTTGCAATTCCTTTTGTTGAGCTTCATGAAGATCCTCTACTTGCTTCTCCAGTCCATCCAGGTCCCTCTGAGCAGCTGCACAACAACCTGGCCTATCAAACATTCCTCCCACCTCTGTTTGTCTACAGACTTGCTGAAGGTGCACTCTGTCCCATTATTCAGGTCATTTCTTAAGATGTCACACTGTACTGCAACCCAGCATTGCTCCCTGGAGCACACTACTAGCAACTGGCCTCCATCTGGACTTCATGTCACTGATCACAACTCTTTGAACTTGGTAACTCATTCACTTTTCAGTCTAGTTTGTACTTCCATCTGTTTTTTGATGATGATATTACAAGAGACAGAAGCATCATGTCAAAAGCTTTATGGAACTCAAGATAAAGAACTGCTGCTCTCCATTCACTGAGCAGAAGATTATCAGACACCCCATAACATCACTTAATGCTGACCTGCTGCTAACCCTGACCCAAAGCTCTCAACTGATTCCTTGTGACCATAGCACTCACAAAAAAAACACCCTGCAACAGCCTGCACCTCTCACCTTCCCAACTTGTCCTCCCTAAAGAGTCCGTAACCAGTCCTTGCAACTATGCAGCTGTCCCACCACATCTCTCATCTCAACAAGACTGCAGCCATGTGACTGCATGCAGACCTCCAACTCCTGATTGCACCCAACCTTTAACATGTGGCAGAGTGAAATCCAAATTAACTATTAAACTGCATGGAGGGAAACGCTGTATTGGCTGCAGTTCTAATAGCTTGAAACCTCATTTCACACTACGACAAAGTCACAGATGCTGGAGGGAAAAATCCACAGTGATAATGGAAAGACCTGTGGAAAGCAAATGTATGCACAGGTACAGAAAGAGAGGCTATGTGGTTAGAGAGTTCTGTCACTTCTTACCTGGGGTAGGGCACTCTGAGAGGAGGGCTCTGGTCAGGGAAGATATTCCACATTTGCCCACATGGTCTTCCCTACTGCATTCCCATGTTCAAATCCAGCAAGCCTCTCTCACTGTGTCACTGCCCTTCTGGCCATACTGCCTGCTACCTGAACCCACTCCCTATCCTGCTCCAAGCCTCATTTCTGCTCTCAAGTCCTCAGGAGATCCTAACAGCTGTATTCACAGCACACCCACAGCTTCTCTCACTGAAAGTAACCCGAAGGAGAATTATTTTACCTTCAGTTGTTTCAAGCACATGTAGTAAAAAATATCTTCCTGCAACCAATTATTTCTTCCAAAACCAGACACACTTTGAAAATTATATTCCACATTTCTGAAAATGATGGCATTTAGCCATTTTTTTAAAGGTTGTTTAAGATAAGTCTTTGATGCAACAGTCACTCTGTTATATTTTTAAAGAGCAAAAATTACCATAGGCTCTTATATTAAATCACCTTTTATAGTAGGGCTCAAACTCACCCCCTGCTCAAAGCCCTGTTCCTACATACGTGCAAATCACAGTAGCCCCTTTCTATTGAGATGCAGGAAGCTTTCACAGAGCGGTGCAATTCCGCATTTGTCTGTTGCAGACTGCCTTGTGCTTTCCTCTGGAGCAATACCACGGGCCATTGTTTGCAGAAAAACACTTGAGGTGGGTTTCTTCATTTTTAACATTCTTTTCTCACTAGTGCACCCTCATTTAATATCTTTTTATTTGGTTATTTTTCCTATACCCAACCTCATCTCCAAAATTAAGTCAGTAAAAATTAAAAGATACTCAAAGAGCCACCAAGAACGAAAATCACAGCATTTCACTGCAGCAAACAACTCTTATGTGCTACGGATGCTTAAGGACAAAGAAGAAAATTCTTACATCAGCTCAACAGCACTTCCCTCCACCTCTGCTATCTCTCCCACTGTAGGTTCCTAAGGCAGTTACTGTAGGTATTATAGAGAGGTGTAAATATTATACAACATCGTTTGAAACTGAGAAAAAGTTGACTAATTCCATTTCTGTAGCAGAACCTCTGGCTATGGAATGCACAGCTGCTAAGCAGATGTATAATTTCAGCATTTAGATTCCATTATTTCAAGGGTGATTTTTTTTTCACTAGACGTTTTCAGATTTCCTATTTCCATCTGGTTTTTGACCTCCCTCAGTTTAGTCCCCTCCTTTCTGTTTTAGAATAATTTGCTAAATTAGAACCATCTCTACATTTAAAAAACTTGTGAATTTGAAGAGAGGTGGAGGAATGAAGCAGGGCCAGGGGCGGAATAAAAACAGACAGTTCAACAGAGGCTTGGGTTTGAATAAAAACTGTCCTGTCTGGGTCGGGTTTTATTTCACAGTTCCTGACTTAACCCAAATTGGCAAGTCTGTAACTGCATTCCTTCCATGAAATTTTAAGAGCAGGAAAATTAAGAGTATCAGCTATATGAGAATGTTCCTACACTTCACAAAAACCCTCTGCCCGAAATTCTGAGTAAGACGATTCAGGTTTTGATTCTTTTTTTTAGAGTCATACTGAATTAATCGTAACTGTAAACTTAATAAAATCTATAATTAACTTGCCATTTAGCCAAAAAGCTTTACAAAACATTCAAATATTAGCATAAACCAGTAACAGTGGTTGTGAACTTAAATCAGCTCAGTAAAAGGATCTATTAATGCAAAAATAAAATTATGAAAATATTTAAATGCAGTTAACATTGTTTAAAAAATTGCATTTATCTAACCTAAGTAAATGAGTCTGACATAGAATACTGTCTGTCTTAAGCTTCAAGCCCACACTCTGAGTTCTGAAGAAGAATTACCTCCAGTAGGATCGCTTCTTCAGCTCAGCAGATTGGCTTCAAAACCAACTTTAAGATTAGAATAACAATTTGCCTGAGCAAGGAATGTTCCTACAAAACATTTATATAGGATATTTTCACAAACAAATGTTAAATGCCTTGAAATTAATACATACAGGAGATGAAATTAGAAAAGTACCTAAATACTTTGATTCTGTGAGATTGTTTACTATGTCTCAGAGAACAGACATTGAAAACGAGTTTTAAAAAACACTTTAAAGCAACAGAAATAAAAATTCTAATAAAACTTCCTGTGTCCTCTATTATGAGAGATGTGCCCACTTAACACTTGGTACCACTAGTGAATTTGGGATTATTGCTAAAAAATCATATGAACAGAAGACAGTCTATATTTTCTATCTGGAGTTTAAGAAGAATGGATGCAGCTCATTAGCAGGCAGTGCATTCCTGTGCCCTGTCCCAGTCTTGACTTGTAATTAATTCTCTGTTCTCACAACTGCAAGGCTTGTCCCTTGGACCACAGAGAGGAGGGTACAAGGCAGCTTCTGACACTTTCTGAGGCGTTCTGTAAAAGATTCATTTTGCTTCCACAAGGTGTGCAGCAAGAAGGAACACATTTACAGCTTTCCGATTTTCTCATTCACATTTCAAGTCACTGAGATTCACCCTGTCATCTTCTTCTTCCAACAACCCATTCTTCTTAAGCTACCCTCCAAGTTCTTTCATTCTGAAGCAGGGCAGACAATGGGATGTTAGTGTTTGCAGTTTCCAGCATCCATTCTTGCTGCTGAATAATTCTCCTCTCAACTTATCTGTTCATGCTTTCTTTTCAAACTCTCTCTACCCCTGCTCATGGGACAGTGTCGATGGCTCTGTGTCACCACAGCAATGTGAATTTCCATCTAACAAAGAACATGAAAAAAACCCTCTTAATTTAGAAAGCTATATCTGAGCTTATTCATCACTTCTGTCCCTGAAATTCTGACTCAGAGCACACAATGTACTCATTTGTACAACAAATCCTTCATGAGCAGAATATTAATTCTTTGCAGAAGTGAAATCTCTGAATAAGTCAGTCCTCCAAAAGTCATTTAAGCATTTCCCACTGATTTCCAGTCAAGGTCGGGATCATGCTCTCATAGAGATGGCATGAAATCCTAAGCACATTTCTTGATTTTTTTTTTTTGTTTGATTGGTTGTTTTATTTCTAATCAATAAAAACGTTAATAAGTAACACTAACAAGGCGAGGAAAAAAAAAATTTAGACCATTTCAGCAGCTGCAGAAGTGAAAAGGAAATTGCTTCCATGAACCGGATCTGGTATATATCTTCTGAGACTTCTTTGATATTTCTCTAACTTATCTGTGCTACATCTGCTTGTATCTTCATCAGCCAAAATATGGCAAAATCGACAGTTTTCTCTTTACAATGGTGAACTCAGTGAATGCAGACACAAAGAATTGCTACTTGCATTCACATTCTAAGCTAAGAGTGTTGACTGCAGGCATCATCATGTAAAGCAGTTGTCTGAGAAGACACTGAGCAAACGTGATTTCAATTTTTTGTTTAAAATACTGCTGCTATTATAACATACAACAAATTAGGCTACAGTGAGTCTGTAATACTGTTTTCCCCTCTTTTAACACACAGGCAACTTCTCACACACTAACATTACATTTAAACCTACTATGTTTTCCTCTATTTTAGGAAGTCCTATTCTGGGGAAAAAATGAGCATCAGAGTATTTAGCCACATGATGCAGGTATGCACCCTATGAACTCCTACTACACAGGAACTTTTAATAGGTTTTTAAATAAAGTTCATATCCTTCACACTACTCAGAAAGCTTTTCCCCCTGCAATGAACACAGCCACAAAGAACAGGGTAGAGGTAGCAGACTTGGCTGATGACTTGCACAAAGAGTCTCATCAATCCAGCTGCTTTCACAACAGATGCCACTGCAGAAAGTCCAAGGTAGTAACACACTGGACCTATTTAAGGCTTAGCTGTTGCTTCTCCTTCCATCATGCATACACAATCTAAAAATATTATCACAGCCATGAACTAAGAGTTTACTTTCCTACTTTAAAATTTATTTTGAATTTTATTGAGATCATCATAAAACAGTAAACTGAACTGAAACACACAGAATTCAAGTGAGATGGGAAGCAACTACAAGACACCCATTTAAAATATGCCAAGAAATAAAACTATCTGGATTACAAATGTGAAACACAATGGCCACATTTTCCATGCCATTTTGTGTACAGCTGAAAGGACAGGACCAGAAGCAGAATTTCGTGCACCATATACACAACACAAAGTTCTCAATCTTCTCAATGTGCCAAACTACAACCACCTAACAGTGCTTCAGTGTCATAAACCTACTACAATTAATCCCAACATACATATTGAAGATTAGTAGAATAATTGCTTTGCTTTTAGGGGACAGTGAGCATAAAATATGCCTAACAGGCTCTGTAACTGACCCAGTGAGGTGCTGGGAATCCAATTCACAACAAAGACCATTCTGGCAAGTTGGCAGCTTGAGTCCCAGTCAATTGCCTGGTCAGTGGTGGGCCAGATGTTTGTCTGTATCTTACCAAACTTCTGGAGGATCACATACCCACAGTACAAAGTACTGAGACATTGTTGGACTAAATCCCTCACAAAATGGCTATTCTGTGTATCTTCTCAGTAAGAGCATTCAGAAAGCTAAAATGATGTTTTCTGTACATGAAAACAAATGACGTGACTATTTCAATTTTTTTCCCCAGTTTCAAGAATAACCTATTCCAGCCTCCTAATTGCTAAAGGACAGAATATAGCAGGTTAAATGTTACATTTGTTTTCAGTTTTACACTTTTTTCAGAATAAGCAAAACTATTTTATGTCTGCAGGTATCAAACCCTCAACAGACTTCAAGAAACCTTTAAGGGACTGCAAGAAAAACAGAGAAAAAGAAATTCCTTGCTTTCTCTTCAATGCACTAAGCACGGCAGAGAACACTGCCGCTCAGGCCCATCAGCACAAGTGTGGTGGGGCAGCTACAAAGGGTGCTGCACATCTTGTTCAAGAAAGGAAAATGTGAAACCACTAAAACAGCAGCAGAAGTCTGCTGTCAGACCACCAAGCACATGCACTCCGTGCTAACCCCCCTACCCAGCAGTTTTGGAACAGTGGCAAGTGAAAAAAGGCTAAGTACTCCATCTACACCCACATACAACAGCGTTCCTCCTGTCATTTATTTACAGATGACGGTAAGATAAGTGGAAAAAAAATTCTCAGGCACCAAAAAATATGTCTTTTTTTTTTACTAAGGAACCAAGAAATACCAGATGCTTTCTCAGATACCTACACAGAAAGGACAGATCTTCAGCTAATGGTTTACTTTAGCAAGAGAGAAACACATACATCTGCAACACATTCCTTTCCACATGGGTTTTGGTTTCATTCATCCACCTAAGCTTTTCAGCAGTTTACCAAAGTTGTTACTGCAGTTCCATTTGTTAGACTTTACCTGCTCCTGGAAAGAGATAGTGTCATTATCATAAGGTACCAGCCACAACGATGAACAAAAATGCAAAGGAGGGGTGGGCTTTTTTTACTGTGGTTTGTTTGCTCTCAAGGGCTTTGGAGCAGGTGGCTTTGTTTCTCTTGGAAAGCCCTGCTATACCAAAATTAGTGCAAGCACTAATATCTGTTCTTTGATCCCTTCTGTGAAGGGATGCACTCAAATCCTCCTCCTACTTGTGCCCCATTCTGCTTTGGAAAGCTGTAGAGTTGTTGGCTACACAGACACAAAAGTTTAAAAAGATACTACTAACTCAGAGTTACTTAATATCGCTGTTTTCAAAAGACTTCTTTCTTTTAAAATATGAATCTAGTCTGCAGTGATTTCTCATTATAAAAATATTTGTGACTATTTAGCAAGCCCCTTCCTATATACTCTTCTTAATATTACTTCACCACAGAATCTGTATGCTGCTTCTTGGAGAACAAACAAAATAATTATTCTTAACTTTAAACCCAAGAAAAAAAAAATATAAAATCAATTTATGCACCCATTGCTTGCCTTTCAGGCTCTGGGAAGCAAAGCCATGTACTCCTTGAAAATAATTTTCTCTCTGCAGTAGAACACTCCATGACTTTCCATGTAATGCTCATCTACAAGTCCATTTTGAAAGAAGCTATCAGATGTTGCTCCCTACACAGCTGAACAAGCACAACATTCAATCTTAAACATGACCAAAGTTTTGTTCACCTACAGAGTGCTTCAATAAATACACCATTATATAGAATAAAGCTAATTCCTTTGCATACATCTTTTACACTTTATCAGTTCTTGAACTGGTATGCAGAAAAGTTCCATCATTTACACACTCATTCAGTGTTTTTAACTCTCATAACAAAGCATACAATTCTCACTGCAAGGACCTAGCAGAGCAGTGTCTCAAAAACGTTAGTATTTGGGTCCCATACATAGAGTTTAAGAAACTCAAGGTTCTACATACTCTTTCAGTAAACAGCCTTTGAACAGCGATTTCCAAGTAATATGCTATTTCAGGCTTGCAATTTACTCACGGCTTTCTTCTCTAATTTGAACAGGTGATGGTCTAGATAACATCCAGAGGACCCTTTCAAACCTAAGTTACTTCACAACTTAAGAGAAATTGAAAACAATTCAGATCCAGACACATATGGTCATTGTGTGGAACAGAGAACAGAGCAGCCAATAGGACATTCTAAGGACAGGCAGCTCAATCTTGCAAGCTGAATGAGAAGATCTTCCCAAAAACTTCAGACTAGAACTCAAAATCCACCAGATTGTGTTTCTCTACATAAATATACACAAAATCCAGGCATACTCATGTAACAACGAAAATGTTGTAACATAAGAAAACGTTTTAAAAGGAACATAAGTACAAGAGCAAAGGAGCAAATACAGGTCTAGAAAGAATTTTATCTACACTGCTACCAGTGCTACAACACGGGATACTTCTGACTACAGACTCGATAAAATATCTGAATATAAACTGTTCTCATGCTACTTTTTTATTATTCCAGCAATGATGTTCCCGCACAAATCTGGCAACTTCTCCAATCCAGCAGCCCTCCTCATCTACAAAAGCAGCTTCTCCATTTTCCCATGTAATAGGCCGGCACAATCCCTAGGACACTAACTTGATAAAAGAACTCCAAAATAATTATCTGTCCACAGAGAACAAAAAGTGTAAATTAGAACCGGTACCAATTTACACTGGGAGGAATCACCATACAACTTTCGACACAGAGTGGCAGGCAACTGCTGAATGGAAATGCCACAACTTGCAACCATTCCCTGCTGCTGAATCCGCTCTTAATTTCACCAAAATCAGAGAGTGGTTCGGTTGAAGAGTGGTGAAGAGTCATTCACGGTTTTAAACCCTCCTCAATAGATTTTGTAATCACTTAGAAAAACATTATTCTTAATCGGTACTCAACAGTACAATCTTTTACTACTACGGTACGCGCGACGAATTTGGTTTTTCTTCGGTTTTTATTTCACGTCGCCCAAAGAGCAGCAAATTTGGGGGAAACCGGCGCGCAGCTTTGTTCAAAGGTCGCACAAAAGGAAGACGAAGCAGCACCTTGTTTCTTGCACCCTTCCCACAACGGGCGCTGCCGCCCGCTCCGGCTGGGGCTGCTCGGCACCGAGCCCAGGATTACAACACCAGGGGCGCAGACGCGGGGGGAGGGAGCGCACGGCTAGAAAACGCAACGCGGGCTGCCAGACGGCCCGGCCCCACCAGCGCCGTGCCGGCGGCCCCCGTGCCCACGCAGGAAACCACCGGCCCCGAGGAGCCCCTGCGCCGGCGCGGCGGCCACCCAGCCTCCCGTGGGCCGCGACCCGACGCCCGCCAGCGGCTCCGGGCCGGGGAGCGGTGGGGCGGTGCCCTCAGCACCGCAGAGGTTAAGAGTGGCGAGCGCTCCCCGGCCCCCTAAAGAGAAAAGCTAGAGCGGGAGAACTACCACCAGACGGGAAAGCCGCACTGGGTGTCCGCGTTCGACGGCTCTGTTCGGGACCGGGCCGCGGACAGCGAGAGCGGGAGAAGGAGGGGTTGCAGACCCCGGCGGTAAGGAGAGACAGCGCCAAGAAGCGCCCTGCGGCCTTCTGGCCGAGGGACGGAACGATGCCGCGACGCCCCGACGCTCTTTGGCAGCACGGCCGGGGCCGCTGGGGCCTCCATGGCCCGGCCCAGCCCAGCTCGACGCCGCACTCACCGGCGGTGGGGGCTCCTCATCCTCCGCGGCGGGAGGGAAGGTGAAGGGCGAGGGGGCCCGCTCCCCGCCGTGCTCGGCCAGCCGTTCCCGGGGCCCCGACGGCTCCGGTGCGAGGGGGCGAAGGCGGGTGCGTGTGGCCCGGGCGAGGGCGGGACGGAGCGGCGCAGGCTCCGTCCCGGCGAGAGCTGGCGGCGCGGCGCGGCCCGGCCCTGCAGCGCGCGCGGGCGGGGCGGGGCGCGCACGAGCTGGATTCCAATCACTGCAGCCGGCCGCGCGCGCGGTGGGGCGGGAGCGCGCGCTGAGCCGTGGCGCGCGGCGGCCCCTCGCGGGTGTCCGGTGCCGCTCCCCCTCGCGCCGCTCCTCCGCGGCACCGAGCGCGCGGCCGCCGTCGTCCCGCGCAGCGGCCGGGCGGGGCCTGGGCCCCCCGCGCCGCCTGTCTGCTGCGCCCCTCCTCCCGCGCGTGCCGTGGGCGGGAGGGCTGGTGGGGCACCCCGGGAGAAGCTGGCCGGGAGGAACCAGCCGGGCCTGCTTTTCCTCCCCCGTACTCCCTCCTGGAGCAGCAGTGCAGGCCGCGGCCAGCCGCCGCCTGAGCGAGCTTGTCTCTGGGCTCGCTTCCCGGCTCCAGCACCCGTGCGCTGCTCCCAGTCCCGGTGCCGAGACGTTATCTTACCCTCCCGCCCAGTGAAGAGGGTGGGCAGCTCCGTTAGGAAAGTGTCAGGGGCGAAGAGTGGCCAGGCGGGTGTCATGGAGTCACTGCTCGCCAAGTAGAGTGAGACATGAGAAGCACGCAGCTCCATCCAGATGCTGGTGGAGTTGTCGTCAGCATCCAGAGTGGATGGTGTGGAGGATTACCATGTAACAGTTCTGCTGTGAGTTAAAGGGTGACTGTGAGCTGGGGTGTGCCGTGAGCAGGGGCAGCAGCCTAAGGAAAAACGAAGCCCTCAAAAGGTCCTGTAGCTTTGCGAGAAAGCCGTTCTGGAAAGGCAGACTTTGCAGTGCTGTGCGAGGGGTTCGGTTCCGTTACAAAGGACAGAATTGTTTGCTTTTTTCCATTTCCCGTATGTCTAAATAAATGGAAAACATTGCAGCTTCTGCAGCGAGCTTCTCTGCTTACTGGTGAGGCTGCTGAAGGCCTTGAACTACATTTCCAAACTCCTCATCGTTGTGACGAATTATCAACGTAATCATGTGCCTGTCTGTCTTCAAGTAAGGCTTCCCAGCAGCAGTACAGAAGCGGCTTTAGTAGCACTATGTCATACGGCAAGGAGACTGTAAACTTTGCACCTGTGCTACTGTTTCCAGTCCTGCACTCAACAAAGCAGCAGCAATTGTGTTGTTAACGTGGCCATGCCTTTCACTTGTCCTGTCATTTGGTCATTCTGCATCAAGGACTTTGTATGCAAAGCCAATGAAGGGAACCTACTCGGTTTCCCTTTGCTAAAGACCAAAACACCCTTTGGCCCTTCAGGATACGTACACCAGCGATTGCTAATGCCAAGATGCCTGCCCAGATAAACTGCAGAGAATAACCAAATGGAAAGCAGTCTTACTTATCAGTGCCAAATAGCCACATGTGAGTATACTGTGGGAACCGTGGGCTTGCTTATTTTGTTGACCTCTCCACAGTCTAGGTCCATTTTTGTGTGCCTGTATCAGATAAGACTTGTAAATGTTGTGTACTCCTTTCCAGAGCTGTCACCTCTGAATGTAAGATGAGAGCACTGGCTCTGCGATATTTGCATGCATTATATCCATGGATCATTAGGTGAGTGCTTAACTTGCACACTGCATAACAAAACTAAAGAGGAAGTATACTTTCAAACACATCAACTTCACAAAATCCTTTAAAACATAGCTAGTTAAAACCACAGCTGGTAAGTATGAGTGGCCAATGACTACAGTGATAGACATTTAAAAACATGGGTCTTGTTTTACTAGACTGTTAGGAAAAAAGTTTCCGATGACCATCATCCAGAAAAATCTGTCAGTCTCTAAAACAAAGACAGCCTGCAAGAAAGACAAAATCACAGCTTTCATGCCAAGCAATACAGAACTTGTATGCTTATGTTTATAATTTCAAAGGAAAATATGAGTCTGCTGTTCTTCCACTCTGCCTACTATCAGATTAGAGCAACGGAATAGACACTCAATATGGAAGAAGAATGCAACATGCGTGTGTGTGCTCCCAACCAGAACTGTTACGGCTAACATCGCTTTAGGTAATAATCTGTGTGCTTTTCAGATGTTGGATATTGATTTAAATCCAGTAGGCATGAACTTGGCAAAAAAAAACTCTAGCCTTGAAATCTGTGTGATCCCTTGTGTGAAGTGGATCATCTGTTTTCATCCAGCTCTTGGTGAGTAAATATGCACGTTGCAGAAATTGTCCTCTCAGCTAATACTTTCCAAGGCACTTGGGCAGTGAAAATATCAAAAATGATAGTCCCTGTCAGGTCACAAATAGAGTTGCTGAGGCTGAAGTTTGCATTTCCATGGTTGGTATTTTCTGCTTAAATGGGCATTGTGTAACTGTCTTAAGACAGAATAGTGACATTACATTTACTGACAGAATAAAGTCAGTAAATGCAAACTACACTATAGTATTAGGGCTGCTGGAGACAGAGCTTAATCTCAATCTAAAACGATGAATCAGATCAACTTTAAAAACTGTTTAGATTGTGATGGATGCCTGACAAAATATCACATGGACAATGCTGGTGTCTTTCAGAACAGTGCAGTACTGCAATGTTTCCAATTCCATACAGGTATAAACTGCCATTTTTGAAACATACAGATTCACAACAAACAAAAGTAAGAAAACAACATGGTTAGCCTAAAATTTCTTATTTACAACTGCACAGCAATCTGTGTGGGGGAAGTGGATTGTTGACCAGCCTTGACGTGAAGATGTTCAATTTCGTGATTCAGCAGTTTGCTTTATGCACCACCTGAAGAACCCAGTTGTATTTCTCCAGATGAAAGTAACTGTGGAAATTTAGCCTAACATTTTTGTATGATAAATCACAAAAATCAAACCCTTTTTACCATACACATTCACTCTTTGGCCAAGATGGGGTGTAAAAATGTAATGTGAAATACAAAAGACGCAGTTTAAGACTCACTGTCATGACAAAGAAAGCTGTATTTAAATTAAAATAAAATTAAGTCATTAATTGGATAGCCTTCCAGCTGCATTCTTTCTCATTTCCTCTCCATGAATTTCTTATTAGTTCATGGAATCACTTGGGAACTGCAAATCTTAAATATCAAAAGATCTGTAAGAACAAAGAGGTTTATATAGGGAGAAGGTCAACCATGTGATAGGACTTTATCTTTGTAGATTCTTCTTCCCCTAAGTCCCTGGAATTCATATGCCTTAAATCTGTGCTCCAAATATATTTTCACAAAACTGTTTGCAATTAGATGAGTATTTCTTTGTTACTGTTACCAAAATAAATATTCAATGTGACATGCTAAAAGAATATTATCCTTCAGCCAAGGACCCAGTTTTTAAACTGAAATTGATGTGAATTTGGCTTTTTTTGTTTCTCCTTTTTCATTCCAGAATTGTTTTACTTGAAAGCACATTCTTTTGATTATCAATTTACTTAGAAATCTTTTGATTATCAATTCACTTAAATACTTAAAAATGCCACTGATTTTATTGTTTTAAATATTAGCATAATTCATTCAATACAGCAGAATCAACTCTGTAAAGAAAAATGTTTTTAAAAAAAATCTGCTAATGAAGCACTGATAGGAAGAAGGCAGAAATATTCATCAACACTGCAAGCTCTGGCCAGCCATCAGTCCAACAAGTACAATGTGGAACTGAGCACATTGTGGCACTGCAGAGCACTAGAGAGTGTCCAGAAAATAAAAGCTCAATGTGCAGTGCACAGGCACAAGGAAACAGGAAACCATTCTCAGAGCTTAAGCACTTGGTGTGTTTTGGAGTCACTGCTAGGTTTCTGCAGACTGGATTCTTCAGCCCTGTGCGAGTGGATAGGGAAGCTGCCTTTGGCAGCTGCTGCAGGATGTGAACTGATTCTTTATGGAACTGTGTAGTAGAGAACTCAATAGCAAAGGGCTGTAGTAATAGAAGTTCTTTGCCTGGTGTTAAAAGTACACTAGGAGACATTTTGCCATTCAGTAATGAAACTTCCTAAGCCTACATGAACTCTATGTCTCTGTTTTTATGGATTCCTAGGTACAGAGAAATGTATTGCAGTTGCCTGAGGCAACTCTCCTTATAACTACAAAGAAAGATTTCAAATTATGTTGTTTTTCTTAAAGCCAGTGTTGGATAGTAAGAACATTAAAAGTCTTACAGAGAAAGGAAATATTTGTGGGCTCAGCAGGGTGCACCCAGCTTGACCTGGGTGCTTCACTCGCATCACTTGGAGAATTAGTAATCTGTTTTCCCCTAGACACATGCACTCAAAATTCTGAAGTCATCATTTGCTCTGAGAAGATGAAGTACTTATATTCTAGATTTTATGTTCTGAATTAACTATCAGTTTGCAATGCCAAATGATCTACAAGGAAGTTTTAATTATTAACCTCTCTGAGAGTGAGTATATCTCAGATATGTTTGTGTTCCTCCACCTTTTATTTTAAGAGGTATTTGCGAGTTTCTTTTACAAGTTTGACTAATCCTTAGGTTCAAAACCGCACTGTATTAATGTTTCGCTTACTGATAGTGAGGCTTCATCCCCTTGAGCCTGTATTACAAAAAAATCACTTCTTGATATCAATCCTGTTCAATAACAGAACATGAACCAATGCTGAAAGAGGAAATGTTTTTCAAACCTAGAGTTAAGCAAGGATCATTCCTTTCGATACAGAAAATTTCTGTGCTGGTGTGTATAGCAGTTCATCCTCAAGAGGCATGGCTTCAAGGGGATGTGTTTCTGCCAGCTATAATGGATAATGTAATGATTTACAAAGATGGACCTTTATGAGACTGGAAATTCCATGTTCTTTGAAGCTGGTTAGAATGAAAGAGATCTGAATCCTATGCAAAGCAAATGAACAACATAGTTCCAATTACTTGAATCTTTAACCTTTTTTTCCTCCATCTAAACAAATCTTTAACCATGAACAGATTGCTGTTAAATGAAACAAATGCAGTCTTCTTATTTTTCTCTTTCTCCACTTTCCAGCAAAACCAAAATAATGTAGGTCCACTAAATAAATAATAAGAAAAAGAGATGCTTGCCTTTTGGTTACAGCAGTCAGTCAGTAAGTGTGAAAATAGATAATAAAGGCATAACTACATACATATATTCTCCCCCACTCCCTATAATCTGTAAGATACTTCAATATGTACTGGAACAAGTAAAAGAAGCACAACTAAAAGCAAATCCTGACAAATATCCTACAACTTCCTTTGCTTCCAGTGAGAAATTGACCTGTGTCTACAAGTCTCTGCATTTGGCAGCTATACCAAATGTAAACTCCTAGTGGCAACAGCAAAAGATTACCTGATTAGGGATGCAGGACTGGATCTAAGAAAAGAGCATATTAAAATTCCACTCTAAATTCAAAAGCTCCTAATGGAAATTAAATCCCCAAAATATAAAACGTTCAAAGCAGCTGAGCAGCTTTCAGTGTACACACTCAAAATGCCAAACAATCCTAGCTCTTGCCTGTGTGACCATCAGGAAACACAGCTGGGCTTCTTTGTGTTACAATTAATTACTTCCGTTGTATATAAAATTGAAAGTATTGGTACTCTGGGGCGGAAAAAGGATATCCTGATACACTGCTCCTATTTCCTTACCAAGGCCTATTACTGAATGTTTCACCATTAATTCAGTTACTGGGAATTATCCTGCAATGAAGAAGGGAAGGGTAGATTAGGTGGTTAATTGTTATAGGAAAAGCTATTTTTTTTTCCACTCTCCTACGTTGTTATCTCATTTTCCTACTTTTCACATGTGCTCTCTGATAAAATTGAACAATTGCTAAGTAGTTGCACTTAATAATGGAAGTCTAAAATAAACAGCGACTTAACTGTCGAACTGTCTTTTGACTTAAAGATGAGGGTTTGGGTTTATTTTGTTGGTGGATTGGTTGGTTTGTTTCAATGTTACGAG
The DNA here is from genome assembly GCF_015220805.1 of Pogoniulus pusillus. NCBI lineage: Eukaryota > Metazoa > Chordata > Aves > Piciformes > Lybiidae > Pogoniulus > Pogoniulus pusillus. The sequence continues at coordinate 31,148,353 of NC_087269.1, forward strand.
ATCAGAGAAAGCAGGACCGTTTGCCACTGCCCTTTAAAGGAATAAGCAAAATTTTCTCAGCTTAAGTATTCACATCCAGGTTATCTGAAGCTGACACACAGGGATGTAATTTATACCTTTCCATGCCAGTGAATTTCTCCAAGCTGGAGAGAGAGGAGGATTCTAACCTTGAGTTAGGAAGGAGTAGTAACAGCCTAGCATTTCTCTGTTAGCATTTATTTGTTAAGTTTGGTTGTGTGATTTGTTTTACCTTTTTTTTTAATGTGAGAATTGTATGGGAGCAAAAACTCTTCAAGGTTGTACTAAACAGCACAAATCTGGATCCTAAAGATATACATTGCCCCCAGACTTTAAATGTCTACTTTTTAATAACATTGACTCTGTTATTAGAGAACTTCTGAACAGATTGCAGCTTCTGTGACTGCTTAGGAAAGCCATGAAGTCTCCCAACAACCACCAGCCACGAAAGTCTATAAAATGTGTTATGTATTTACTACTAAGAATCAAATCTCTGAGGATGTTTCTCCTGGCCTAACAGCCTGTCATTGTGTGCACAAATGAAATTAACTGCACCAGACTGTTTGTAATCCACTATAAGGTGTGCAACACAAAGCTGAGTAAGTGATGTGGGAGAAATGTGGAGTCTTTCAGTATGAGCAAAAATAAGTTCTGCCAAGTGAATGTATATCTTTACAACCTTGATCTCAGTCCAGTTGATGTCACTACAAAGTAACTGAAAAATGGCAACTCGAAAAAAAAGCTCCCATTCTGGAAATGTGTTAAAATAATATAGAGGGCAGAAAATCATCATTCATATAAAACACAGCCCTACTCTCCTTTTTCTGCAGCAGCAGAGTCTCAAAATATAAGTATGCTCTGTCTTTATTTTTGTAACAATACATTTTAGATGTATGCTTAATCCATAGATTAGATTAGGTACGTTCTAGCCAGCACCACCACTTTCCTTGCGAGGATTTTTTTTGCCCGAAGTATGTGCAGGGTAGCACAGATACTGTGTAGCATCCATGCAGTTGACACTGCACATATTATGTATCCATAAGAAATCTCAGCAAATCCGATGCTTTCTGGATGCAGCAGGCTGACTGAATTCACTTACAGGAGCAGCATAGCAGAGGATGCTATTTTTGACTCCACATTGTTATGGAGCTTACAAGCACGTGTAACAGTAAGTCTGGACAGGATTCTACATGTGCAGAAATCATGGGAAGTTTATGATGTCTTCAGAATCAGTACAGGGAAAAATTTCCAGGAAGTCAAAGAAAATGGGTAGGGGAACATGCAGGCCAGTTACTGGCATGGGTACTGCAGAAGAACATTTGGTCGTGAAGGAGTGCATTTAGTCTTTGTTTATAATGCACAGACACAATTTTTATTCTTGAATTAGCTTTTTTTTTTTGTATGAAGCCAGATTTTTGAAAGCATGCCCTTCCTTTTGCTCCCATCTCTGTGCCAGCAGAAGTCTAGAGATAGTACACTATAAAGCACAAACACCTAACTGATAACAAAAACTTGATCTCCAGGTGCACTCAGTTTAATGCAGTATTATTACACTGTGTACAGTAAATGGACTTTATGACAACGATTTGGACTCAAATATGGCACATAGGAAACACATCCACTTAAAGTAACAGCCTCAGTTCTTAGTGGTTTAATCCACATAGATGTTCCATACATCCATTCAGAAATGCTTTCATTCATCAGCATTAAGATTTCTTTGAATCAAACTACCTCTTGGTCTCGACTTTATCTTCCAGACTACATATGACTAGGTCTTAAAATAATTAAAATCCTCTATTATTTTGTTCTGAAATGAGACCCTTAATTATGGCTATATCTATTATGCTTCCTAAAAATCCAAAATATCCTCTTTAATGTACCAGGAGAATAAAACATTCTAGGAGAACATCAAATTCCCGCCACATTCACTCCATGAGTACTTTAATGTATCAGAAGAATAAAACATCCTAGAAGAACATCAGATTTCTGTCAAGCAGTATTCATTCCACAAGTACTGAAAGGACCATCACCTTCATTCAACTGAAATTTGTATTTTTATCTATTGCTAATTAAAAGAAAATTAAATAATTCATTCAGTTTCAGAAAGGCCTAAACTTTTTTTTCCCAGTAACAGTACACATAGCAAAAAGAGGCAGAAGGATTTCCCTATCATCTATGCCAATAATGAAAATAATCTGATATTTGAGGTAGTAAAATCAGAAAATGCTTTTGTAGCAGAAGCAGATTTATTAACGATACTTTATGCATGCTAATTTATTATTCCCTAAGAGTTAAAATGTGGGAACTTTCAAAGCCAGAAAACTCCATGTTTTGTTTAAAAGTTTAACTTCATTTAAAAAAAAACCCTCATTCTGCTTGTCCTTGTTACACAGAAAAGTCTTGTGACTCAGTCTGACAGTCCTTATTAGTACAACTCATATTTGTTACTGTTTTCTTTTGATGTAATCTTCCTAAGAGGAGGAATAACTCTATTTTTAACAGCTATCTAAGGGCATGTTTTATAGGCATACAGCACAGAATTTATGCTTGACTATAATCTGAATCTCATCCATAACTTTCTGATTTGGCTGGGAGAACAAAGCATTTCATTGTGTATTCAATAATGGTTTCAGCAATCTTACTCACACATTACTTCCTTTCTTAATCAACAGAAACTGGCTGAATTTAAGATTCATGATTGAGGAGAGGGAGGGAAACAATGGCAAAGCCTATAGTTTTGAAATAATTTTCTTCACACACAAAAAAATTATTTCTCTTTTCTTAAGAATGTCTTAATACAACACTTGTCAGGGTGTTTTGCACCATGTCCTTTTCTAACGAGCTTTGTTCTGTTCACTTTTTGCTCGCTATTAGCTGGCACAGTGCTACACTTGTGCCTCTATTGCTTCCACTTCCAACAGCTGAACTCTCCAGGGATCACAGTGCACAGTTGAGGAAACACTGTCTTGTGAAAAGGTTAAAGATCAGAACAGACCATCTGAAAAGCAGTAATTCTGAACTGACAAAAATGTATGTTCTCTTTATAGTTTTGAATGGTTCTTTTCCTTATGCACGCTGTAAAGAGAAATTAGGGCTGTAAAATAAAATCTGAGTGCACCAAGCTGTGATTCCTGAAGCTGAACTTTGTAACGTCAGCTAAAGCCAAGTCTGTCCATTCATTATCCACCGTCTTAATTAGGTTTAATTTATAATTAGTTGGATCTTTAACAATCCTGCATTCCTGAGGGGTGTGCATTAGGAATGCACAAAATGGCTGTCATTTTAAACCACACTGTTCTAGGAAGATATCCTTTCACTTGGAAGTATTTCTTGGCACTAGAGCTCAATGAGGACGTCTGAAATATTTATTACTTAAAGTCACTTCTGCTAAGAAATATAAGAACACCCACCCGAACTTACACAATCAAGCTTTGCTCTCAGATGCATCGAGGTAACCTACAACAGCATTTACCCATTCCTCATAAAGTTACTACAAGCAGTATTTGTTAACACAGTAGGATCTGTGACTACACAAGTCTTGCTAAGTTACATGTACTCTGCGCGCTACACAGTTTAAGCATACTAACAGTTGTTTGTTCAAAACAATGCTGTTTGGGTAATAAAACGTTCAAGGGTGATATATAATAAGTTGAAACCAATACTTTTACTTTTTATTTTCAGGTCTGAAGTAGAGAGTACAAGCGTGTGTATACCTTCTTGTCAGTATCACATGGCTGAAAGCTGTCAGCTGTTCACATGCCATATTAATAAATATGCCCAAATCATAAAGCTTTAACTGTGTTTGCACATCACTTTTATTACTAGATCGTTTTATGCATGTTGGCACAGGTAATCCATGCAAGGTAGTTACTCACACCTCATACACCACACTACATTCAGTTTCTGAAATAACTAGGAACTTAGGAAAAATATATATCTAAACCCAAGGGCACTTGTGGCATCAAGTCAACATGTCAATATATTATAAAACCTAGAACTCTACTATCGTTATTGCAGGCAACAAATCACTCTGTTTCAAATCTTGATACTTATAAATACTAAAGAAATTATTATCTGTTACAAGGAGACAAGAATCACAAATAAACATTAGCATGCCCAGCTTTATACACTACTGAGTGTGTTCAGTGCTGTGGACATTCACATTATTTAACATAAATACAAATCACCTTTAACAAAACATTTCACCCAAAGTACTGACCACTGAAGGACCAAAGTAAAATATTTCTGCCTTGTTTTGAATTGATTTTAGAAATGTGTGACACATAAATCCAATATAGTAAAAGCTAAATTCTAAAAGAAGTCATAAGAGTGGGGGTTTTCCAGATAGTGAAAGCAAT